>NC_140964.1:14975260-14995260 GCF_056783735.1 Eptatretus burgeri | reverse complement strand
AACGTGCCTACAACTTATGGCCAGCGTAGCGGAACATGTGAGTCATACGCCGGCATACGTCGTAAAATTTCAAGCATGAAAAAATTTGAGGAAAACCCAAAAGTTCAACGTTTAAAGCCAGCGTACTACCACTTATGGCAGTGTTTTTCAGCGTGGTCTTAACATATACAAAACGTACCCATAACGTATTCGACGTGTACCAGCGTTTTACACAAATTTTTCAAAAATCGGCATCAGCTGGCTAAAACGTCAAGGTGTGACTGGGCCTTTACCGAAAACGACTCCACAATTCACACACCACCTCCAATTATTTATTTATTTCCCGTAAACTATTCCACGATCCACACACCACCTTCAATTATTTATTTATTTACCGAAAACGATTCCACAATCCACACACCACCTCCAATTATTTATTTATTTACCCAAAACGATTCCCCACCCACACACCACCTCCAATTAATTATTTATTTATTTACCGAAAACGATTCCACCACCCACACACCACCTCCAATTATTTATTATTTAAAGTAGGAGTGGTGTAGGAAAGTGGGCGTGGCTTATGAAAAATATTATGTGGCTCAGGAGGTGTGGTCAAACAAGAGCATTGAGAGAAGTTTATCGGGTTTTCCGTGCGTGTGTGTGTGTGTGTGTGTGTGTGTGTGTGTGTGTGTGTGTGTGTGTGTGTGTGTGTGTGTGTGTGTGTGTGTGTGTGTGTGTGTGTGTGTGTGTGTGTGTGTGTGTGTGTGTCTGCAACGCGAGGCTCCACAGCACAAACCAGCAAACCGATTATTTTTCAAATGGTAGTCCTTGAAAAATAGGGTGTCTATTTACCGTCATTTTTTATGAGTGCCAGTTGGCAAAATACACGATAGGAAAAATCTTGCCAGGCAGAGGAACAATTGTATATGAACCAATACGTCTTGGCAATGAATCTTCGTCGGTGGATCAGTCAGAATGAAAAGCATCGTATCCAGCGCTTCGATCCTAGTGAATCCCTCGTCGCCTACCGGCTTGTTATTATTATTTTTTATTCCTAAGTATGATATCTGGTCGCAAAGCTTTGTTTTCACGTATTCAGTGAGTCCGACAGATTCTGTGCATTTCATTGAGTTCTATCAGCCTACCTCCTCCTCATCTCTATATGTACATTCTTGGGATGCACTGATTTTGGAGAAAATTTCGTGGATGTGAGGAGTTTCCTTGTTTTGATATCAAGCTTGTTGATTTCCGTTTGTGGCCAGTTTATTATTCTGCAGCCGTCTTGGAATACTGCAAGTTGGTTGATGGCTTTGATGTTGTTTCTTGTGGAAATATACGTTTTCAGGATCATCTTCGTTCCACACAACTATTCTTTGGCAATTGTTTTGTGCATTTGTTTGTGACATATTTGGGAGTCCTCTTCTACTTCAAGGTATGCTGCTTCTTTGTCGAGATCCTGTATTGTTGTACCTTGGTCGATTATTTAATTTTTTTATGTTGGCTGTTTTTGTTGATTGAGCCGATACGAATGTGTACTTGGCACACTTATCTTGACTAATTTCCATTTCAATGTCGTTGGAGTACCCTTTCACTAATTTCATTTGTTCTATCAATTTTTCATCGTTTGGTGCAGAGTTTTAGATCATCCATGTACACTCGGCGTCACCTTTCCTGTCTCTTTGGAAGTTCTCTTATTGGCCGGTAGGGTGTGTCCATGTCGCTACTTATAAATGAGGTTGCCCAGTGAGTCCAGGGCCAGACAAAACAGGAGGGGCAAAATTCTGTCACCCTGGAAGATCCCGCGACGTAGCTTCATTCCTGGTGTTTCGATGTTTCCTTCCGATTGTTGTCGTATCAATGTGATATTCCACAGCTCCATTGTTTTCTCAATCAGTTTGATTATTTTGGGTTTGATGTTGTATAGTTGCATGCATTGTATCATCCATGAATGTGGGACACTATCAAAGACTTTTTTGTGGTCTATCCAGGCTGTGGACAATTTGGTTCTTCTGGTTTTACAATTTTTGAGTATGACCTTGTTTAGTAGTAGGTGGCCTATTGCTACAAAGAATCCTCTTTTACATCCCTTCTGTTCTGCCTCTCGACCTCCTTCCTGTGTTTGGTGGTGGTACATAATTTCTGTAATGATTCCCGTCAGAAGGTTTGTATGTTGTCAGTAGACAGATTATTGGTCTATACTTGTGAGGTACTTGTGTTTCCTCTGATTTTTGGGATGAGGAAGGTGTTACCTTCTGTAAGCCATTCATCCATTACCTCCTCCCCTTGGATAAGTTCATTGAATGCTCAAGCATAGTGATTGTGGAGAGCAATCCAGTTGCTTCAGCTAGAAATTTGGAATTCCATCCAGGGTTGGGCTTTTAAAGTTTTGCATTTTTTGCTGGTTGTTTTTTTCAATATTTTTTTTTCTTCATATATTATCACTGGGAGCATTTATTTTAGGTGTTGCTTTTGTTTTCCGATTTTGGGATCCAACACTTCCTTATTAGGTTATTTTGGGTCTTAATAGATTGCTTTCCAAAAGTTTTGAAGTCTATCCTTTTCGTGGGGACTTGTTACATCTTGCTTTTGTTTCCTTAGTTCACGGTAGAATCTCTTCGGGTTGTTTTCAAGCAACTGGTTTTGTTTTCTGCCTTTTGTTACGGATCAGTAATATATACCACATGTTTGGAAATGTTGATAAGGTATATACTGTGGAAAAGGCAACTTAAATTAAGTAAGTGTGTGGTTACTGTGTGAAAAGACACTCGTGCAGACAGCTGCATGCAGAGTTGGTGTTCGGTCGAGTTGGTGTTCGGCAGAGTACAGGAATGTCAGTGATACTCGCGGAAAGTGCGAGTCCGGCGAGGGTGTCACCTCGACCGAGGCGGGTCAGAGTGCGGCCGCGGTACTTGGAGGATTATGAGTGTTGATGGGTTTCAGATGGTCATTTTGTGATTATCCGTTCATTATGTGACGGGTCATTTTACGAGGGGAGGAGTGTGCTGTGTCACGTGATTGGGTTTTCGTATATCATGCCTCGCCCGCTAGGGGTGGGAAGAGTGTGCTTCTGGTCGTGCAATAAAGCGGAGTAGATGCTGGCCCGCATGCTTCTTGCGTCCCACCGCACCTGGTACACTCTAAATAGCATATTACGAGACTCAGGATTCGTCACTCCTTGGGTGTCATTTTCCTGGTCTCTGTTTATGCTCCGACTGAGGTGAGTGATCTCACTGTGAAGGAGGCATTCTATGCCACGCTCGAGTCTGTGGTTCATCAGTGCCCCAGGAGAAATACTCTTCTTGTCTTGGGGGATTTCAATGCATCAACTGGCACTGATAGGGATGGTTATGAGATATGTGTTGGTCCCCATGGGTCTGAAATTGTGAACCGGAATCACACGAAGTTCCTTTACTTTGCAGGGTCTACAGGAGTGCTCAGTTCCTTAATACCGACCACAGGCTTGTTGTTGCAACTCTGAAGTTGCAGCTTAAATCCGGGAAATGGTACCATCCCAGCTTTGGCTCGATGTTGGCAAGCTCAAGGATAAGAGGGTAGCTGAGGAGTTTGCGAACAGGTTGAATGGGGAGTTGGGGGAGTCTGGTTGCTTTGGGAAATCCTGGAGAGCTGTGAAGTGCTTTTTAGACTACCATCCATGATGTTGTCGGTGGATGTTTTGGAACTCACCGAAGGGTGAAGAATTTTGTGTGTCAAGCGAGATTGAATACCATTGACCAGAGTCGCAAGGCCAGGCCTAATGGCAGAGCTGAGCTGTTCAGGGAGTTGAGGCGTAAAGCTGTACGAGTGCTGAGGGCAGACAAGCAAGACTTTGAGCGGTTGTACCAGGCTGACACATCAGCTGTTGAGTTGGATGTCAGGGGTGTTACTGTCCCTATTGCTAACCCTCCAATTAACTGTGATCCACCTTCGTTTGTGGAAACAGACTGCGGTGAACCGGTTTAAATGGGGTAAAGCTCCTAGGATCTGTGGCATCCATGTTGAACTTCTCAAGACTGGTGTAAATGCTGTACTCATGTCGTTGCATGCAGTTCTGTGCTCTGCCTGGAACACAGACGTCATCCCAACTGATTGGAAGAGGGGCATTGTTATCCCTTTCTGGAAATGGAATGATGATCACCAACACTGCACAACTATTGAAGGGTGACTTTGCTTGAATAATTATTGATAGGGTTCGCCACCATCTGCTTGAGCACCAGTGCCCAGAGCTGTCAGACTTTACACCAAAGAGATCAATGATTGACCGTATCCTTGCTCTTCGGGTCCTCACCGAACGCAGATGAGAGTTTCGGCAGGGGCTGCTTTCAGCCTATGTTGATCTCTGTAAAGTGTTTGATTCAGTGAATCGGGATGCTCTCTGCAGAATTCTTGGTCGACGTGTGGTCCCACCAAAACTGATCAATCTGATGTCTAAACTATACTCTAGTACTGAGAGTGCTGTGAGATGTGGTGATACCATCTCTGACTTATTTCCAGTTGTTACTGGAGTTTGTCAGGGGTGTGGACTGGCCCCCACACTTTTCAGCACTTCTGTGGACTGGATTCTGGGGAGGATGTCAGAGAGATCAGTCACCAGTGCATTGTTTGGGAATGTCAAGATCTCTGACCTTGACTTCGCAGGCGATGCAGTCACCTTTGCGGAGACTGGATATCCTTTTGCGGGCCCTCGAAGTGCTGAATGAGAAGTCGGAGCCACTGGGATTATGGCTTTCCTGGGTCAAAACTAAGATACAGGCTTTCAATGACATATCGGATGCTGCCGTCTTGTCAATACCTGTTTGTGGCGTGAATGTTGAGGTCACGGAGAGATTCACTTACCTTGGCAGTGATATTCATGTCTCCGCTGGATGTGAGCCAGAGGTCATTTGACGTCTGGGTCATGCCTGGGAAGTCATGGAGTCACTGAATCATGAGGTGTGGTGCTGTTGGTACCTGTGCAGGAGGACGAAAGTCCGAGTCTTCAGGACCTTGATACTTCCAGTCTTGCTCTGTGGTTGTGAGACTTGGATTCTGACCAGGGATCTATGATGGAGACTTAATTCCTTTGGTACCAGGTCTCCAGAGAATCCTTGGTTATCGCTGGTCAGACTTTGTTTCCAACGAGCGTTTGCTGAGAGACTCAAATTATATTTGTTACCTGCATAGTCCGTGAGCATCAGCTGCGGCTGTATCGACGTGTGGTTCTTTTTCCTGATGTTGATCCTGCTCACCAGATTCTCAGCGAGAGAGCCTCGTGAGTGGAGGAGGCAAATGGAGCTGCCCACGCGCCTCATGGTTGCAGCAGGTTGATCAGCATCTCAAGGAGATGGGGATGGGCCAGGCATCTGTCCTTGGGATGGCCAGATGGAGGCCCCTGGAGTACCGGCAGAAAGTGGACACAGTGACGTGCTGCTCCAGCGCATGTTCCCATACCTGACCTGACCTCGTTACACCTTTGATGACCCGAAAACCTCCAAGACCCTTTGGATCCTCCTAAATCCTTTTGATCCTCCTGGACCCTTCAACTTCAGACCTTTTCTACCCTTGATACCTTCAGATCTTTCAATATCCTGGAGATGTCTTTGATCTCTCGACCCTTTTTAGATGCTTTATGACCATTTGGACCCCTTCAGACAATTCCCACCATTTAGACCCCTTTGACCTTTGAGGACCCTTTAAACCCTTTTGAGTGTTTAAACTATTTTGAGCCTTGAGACCCATTCAGACCCCTTATGACCATTCGATCTTTGGATAATTTGACCTTATGACCATTCGATCTTTGGACCATTTGACCTTATGACCATTCCATCTTTGGACCATTTGACCTTATGACCATTCCATCTTTAGACCATTTGACCTTATGACCATTCCATCTTTGACCTTTACACATTTACAACTGGACCATTTTGACCATTCCTTTTCAATCAATCACCTTTCATTTAGTACATGCTTCCATTTATTTGCCACACAAAATAAGTCCCGATGAGGGTCTGCAATCTCTGATTGCTCTTTCTTGTTGTATAGATGTAAGTAAGCTGAAACTTGCCTATTTTGAATTTTTCAATAAACACTTGCCTGTATTGAACATGGAATTGCATTTGCGGTGGTTGATTTGAACAAGTTATGTTGCGCCTGTTTAGAAAGAAAAAGAGAATTCTGTTTGGCTCGAAGAAAAGATCCATCAGCTTGAGAGTAGTTTGAATGATGAGAAACGAACAATACAAGAGCTGATGGAACAGATGGCACATGAACAGGCTGATGCACAGGTACGTGACCCCCCCCCCCCCCCCCGTTCCACAGCATGTTGCTGCATGCCATCAGGATGGCTGTGTTCTACCTCATAACCTATTTATTGCTATAGTTATTCTTTCGAGAACATTTGGAAGTGGTAAGAATGAATACACATGGCCAAATCCAAATTGGACTGAAAAGGTGAACTTGTATTTTATTTCTTGAAATGGAACTTGTAATGAAACTCCTACAGCTCAAATAGCTTTTGTCAATGCTTTTCGCTGACAATATGCAGGATTAGTTGTAGTTGCATAATCTCAGCTTGTGTGAATTTTTTTTTCTTGTGGGCTGATCAAGGGCACTGTGATTTTTTTTTTCCATGTCCCCCCCCCCCATATAATGTGAATTATTTCAAAATATGATGCACTTTTTGAGGGGTGTGGTTGATATTGTGTAAGAAGTTGAACAGTAAACTAGAGTTCTTATGTTGATTTTCATAATTAATGAGCAACAACAGCAACAACAACAAATGCTTTATGACCATTTCCCCCTTTTGCAGTAGACTGAAATAATCATGAAAATAGCAAGTCCACCCCCCCTCCCCACCACCCCCATTTTAAGCATTGAAAAAGCTTTTGGACTGTGTATGACTGTGTATGTGTAAAAATGTATGCACTGCTAACATAACGTTTGGATATTTAGAATGCAATTTAGTCACACCGGACTGTAGCAAAGGAGTTACAGCATCATCTTTGATTCTGGGAGTGGAGGTTCGTGGTTCGATGCCGACCCAAGCAGAGTCGTACCAATGATTTTAAAAATCATACCAATGCTTTAAAAAAGGATACGTGCTGTAACTGCATCGCTTGATGGTCCTCATTTGGAGGATGGAGTACGAATAAACCCCACAGGTCGGCACTGTAATGTCGTGGCAGAGGTGCGAGCAGGCAGACACGAGCTGGAGGATAGCATAACCCCGCTTTATTGCCTCGAGCGAGAGTGTGGGCGTACGATGCCCGTAACCTCCGCTTTATTACGTACTCGACGCACTCTACAGGCACACGACCTACAGGACACTGCTAATGACAGTACATGCTGCTCCTGACGCTACTGGTGCTTCAAATCCCTAGTGGGCGAGTCGTGACATATGAAGCCACCACCACGTGACCACCACCACCACGTGACCACCACCAACAGTGACTCCAGGCTCCGCCCATATAGAACACTCCTCCCCCCTAAAAGTATGATTACAAAATGACAAAAATAAAAAATCATTGGCACTACAACACAGAAAGCAACCAGAGCCAAAATGGCATTTAGCAAACGCACTGGCACCATGATACAAAAAAAAAAGCAACTGGTGAAAAAGAAAAAAAACACCATGACAATATGACACAAAGAAGCAAAGAGGAACAAAATGACATCAATCATGTAAAATCCCCCAAGTACCACATCGCTCGATCCAACCCTGGGGTGATTGTCGGGCTGTGGATCACCCAGACGAGACGGCACAAAAGAAAACGTACTTCATCTGCACAACCTGTTACAATAATGCCGTTGTCATAATCTGGCCCATAATTCAGCCCTCTATCCCTATCACAACATATATCGTGTTGGCGCGAGTGAGTTGAAACCCAAATGCAGTGGACAAGTGCTCGAGCACTGAGTTGCACGACAAACCCAATGATGTCTGCAGACCACAATAACCATGGCCGTTTTAAAGATATAAAGAAGCAAGTTAGGGAGCACAGTATCACCATGCAGCAGAAGGGCCCCCAGGCGGCCCATGCTTACATGCCATCCGGCGAGGTCGCGGTGACACGCTGAAACGAACCTCCCGCGCCCCCGGCCGCCAAGCTTGCTCGTCCCCCACGGACAGAAACAGGTAAACGCGCTGAGTACGCCAGACATGAGGGCGCCGTCGCTGGCATGGAGCAGCGGGGAGGGCGGCCTTGGGAAGATAACGGCCCGGCCCCCGTGAGAGTAACGGGAGGGGTGACGCTGAACAGCGCCGGAGTCCCACGCAAGTCGAACCAGGCAATTAGCCGGCTCTATTACCAGCCATCCTACACCAAAACCACGCATCAAATCCAGTCGAGATCTCCATGCACGTCCACACGGACGATCAGCGTACACTGCATGCACAGCAATGTCATAAAGCAGCAAGAACATCGTCTGCGCAGATGCAAACTTCCCTTCACATACAGCGCGTTCCCCCAGTATAATTCCCACACATGAGAGGGCAGCGAACCGCGGACTGTCCTCGAAGCCGGAGATCAGAAAGACCTCTTTATTCGCAACGATTGTCCGCAAGTTCTTCACATCATATTGATCATATCGATCATCATATTGATTGATCCCAACCAAACACATTATGCTCACACGCGGACTGTCGACATTTGCTTTAATAATGCCATGCTGAATCACTCGTGCTGCGAGAATCAAACACACAACAATTAACAATTTATGAACCACGCTGCGCGCACGCCTCTTGGTTGTCACGACGTTGAGGCGACTTGCGTGCCGGTCCCCATCTGAACGTCGCAGAGGCCACCGTCGATGGTCGCGTTCCGCGAACTTCTTGAATGCGACCGCCTCGCTCCAATCCCCCGTTGAAATCGCCTGCACGACACGGGTGTGCACTGTATCATGAGCGTAGCGCAAGCGCGAGAGTCCGTCGCAGCTGGCATGGCCCCCGTTGCTCCGGAACCGTATATCGTAGTTGCAGGAAGCAATGACCGGAAACCCATGTTGCATCGTCGCGGCTCCTGCCGCTGGAACCTCGCCCTCGGGTCTCGAGGGAGGCCCGGGCCCAAACGGAGGTACGGGCCCCGAAGGAGACACAGGTGCACTTGGAGGTACGAACTCCGAAACAGGAACCTCCTCCTCCTCCCCCCGCCGAAACTCTAATTGGCCCAGCACGGGGCGTCCAAGGCCACTGGCCGGTGCCATCCAGTCTAGCCTGAGGCAAGCCAGCCAGTCCCAGCCCAAAAGGCGGGCCCTCCCCTCGCACTACGAACCGCGAGAGCGCGACCCGCTGACCTTGATGGGCGACCAAGACGTGTGCCCTGCCAACCGCTGGTAGCGCTTCACCGGTATACGTGTGCAATGCGAGGGTAGACCTGAAAAGAAGTAGACCAGGGAGTGCACGAGCGGTGTGCTCCTTTATGATCGACACTGCCGCTCCGGTCTCAACTTGAACCACGATCGGTGCCCCGATCACCTCGACCTCCACTGTCATTGGTCTTGTCACCTTCGGACCAATTGAAAACAGGCTCAACATCGGCCGCATCTCCTGCTCCGGGCCGCCGGGATCACTATGCCCCGGCTGCAGGACTCGACCCGGGGCGTAAAAGTGTACGCCATGCACAAAACACCATACCGGCAGTAGGTCACTACCCGGGACATTGGGGTCGCGTCGCACACTGCCATCCATGACCGTTATGATGGCCAAAGACACTCGGCACACACACCATAGATGTCCCTGAGTGTTCAGACCGCCGTCCGACTGACTGCGTTGCAACGTTCGGTCACGAGCCACATCGAAGACTGTGCATGCGGCCGTGGGCGCTTGGTACACCGCGCAGACCTTCGGATCACCTGCCGTGCTCTGGCCATCGAGGCTGCGGACATCTCTCAGAGTCTGTGCGCCGTCCGACGCCGCGTCTGAGGTGAATGTAATGTCCTCGTCCTTTAGCCGTGGCATTGCAGAAACCATTCCCGAGGCTTGCAAATCAGAAATAAAACGATCTCCGAGCCGTCCTGCCGTTCACTCGACGTGAATTTGCAGGCGCCGGCGAGATGCCTCACCCGTGCGGCGAAAACTCGCGATGTGCTTCCCTGGGCTCCTCGCCAGGTGGTCGAACTCGAACCGCGCTAGCTGTGTTGATTTTCCCGGCGCTCCGTGCGCCCTACAATCCAATTGCTCTGGCAAACGACTCAAAGTCAACACCGAGAAAAACCAGGCACCCTGCACACGTCGATCCGAAACAGTCTCGTCGTCAAACTGTAATGTCGTGGCAGAGGTGCTAGCAGGCAGACACGAGCCGGAGGATAGCACAACCCCGCTTTATTGCCTCGAGCGAGAGTGTGGGCGTACGATGCCCGTAACCTCCGCTTTATTACGTACTCGACGCACTCTACAGGCACACGACCTACAGGACACTGCTAATGACAGTACATGCTGCTCCTGACGCTACTGGTGCTGCAAATCCCCCGTGGGCGAGTAGTGACATATGAAGCCACCACCACGTGACCACCACCAAACGTGACTCCGGGCTCCGCCCATACACGACAGGCACCACATGAAGCGGAAATTCCTCGTTACTTTCCCCAATGACTGCAGAGAGAAAAGCGGCATCACGAAGATGGCGTCTCCAGTACCAAAAGTGCTCTGGGAAGTTCTGTCAGGTCAGGCGGTGTGGGAGCATGTGCCAGAATAGCGCGTCGCTGCTTCCACTTTCCGCCGGTACTCCAGGGGCCTCCGTCTGGCCATTCCCCAGGCAGATGCCAGGCCCATCCCCATCTCCTTGAAATGATGGTCAACCTGCTGCAACCACGAGGCACGTGGTCGGCCCACTGGCCTCCTCCACTCATGGGACTCCCTCGCAGAGAGAATCTGGTGAGCAGGATCAGCGTCAGGAAAACGAGCCACATGTCCATACAGTCGCAACTGATGCTCACGGACTATGCAGGAAACAAATCTCATCCGAGTCTCTCTCAGCAACCGCTTGTTGGACACAAAATCCAACCAGCGATAGCCAAGGATTCTCCGAAGAGACCTGGTACCAAAGGAATTAAGTCTCCGTCTCAGATCCTTGGTCAGAGTCCAAGTCTCGCATCCATAGAGCAAGACTGGAAGTACCAAGGTCCTGAAGACTCGGACTTTCGTCCTCCGGCACAGGTACCGGCAGCGCCACACCCCATGATCCAGTGAATCCATGACTCCCCAGGCCCGACCCGGACGTCTATTGACCTCTGACTCGCAGCCAGCAGAGACATGAATATCACTGCCAAGGTAAGTGAATCTCTCCACGACCTCAACATCCTCACCACAAACAGACAGACAGGACAGCAGCATCCAAGATTCTGTCACTCCATTCAACCTCAGAGGCTGCTCGAATTTTAGTCCAGTGTGGTCATGTTTTTTTCAGCTCCTCCATGAGCCTTAGATCATGTTTGTTTGTTTTTTGTTTAATACAGAGTGTAAGCTTGTGGAGGAGCGAGCTAGAAAATATAACTGATCAGGACAAAACAGAACAAAATGAACAGCAGAAGGAGAGGGGGAAACAGCTGGGTTGACAGACAAAATAGAGAGAGACCTGGAAGATAAGGGATAGGAGGAAGAATGAGGATGAGGAGGACAAAGGGGATGGACAAGATTGATACAGAAGCAAACTTCCAGGAAGAAAGACAGAAAAGTTGGAAAGAAGTGGGCTTGGGGAGAGTTCACGGGGGTGGAAAATATAATAGTTTTGGATGGGGGATGTCCTGAGATGTTGATGACTGGCTGTCTTGAAAACCTGGATGGAAGAACAACATTTTAGAGAATGTGGAAGGTGATTCCATTGGCAGAAGAAAAGGGGAACGAAAGAATGGAGGTCGGCAGTGATTCTGCATTTGAGGAGTCTCACCAAATGGGGGATACTGGTGGACTACATGCATCCTGCAGAAGCCTATGAGGAACAAAGCATGGAAGGAGGTGGTAGAATACGGAGACCACCAACTTGTATCCGATATGAAATTGATAGGCCCTCAGATTCATCACAGGAGATTCCAATGAAATTGAAAGCTTTGGTTTCCACAGCGTCAAGTTGAGCAAGATGGGAGGCAAGGGCACCATCCCAGAGGGGAGAACAGAACTCCATTAAGCTGATGAAGGCTTTGTAGGTGGATAAGAGTTCAGGTGTGCCAAGGAAGGACTTTGCACGACAGAGGATGCTCAGTTGGCGACTGGCTCTGGAGGCCAACTTTGTAAGGTGGTTTTCCCAAGAAAGATCATGGCTGATTGTGAAACCCAGGAATTTGAGTGATAACTTCTTCAAGAGGAATGTTAATAATGTACATAGGTTTTTTTTCCAGATGTCCCTTACGGAGAGTGACAGTGAGTGTGAGATTTCTCAGGATTGAAAGACATATTCCAAGTGTTTGACCAGCTCTTGATTCTATCAAGATTGGCAGAGAGGGAAGAGACTGCTGCCTACCTATCTGAAGGATGAGGGATGTTACATCAGAGGGTGGAGTCATCAGCAAAGAGATAGAGTATTTTTCAGTAAGTCAGAGAGATTGTTGATGTTGATCAAGAATAAGACTGGGTTGAGAACACTACCTTGGGGAACTCCAGCCTTGATGGAGGGAGGAGATGAAAGGATTCCTTTGAGAGACACACGTTGACTACGAGGGTAGAGGAAGTCAGTAAGCCATGTGTGGAGTTTGCCCTTGATGCCATAGACATAGAGTTTGGAGAGCAGGGCAGGGTGCCAGACTATTGAATGCTTGAGGTATGTTTGAAGAGAAGGCCCTGATCTCATGTGTTCCATTAAGGTCTCCTTCCATTGTTGGGAGAGCAAAGCAGCATTTCCAAGGTAGAGTGAGTGACATTGTCTGAATCCGAACTGATGGTCAGACATGATGCTGTTGGAGAAGAGGAAGGATTTAATATCCACTGTTATGGATTTGATGAATTTTGGGATGATGGGAACGATGCTGAATACATCTGTAGTTAAATTGCTTTTTTGTTGTTGTTGTTTTTTTTGTGTTGTATATCCATGCATACCTTCCCTTTTCGTTCAGAAGCATGCGTTCGTTATCCATGTGCTTCAGCCTTTGGGCTAAAGTGCATACGTGTACTCATTTGACGAGCTTTGTTGGACCATGTACTTTTGCCGTGGAACTGAGGTGCATGTCCTCAGCTTTGTTACAATGTTCGACTTGAAAGAGAAAAATTTTGTTTTCCAATTCACCTGCTATTGATTATCCAGAGGCAGCTGTTTTTTAAAATCAATTTCGATTTTGATTCTGCAATTTTTATTTGCGTTTGCTGGATAACAATGATAAAAGTCTGTCTTGACTGACATTTTATTTGTTTGATCCATAGATGCGGTATGATCAGAAAACTTGTGAAGTCAAACAGCTGCAGCATCAACTAGAGAAGCTGAAGAAAGACAAAGATGTAAGAATAAAGCTACTGTCGTTTTTGTTTGTTTGTTTGTTTGTTTTTGGCCATTTATGTGTAATGCAGTTATATTGTAATGTTTTTGATAATCGTATAATGCCTTGTCTTTCAGGAGGATAAAGAAACAAATGTCCAGTTAGCGATGGAACTTATGACTCGAAAAAATTCCTCGAATAGGCTGGAAAATGAAACTGCATCATTGAAGGTGGGGTAATTAAAATATTTTAAGAATAGGAAATTTCTGCAGTGTTTTCTGAATTTTTTTTTTGTGTATGAGGTCTGGTCTCATGGAAGAGCAAGAACACAACAGATCAGGATTCAATAGAGCAAAAGGAACAGTAGAGAGGGGTGGGGGTTGGTGGGAGGGGGGGTATTAGTGTTGAAGGAGTACAACAGCAGTACTCCAACAGCAGTATCGAAGGAAGACATGCAGGGAGACTTGGACATCAGAACAAGAAATGTGTCAAAACCAAGACCTTTTCCTCGCCGACTGTCGGAGGAGTAGGCTTGAGCTCCATTATAACAAATTCCACAATACAACGTAAAAAGGTACAATTTAACGTGGAAAATTAGATGAAAACAAACCGTAACACAGGGACGAAAATATAACAGAAAAAAGCCCTACGGGTCCAATTCGGAAAACTTAGCTTTCATTTATGTGGAGCAGTATTGCAGATTGCAGATTTAACCTCTACGTGGAGCAATCCTGAGCCGGAAATCCACTTGAGTTGTATGAGAGATGCATCTGTACCAGGGGTCCCCAAATAGTTTAGGTCATGGGCCAGAACCAAAATTCACTCGCATCTCACGGGCCACACAACCAAAGACATTTTAACCAAGAAAATGAGCAATCAGAGATTGTAGATCCTCACCAGGACTTGTTTTGTGTGGTTTGTGTACTGGTGTTTTATGTAATTAATGATAGGCATAATTAGAACTGCCACTTTATAACTGCTGGCAGTGATGGCCGGGTACAAAGACGTCTCGCTTTGATGCAACCCTGCTTTGATCGGACACTTGACCCTGACCCATGGCATTTATTATTAAATTGAATTTAGAATGGGATTCAAATTTATTGAATTCAAATCAAATGGAAGACAAAATTGATGCAGTCCTGCATTGATTGGAGTAATCAGAAGGAACGCAAGCAAGCAAAAACCAAAGATGAAGTCGTCAGGAGAAACCTGGATAGGATTCGCATTTCATCTGCTACTCCACGACCCTCAAATCCATCCAGGCACAGCCAAGGTGAGCCTTATTCAAAAAATAAAAAAAAATCAACAAAAACCACATCAAAAAAAACTAGATCATTCTGGCTGCCAGACCATTCGTCTGATCAGGTTGACATTTAAAATAAAACCTATATTTCCCATCAGTCCTAGATCATAATTGTGAAATTTCACATCGATCGATGAGGCAGTTCAAGAGAAATATATATATATATATATATTTTTACATTTTTTTCAATCAAATATGCCTGCCAGACCATGTGACTGATCAATTATTCATGAACACCTTGGTATCCGCAAGGTTTGAGGAACATGTTTGTGAAGTTTCTCGTCGTTCTGTCCATCTGGTCTGTAGAAGATGATTTTTATAGGTTTTCGGGTAAATCCAATATGGCTGCCAAACCATGTGACCAATGAAATCATAGTTGTGAATGTTTTGTTCCTCCTGGATTGGCGGTCATACCTGTAAAGTTTTGCCTTGATCTGTTCAGCCATTTCAGAGAAGATTTTGAAGGTAGTTTTTTTGTTTGTTTGTTATCCCACCCCCCCCCCCCCCTCCACCGGAGGGAGGGAGCGGGATATTGTAATCGTCCGGTTTGTTTGTCTGTTTGTTTGTCTGTCTGTCTGTTAGCAACTTTACGGCAAAACGGCTTTAGCAAATACTATCAAATTTAATCCACAGGTGGGCAATGAACCTTAGACGACCCCATTAACTTTTGGATCCAATTGGATCGAAGGTCAAGGTCACAAAAAGATCAAAATCGTTTTTCGCTCATAACTTCGTCAAAAATGATTTGATTTACTTCAAACTAAGCTTAGCGTGAACCTTATTCTATTTGTCACTTATAATCCTACCCATTCCTACAGTAAAAAATGCATATTTGTGAAGATCGGTAGGGTCTGAAGTTTTTGGGGTCATGGTCATGGTTCAAAATTACAAATTTTCCATTAAAACTAAAACATGGTTATGAAAATACAACTTTATGGGAAAACAGCTGGCTCAAACAGTGTCAAATTGTATCCACAGGTGGGTAATGAACCTCAGACGACCCCATTAACTTTTGGGTCCAATTAGGTCAAAAGTCAAGGTCGTGTCACGAAAAGGTCAAAATCGTTTTTCGCTCATAACTTCGTCAAAAATGGTTTAATTGACTTCAAACTAAGACTAAAATATTCCTTATTCTATTCCTTATAATCAACATTCAGGTTAAGGATGTATCAAATTTAAATTTGATCCCCAAAATAACTTTATGCCTTAAATGGGTGGGATTTGTTGTGCCTGGCACCACTTGTTTTTTTTTGAAATGATATGGCTGCCAAACCCCGTGACTGATGACGTCATCAATTTTTTTTTTTCTGTTGGCCAGTTTATCCCGAGACGATCCACAAAAAATTTCACATTGATCGGATGTTGCATTCTCCATACGCAATTATGACGTCATAACGAAGACACCTCTGACATTAAAAAAAATCACACTTATTCCCCCATTTGGACTACTTGGCATGTGTAACGTTTAATTTTCTTCCTTGGTGCGGTTTCGGAGATAGAGGTTCAAAGTTTTTCCTTTTTTCCAACATGGCTGCCGCATCATATGACCTATGGTGGCATGATTATCAAGAAAACATTGTGCACGAATAATTGCTTCTATGGTGAAATTTTCATGTCTTCAATCTGACCGGTTGCAGAGAAAAACATGAAAGTTCTGTGCGAACAAATGAACAAGCAAACAGACAACTGGACCCAAAATGCAATACCCTCTCCTCTGACGTGTGTAACACGAAAGAGCAATCAAAAATTGCAGACCCTCGCCAGGACTTGTTTTGTGTGGTAAATAAATGGAAGAATGTATTAAATGAAAGGTCATTGATTGCAAATTAAAGTTCTAAATGGTCTAGTTGTAAATGTCTGAAGGTCTCAAGGTTGAAAGGTCGAAATGAGTCGAAAGGGTCAAGAGCATCTTCAAAGGTCGAAGGGGTCCAAAGAGTGTAATTTAAGGTGTTGAGGGTCGGAATTGTTTGAAGGGGTCTCAAGGGTCTTAAAACATCTAAAAAGTGTCTCAAGGTCAAAGGGATTTACAGGGTATTGAATGGTGTGAAGGTCTAAACTCTAAAGAGTGGAAAAGGTGTGAAGTCGAAAGGTCTTTGGGGTTCTCAAGGGTCTTGGAGGATCAAAAGGGTCTTAGGTGTCTGAAAGGGTGTTTGGGTTCAAAAGGATCTTAAGGGTCCTGGAGGGCATAAAGAGCCCTTGGGGTCTTTAAGGGTGTTTGCATCAAAATTGTCTGAGGGTTCTCAAGAGTAATGTAACTACTACACATGCTCACGTTCTGTGCAGACAAACAAACGACGCAAATGCAATCCCCTCTCCTCTGGCAAGGGTATCAAGACACCATCAAGAAGGTACCTCTGGCAAGGTACCTTCTGTGGACACCACCACTTAAAAATGTTCTCGCATAAAAGTTTATCTATTTGCTCCCCATCAACGCTAACATTCTTCTCAGGAAATAAGTGTCATGAAGCATTATTATTAGAGTAACAACTGAATATAATTGATAGACAACAGTACCTTCCAGCCACCAAGTCACTTCACCATGCTGCCTACATGGGGAGATAGAGTCGAAGACATGCTTCTATCTTTCTTCGTAACAAGATGAGCACTGGGGAACATGGCCATGGGTGGTGGAGATTGGAGGGGGAGTGGGGTGGTGGGGGGTGTGAGGCAGAGTACGTGCATGCCAACAATATTTGAAATTTAGGCGTGCAATATGGCATCAAATCTTGCCTATATCAGCTTGTTGCATCGTTGGACATCATATGCATAAAAGTTCAAAATTTTGATAAATATAGCTGAACAGAGCACCATGTTTCTAGGAAAGTCAGTTAATGCAAATGGACTATTTTGGTATGTGTAAGTTGGGTACCTATATGAAGAGGTGCATGTATTTACCAACTTAAAGTCTATGAATGAGTTCCGTAATATTAAATCAAATTAATAATATATAATATCAATGAAATTAGTCCAATACAGAAAACAAAAAAGACACACAAACACACACACACACACACACACACACACACAAACACAAACACAAACACAAACACAAACACAAACACAAACACAAACACAAACACACACAATCAAGCCAGCCGCGTTAATCACCTCCTGCATTAATCCTTTACGGTGTTTATCATTTCTCAAGTTGGTCTGAATGGATAAATGCCAGAAGTCATTAACACATAATTAGGGGCAGATGGAAAAGAAGAACATAAGACAGATAAACTCAGGAATAAGTTAGTTAAATTATCTCCATGCGATTAATAGGGGATTAGGATTAGCTCCACTATCTGGACCCATAGAAGGTCAGGGTGATAAAAATCGGAGAGGAGAAACTAGGAGCCGATCAAGGCTCTTGAGCAGAAAGCCACGCCTCACCCATCCGGAGCCACGTGCCTCTCTCCTCGTCCATGGCAGCCCATTCCTCACAAGAGTGGCCAGGATTTCCCACCTGCAGAACTCGTCGGTTTTGTCAGGAATTCTTTGTCTTTTCAAAACCCCTCTGTTTTCTTTATCATGGTACAAATGTGGACCCAGATACGGCATTAGATAATTAAGGCATCCTGTTTGTTTGACACGTACATGGGCACGTATGTTCAGTCGTGAGTTAAGGGGTTTGTTTTATTGTTGATTATTGTGTATTGCTTCTTTTGTTTCCTTACCCTACCCCTCTCCCATTTCCCTCCCATCTTCCCCTGTGCAATCATTTCTTCCTCATTAAATATACCTGGTCTCAGGGATGAATTCTGGCTGTGGTGGCTGCTTCACTCGGTGGTTTGGCAGACCCATTATAGGAAATAATTGATTGCAGTCTCTACACCACTTAAAAGACCGCATCAGATGACTTGGGTTTCTCGGCCTAAATTTGATCCAGACATGTGATGCCTATCGGCTCAACACTGGGCTGCATTGGGACTCCCAATCTGCACGGTAACGTGGCCTTCAGGCACAGATCTGGCAGGGAAGTCTCGAAGCGGTCAACTGTTTTGGTCGCTTTTGCACTACATGCTGGATTTGAACCAAGTCACTGGAACGGTACCGACAGCTGTATGTAAAGATATGCATCTAACATTTTAATATGTGAAGATACTTCACTTCCATCATTAACCTCTTGAGAGAAATGGATTTGAAGTATGAAAGCCATGGAAAACAGTGCATTGACAATCGCTTCAAGAGACTGAAAACTAAGGATAAAGTGGTGGAAATAAAACAGACTTTCAAAGCAACTAATTGCAAATTTTCAGGGAACTGATACTTTTATTTCATTTTGTCTGCTCATCATTCAAATGATATTTCATGCAACCACAACATTCCCATAAAATGAGACCTTTGTTAGTAAGGTGAAAGGGGAGAACACCACCCCACCTGCCTACCTCACTCCACCCGCTCACCCCACCCGCTCACACTTGTTTGTTGATATTTTCTTGTTAATGGGTAGAATCTGCTCACTTGTTGAATTGAGAGTTTAAATCTGTGTTTTTCCAACTTCAGCGATGACTGCGAAAACTTTGATCTTTTACAGAATTTTCCTCTTCTTTCAAAAAAAACAAACAAAAACATTTTGTTTTAAAAATTTCAAATTGCACTACTCATGTCTGATATTTACACTTATCCTTTGCCAATGTGGGTATGTTGCATGTGTTTTACAAGTGTTTAGATTTTTTTATTATTATTATTATTTAATCTACCAAGTTTTGTCAGAGTTTTAAGTTTGTTTTTTTTTAAGACGAGTTTTCTCAGAAAATTCCTATTACGTTAGTTGTATTTCTTGATCATGCAAATTTGTTGTAAAATTAGAAATCGTTTTTCTGATATTTATTTGTGTGTTGTTTTGTTGTTGTTTTTTTGTTTCTGACATTTATTTGTGTGTTATTATTAAAAAAAAAAAATTGTGGCAGTGCTGATTGTACAAATCCATTTGTGCTCAGAAACCACATTTTGCTTTGCAATTTGCAAACCTATCATTATCAGTCATCTGTTCAGAGAACCCTCGAGCATCTCTTTGGGCATTGCCATAGTTCAGGATTTAAATGTTATCCAACCTGGAATAGTCATCTCCATCTCTGCTGGACGCCTGGCAGTATCCCTGCGGCACAGTCGCCACTTGCAAGGCAAAGACACAATTCATTTGCCTGTTACGGCACTAACAGCCCGCGCTTCTCGCCGGTGAATAATTAGATTCCAAGTTTCAATTTGTTTGCCATTTTCCTGCCACCGAGCTGATAGACGGCAGTGTTTGCCGAGTAATCTCTCACTGAGCGCAGCATCAATTTCACTCTGCCTTATTACGCCGGCTTCAGCATGTGGCCTTCCATTATGCCAGACCGAAATATGAAGG
>NC_140964.1:14947760-14957760 GCF_056783735.1 Eptatretus burgeri | reverse complement strand
GATGTAAGAGACCTGGCATGGTGGGGTGGGGATACCAAAGGCACGACCGAATGGGATGCGACGGTGCTGAGCGCTACCCAGCTGACCGCGAGGGCGTGACATGTGGCACTCTCCAAACTGCCAGGTTGAATTGGTGCTTCTCACGTCCTGGTAACGTAAAAGGTGTGGCGCTCCTCAAACTCCCAAGTGGGACGACCTCTGACCAAGCCGGTCGTACTGATTTTCTCACGCGTCTTTCGCACACTTGCCATATAACCTTGCATCTTTCAGTGCACGCACCTCAGGCAGGTCTTGCCTTTTGTGGAGCATCAACGAGCAACACGAGACCCCCCCCCCAAACAGTTCTCTTCAGAGCTAATCACCACATGACAGGGCACTTCCCACTGCATCTCTCCCTCATCGGCATCGACACCTCGTTGAGACCCATGGGGGCCAAGCTTGCTCACGTACAGGTGCGGAAGGGGTCGACAACACCCAACAACTTCTTTCTTTATGTCCCCTTGTCTATCTAATTTCCCCGGATAAAGGTGGCATCTGTCTGTATTTAATTTAAGGCTGGTTGTATTAAGTTGTTTTTATTTTTTTTGAGTGCTAAGGATAAGACTGTGCTTTTGAGTGCTAAGGATCTTGTGTGACATTGCATTTCTGAAAATACTTGCATCTTTGTTAAAACAAGATTTCTTGTTTCCAAACCTGCTCGATTGTCTCTTTCCTTTATTGGTTAGACATAGCATGTAATAAATAGAAGGGAAGTTGTACCTCACTGATTTGCTGCTGCGCTAGTCTAGCTGGCAGCCCACCTACGGTTTTGCTTAGCTCTACGTAATTAATTAATAGACTAAGTTGGGAGGCCAAGAGCCATGGTCCCTATCACAGGAAGGTAACTGGAGAATTTGGTGTGTTGGGATCCTGCCAGATTTCGTCATCTTAAATGGTGTCTGTGGTTGCCTCGAAATCTGGTGCATCACTGAATTATCTGTGGCTCAGTTGCTTCAGGGTCATAAGGTCAGGAAGTTGGTCTGAGAGAGGCCACTCGTGACCCAGCGACGTCACCATAACAATATTGTGTGTGTGTGTGTGTGTGTGTGTGTGTGTGTGTGTGTGTGTGTGTGTGTGTGTGTGTGTGTGTGTGTGTGTGTGTGTGTGTGTGACAGACAGACACACGTTGATTGGTATCTACATATGCGAGTTTCAGAATGTGGAATGGAGTCCTCCCAGGGTGGGCTCAAAGTATCCACCTTCATTTTGGAAAGGGATCATGATTCACAGACCAAGCTGTGAAGTTTTATGTTTTCAAAGTTTTGTGCCGAGGGTTCTCTTCAGGATCGTTACTGAGCCCAGGACGGCTTCCAACTGAAGATAGTTTGGCGGGATATTCCCAGGGATGGTTTTTAATATCTCTGTGAGGTTCTTCTTCATCATTCCCGTGAGGTTCTTCATCATCACTGGTACAACTTTGGCATTCTTCAGCTTCCAGGATCTTTTCACTTCATGCTAGAGGTCTTGTTATTAGGTCATTTTCCTGATTTCTGCATCGTTGGTCCAAAATCACTGGTATTAATGTGAGCGGTTCTTCCATATTTTCAGTGATTGCTTTTGGGTAATTTTCCCACAAACTTTCTGGAACTGGAATATCAAAGTTTTTGTAGATGTGCCAGCGAATTACTTTACAAATGGTTGTGTCGTCGTGTGTTCAGCTGTTCTGACACGTTTTTGTTTTTCCATGTTCGGTCATTCAGCGTCACAAATCATTCTCTTTGCTAACCTCACCGCCACCCCTCACCTGTCTTTTTTTAGATCCTCGTGGAAGATCTCGAAGTCTTATGTTGTTTTTCTTCATCTTCTTCTTGTGGACTTTTTTGTTTCACAGCCTACAGTTTTCATCGAAACTTCCTGAAACTTGGCATATATATATGTGAAAATACCCTGTGCAGACAGTAACCATCTCCGATTTTGAAAATTCCTCCGAGAAACAAAGTTATGACGTCAAAATATCTTCGCTAATATAAATCGCCGAAAAAATTATCTCCGAAGCTGGGCAAGCTTTTTGAATTCTGTTTGTGGGAATCGAACAGGGCATTGGCAGAGATGAATTACCGCACATTACCGCACATATGATGCATCACTATGACGTCATATTAATTTTTAAGACGTCATTCCTATTTTTTGACATTTTTTGTTTCACATCCCAGAGTTTTCATCGGATCTTCGGGAAATTTGCCATGTATATGCAGAAAGACCACGCGCAGGCAGTAACCATCTCCGATTTTGGAAATTCTTCCGAGAAAAAAAGTTGATGTCATAATATCGCCGCTAATGGAAAATGCCTGTACCATTATCTCTGAAACTAGGCAAGCTGTTTGAATTTTGTTTGCGGGAATCAAGCTGGGCATTAGCACAGATAATTTATTTCAAACCCGATACATCACAATGACGTCATATTCGTTTTCATGATGTCATTATTAAGAGGATGAGGATCTTAGCTCATTTAAGCTTGTTCTTTACTTCTTCTCCCCCACCCTTTTCTCTCACTCTGTCCCCTCCTCGCACTCCCTCCTCATAAAATGCAGCACTCTCCTCCCACACCTCTGTTGCTCTCTCGGTGTGTGTGTGTGTGTGTGTGTGTGTGTGTGTGTGTGTGTGTGTGTGTGTGTGTGTGTGTGTGTGTGTGTGTGTGTGTGTGTGTGTGTGTGTGTGTGTTGGTTGCACACACACATCCCTCCCTCCTGCAATGAATAGCAACATTTGGTGAGGTGTCGCTCTCCCCACCTCCCCCCTTAGTCCCCTCTCTTCATCCTCTCTGCTTCCCCTTCCCCCTCTCACCATACACCTGCCTCCTCTCTCTTCCTCCCTCTTTCTCCCCCCTCCGCCTCATATTCCCACCAGTAAAGCGACGGGTTGTAGTGTTACAAATCTGAAAGCCTTATGCACACAGACATTCAGGTTCCTATAGCTCAGTTATTTCGATAAGTAAATGTGGATAGATAGCTCCCCGTCCCTTGTTTAATGGGTAATTAAATGTTCATGCGCTGCGGAGTTATTTTGATAGTCAGGGTTTTCTTTTATTTTAAATCAACTATAACTCCAACAACAGCAGCATCACCCTCACATTCACCTCGCTTCCTCACACCGATGCCATGGCCTACGTGTGTGTCGGCATACGTGGGCGGAGTCCAATGTGCCAGGCGGGGTTTCTTTGGGGCATTGGCATCTTGGATTTCGCTCCAAATACGGGCATGGCGCCCCTCTCAGCCAATCGGAGGGGTGCGAGCGAGATTCCCGGCGGGCAGCCAATGAGAAAGGGCCACGCCTGAACGGACGGCGTGGGAGAGAAAGAAAGGAAAGGAGAGCCGAGGATAAGTGCGGCGGATCTGTTGGAAAAAGAAGAGAGTTTTGGTTGTCGGGACGAGCGCTGAGCGGAGCTCTGGACTTTGATCGCTCTCGTTGGCGCCTGGTTCTTTGGGCCGTTTCCTCGAGCGCGTGTTATCCAGGGTGAAGACCTATAAATTCCGGGTGTTTGGCAGAGTCGACCCTCCTGCTCCACCTAACGGTCGTGCTCGCAACCGATCCCCGGCCCACAACAGTATTTACTAGTCGTTAATAATTCATCCCTAAACTGATTTTTTTTTTTTTTTTCTAAATACAGTCAAGGCTTGTGGAAGAGCTAGAAATTAGTGAGTACACCAGATCGAGTCCTATTACAGTTATTGCTGCACGATCTGGGACCAACAAGTACTATCGGCCACATGGACACATCGTCTTCCACCACACCAATCAATGGGGGATGGCATCTTCATCAATCATCTTGATATACATATACATATACATATGTATGGCCTAGAGGTCTGCACACTCTCCTCCAAATCGTCTATGCTGGGTTTGAATCCCGACCCAGTCTTCCCGGTGTTTCACAGGCAGGGTGATTCATCGATCTGTATGGCGTCCCATCTGCCGACATTAGTTGTTGGACGTTTAAGATCCCACGGTTTCCTTCACAAAGAGGAGCGAGTTATCGCCAACACCATGAACAAATTACAAATTCCTGTCCGAACGACTGAATGGTAAATAAAAAAGGTGCTTTATTATGTTTTTTTTGTTTGTTTTTTTTTGTCTGTCAGGTGCGAGCACGTAATAATGTTTGCTTACGTCAGAGAAAATATCTTTACCATAAAGATAAGATCTTTTCCACTGCAATGTCTGTTTTTTTTTTTTTTGTGCAACAAAACATATTGTCTCGATTCAAAGGAAAAGTGCAACGATCTTTTAGATTGCCAGCATGTTCGGATTTTGTGTGTTTTCATTTTATTCGCATTACGAATCACGTGACCTGGCAAGTCACAGTGAAGACGAGACGACTCAAAGTCCCAGGTCGATCGACATTAATTAGTGGACTTCAGAGATAATTTTTCAGCAGGAGAAGCAGATGAGATGTCGATGTGACAATAAACTGCAAATAATAGAGTGGCAAAAGTATTTCCACATTTCAGGATGTGCACGTACAAGTTAAAAAATATATATATATATTTGGTGAAAAATAAATGGTTGCATGCTCGTTTTATGCCAGGTCTTTAAAAATTGATGTCTTGATGTCTGAGTTTATCCACTTTTGCTGCCTTTCATCGAGCCGGTGGTATATTTTATAATGGTGAATGGTCTAGGAATCCGTGCTGGAAGCTTGGCAGCCCCCCCGAGCGGGTTCCACTGAAGAAAAACTGAAACTATTTTGTGTCTCTTCCCGCTTGGTAATTGTAACCTTGATGCTGTGGCAGACCCATTCTTTCCTGACAGCTTTTTGGGTGTTTTATTTTATCTTTTATATTATCTTGCACGTATCTATTTGGCTAAACAACTGAGAGACCGAATTGTTATGTTGGCAGTTATTTTTGAAAAGAAATATCCACCGAAATTAGCCTGTCAGCGAATGAAATACCTGCATTATTCTACATAGAAAGCAGCTATAAACATCGTTTCACGGGGCGACCCATAAATATTTTGCATGCTTGCTTCCGATACTCGGAGGCTAATATTTATGCCGTGACTTTTACAGGAGGAACAAAGGACCACAGTGGCTTAGTGATGTCTTCTTTTGTTATTTATTTGTTTATTCTGAAAAAAAATTTCAATTAAAAATAAAATGCATCCTCGTGATTGTATGGCCCAGACGCCAGAGGTTTATACACTCGCATCCTGTCCAGCCCGGGTTTGAATCTTGACCCACCTGCAAACTGTCATCCTGGTGTTTCAGAGGAAGGGTGATTCATCGTTGCGTGTGCCGGCCGTCCTATGGACGTTAAACTGGCGTCCCGTCTGCTGTCATTTGTTGGTGGACGTTAAAGATCGCACGGTGTCCTTCGCGAAGAGTAGGCGAGCTATTGCCAACACCGAGAACAAATTCCAAATTCCTGCTCTGATTTCCTGTGTTGGAGGTGGTGACCCATCCAGCATTGTAACCCCAGAAATATAAATCGCTTTGGCAGCACCGGTGCTCTGTCTTGGACACAGACCGTGGTTCATGATCAGATCATGACAGTTGTCTAACGACTCCACTGTTGCTGTAACGACTCCACTCTACAGGAGGAATTGACGGCATTGACGACCACAAATCGGCTTTTATTATTTCATTTTATTACTTCCAAACATTGCCGTCTAAAAACTAATAACCTTTCATGTCTCCTCCTTTGTTGCTCTGGCCTGTTTTATTCACAGCGCTTGAAAGACCAGCTTAAGGTACCTTTGAACTGGCATCCAGCCGTACAGATCCAAAACCAAGATGCGTACTCCAACATCGATGGCAATTTTGGCCCAGCAGGTATGAGCTGCTTGATGTAATCAATCTTATTGTTGCCATCAAAATTGTCATGGAGGTGCGCTTTGCATCACATTGAGCTCTTTATGCTTCATTTGTTTGTCTTGTCCATTCCCTGTTGTTACGACAGCGTCTCCACAGCATACAGCCATCCCGCGTGGAATTTCTCACCCCGAGGCTTGTCCAGCAACTGAAAATGTGAGCACACCAGAGTCTGGCGCTTGTGCCTTGAGCAGTCCCTCAGAGGGGCTTTGTGGCGTTTGCAATGTGGGGGCACGTGAAGCTGTCTTTACGACACCTCCCTCCTCCCCGCGCCCCAGCACCGGCAATGTGGTCATCTCCCAGCCTTCGGCCCATTTCTCTGGGCTGCTGGTGAGAGCTCTGTCCAAAACTAACCTCAAAGGACACAGATATTTGATTTTCCCTTCGCCGTGATTGTGTTTGTCGGTGAGGGACTCGGTTGTATGAAAGGAGCTGTCCATTTATTGTTCAGTTTAACATTGAACTGTTCTGCTCATACCAATTTGGTGGAGAGCATGTGGAAATTTGCATAAAGGTTGGTTTACTTAGGTTTTTATTATTCATTTGGTAAATGGGGAAATAACCCGAAGGGTAATGATGCTCAACAATGCAAACTCTTCTTTTGAATGATCGTCTCTTTGGTATTGATAGAAACTGATGACGGTGTATCCTGACCCATGTTCTTGATGACATGTGAATCAACTTATTTATACATGTTATAGTCGTCTTACGAACACAACAAGGTAAGTGCACTGCGTCGAGAACAAAACCTCTGAAGACTCCCATTCTTCTTCTTCTTTTATATGCAGCACATGGCTGTGGGTTTCATCAATTGCCGGGGATGTCAACGTGCCACTGATGCGCAATGCCCTCTGTAGGTTAGAACAGGAATTTGGAATTTTGCCAGGGTGCCGGCAATACCTCGTCTACTCTTCGCGAAGTGGGACGTACACCGTGGGATCTATAGCGTCGGCCAACTAATATTAGCAGACGGGATGTCCAGCTTAACGGTGCACGCGTTGATGCCAAGCCCTGCCTGTGAAACTCCGGAATGCTAATTTATACCCGCGTCGGGATTGAAACCCAGGTTAGACAGCTCGGGGGCGAGTGTGAGTATTCCCATTTGGAGATTGGCTTGACCGATATCATTACAACTCGACTGCTGCTTTGATTTGTTGCATTAATGATATCGCGGTCTATGGCTGGTGAAATTTTGTTCAATCAATCATTCACATATTTGATGGTTTATTCCGAGGAGGTCAGTTGTGAACCTGTTCTCTAGATAGTCGTTTAATCTTCTCTCTTTCTTTTTCTTTTTCTTTTTTTTTCTGAACTTTACAAAACGAATTCCTGTATTTATTATTTTTTTTAAATCTCATCCACAACTGGAACGGCACTCTGAAGCGCACACCTCCACCAGGCTGAACAGGTTATGTTTTGTATCCCACTGAAATGCCGGATCTGCATCCAGACCTGAACCAAAATCGAATCGGCTGGTCCTTGTCACCCACTGAACCAACTCGTCCACCAAGTTTTGTCATAACCCATCCAACAACTTTTTGAAATATCGTGCTACGTATCGTTTTTGGGCCCATCCATATTTCAATGGTGAAGAATCACTTTTAAAATCCTGGATCCAGATGTTCACCAAAATCAGATCGACTCGTCCTCGTCACACACCCATATCCTGCCACCAAATTTTTGTCTGAATCCGTCCATAACTTTTTGAAACATCCTGCTCACAGACAACGCAGGCAGGGGTGAAAACGTAAGCTCCGTCCACCTTCGGTGGCGGAGGTAAACAGTTAAGGGATTGTTTTCTGAAGTCCAGCATCGATTTGATAATTTAAAACTCTTATTCTCCTGGTCATTCAACATGCGTATGGCCTACGAGGGCCTGGTGATGAGATCCCCTTGCTTTCCTCTGCGATACTTTTTTTTATTATTAACTTTGTTGCGTTGCGTTCATTTTCCTGCTCTGTTTCTAATTATACCACACAGTCATGTGCGTTGTACGTGTAATGGAAGCTGTCACCTTATCTTGAAAGATGAAGGAATTTCCGTTCTTCACGCCTTCCTTCGATGCGTGTTCATTACAAAGCTAGCCTTGCTGTGATGGCTGTTTGCTCTCTTGGGCCTTGTGTATTTGACAAGGTATCTATTGTGTGTTCGACACGAGGTTCAGAAATTCGCAGATTGATTTGGATACATTTCCTGCGACTCACGTATGCCCTGTGTGATGAGGTACAACAGAGAGTAAATCTGTGGAGCCATCTTGTGGTTGGTCTTGGTGTGTTTTGAGAGAGGTCTTTGGGACTATCTTTTTTCCTGCAGTGAACCTTTTGGCTATCCTAAGCAGTACACCAACAGAGACAAAACCCACTGCATGCACAGGTGCAATCCAAGTGGTCTTGCTACCACCCTTTTCAGGGGGAAAAGGTCCTTGTATCCCATTTAAACAATTCAAATTATGCACAAAGGTGGCAAGTTACCTTTGAGCAGTCCAGCCTGGATTTGATCCTCGGCCTGACTATGAACTTTCAGCTTTGTGCTTGCTGGCAGGATGTTTCATAATAAAGTGTACAGTGATTAGGATGGACATTAAAGCTGGGTGTCCCATCTGCTCGCCTTAGCTGATGAACGTCAAATATCCCACGACGGTGCATTTTGTCAAGGGTAGACGAGTTCTCCACGCTACCCCACAAGAAGTTTGGAATAATTGTGGCCGTTAAAAGCAGTAGGAGCTGACCTATGACACCGGCAATTCACTTTTTGACACTTTTCGCCATGTGGTGTATATCCTAAAACTATGTGGACACCTGCTCGTCCAAAATCTCATTCCAAAAATCATGCTAATCAATATGGAGTTGGTCCCCCTTTGCTGCGAGAACAGCCTCCACTCTTCTGGGAAGGCTTTCACCTAGATGTTGGAACATTGCTGTGGGAATTTGCTTCCATTCAGCTACAGGAGCATTAGTGAGGTCATGAACTGATGTTGGGTGATTAGGTCTGGCTCATAGTCAGTGTTCCAATTCATCCCAAAGGTGTTCGATGGGGTTGAGGTCAGGGCTCTGTGCAGGCCAGTCAAGTTCTTCCACACCGATCTTGACAAACCATTTCTGCGTGGACCTCGCTTTGTGCACGGGGGCATTGTCACGCTGAAACAGGAAAGGGCCTTCCCCAAACTGTTGCCACAAAGTTGGAAGCACAGAATCGTCTAGAATATCATTGTATGTTGTAACATTAAGATTTCCCTTCAATGGAACCAAGGGGCCTAGCCCGAAGCATGAAAAACAGCTCCAGACCAATATTCCTCCTCCACCAAATTTTACAGTTGGCAATATGCATTCAGGCAGGTAACGTTCTCCCAGTATCCGTCAAACCCAGATTCGTCCATCGGGATGCCAGATGGTGAAGCGTGATTCATCACTCCAGAGAACGTGTTTCCACTCCTCCAGAGTCCGATGGCGGTGAGCTTTACACCACTTCAGCCAACGTGTCATATTTTACATGGTGATCTTAGGCTTGTGTGCGGCTGCTCGTCCATGGAAACCCATTTCATGAAGCTCTTGGCGAACAGTGCTTGTGCTGATGTTGCTTCCAGAGTCAGTTTGGAACTCAGTGGTGAGTGTTGCATCTGACGACAGACTATTTTTCTGCACTACACACTTCAGCACTACGCACTTCAGCACTCGGCAGTCCCGTTCTGTGAGCTTGTGTGGCCTACCACTTCCTGGCTGAGCTGTTGTTGCTGCTAGATGTTTCCACTTCACAATGACAGCACTTACAGTTGATCGGGGAAGCTCAAGCAGGGCAGAAATTTGAGGAAATGACTTGTTGGAAAGGTGGCATCCTTCGATGGTGCCACGTTGAATGTCACTGAGCTCTTCAGTACGGCCCATTTTTCTGCCAATGTTTGTCTATGGAGATTGCATGGCTGTGTGCTTGATTTTATACACCTGTCAGCAATAGGTGTGGCTGAAATAGCAGAATCCATTCATTAGAAGGGGTGCCCACATACTTTTGGCCATGTAGTGTACCTTCACCACCCACACCTCGCCCTCCCCCCCACTCCCCTTCCCCACAACTTCCCCTTTTTTGTTATGATCTGGGATTAGACTGGTTTTTTTTAACCTGGGTTCTCAGCATCTGGAGGCTAGTGCTCTTTTGAGG
>NC_140964.1:14930260-14935260 GCF_056783735.1 Eptatretus burgeri | reverse complement strand
GAATCAAAGTGTTAAACATTCCGTCCGTAGAAATTAGATTTTGGGGGGTACCGACCCTAAATCATGTCTGGCAAACGGTGTCATTGTTGATTTGATCATCATGATGTTTTCCTCCTGTTTTAAATGACACGTATTAAATACCAGCAGAGGTACCCCCGCACCTTGTGCATTGAGTTTCAAAAAAGGAGAGCCAGGTACTCTGTATATTTCCAATTGATTCATCACATATCATTTAGCATGCCATACTTATAATCATGTAACGATGAATACAATATTAAGATAACAGGTGAAACAGGGGATCATGCGGTAATATAAGGCAATGCTACACAATCATGACTGCATTGCCTCTGGTTCGCCAACATTTCGAGCCTGGTCGTTGGGTGCCAGAATTGTGAGCTTGGCGGTGATAGATAAATAGATGATTTGTAATACTGCTTACCACCGGATGGCACCAGAAATTTTGCACATGTTGGCAGTACCCATGGTAACCCCCCCCCCCCTGTGAGGAGGAGGGGTGGGGGGGTCACTTTACAATGCTCCTGGAGGGAGCGAGTGCTTGTAGTTCCTAAAATGCACCATCTCGAGATTATTTATATTTATTATTTGTTTGCTGGTGAGGATTTTGGGCAGTGTCCGGTGTCTACATTGTTCTGTTTTACAGGTGGCTTTTGAGTGCCCATCATAAATTTCCTTGAGGGCATTACGAGTCGACTTACAGGGTATGGATTTGGTACCACATGGAGATCGAATCATGAGAGTCAGACAAATTACCCTCTTTGAATGTAGTAGTTAATGGACCAGATTTTTTAAAAATTATTTTTTAATATATTCGTTAATTTATTTATTTATTTTGCACAATCTGTAAGCTACATAGTAAGTTGATGCAACAAGCTTGGTTTTCATAAGCTAATGATGTTCGATTCTTGTAATATTGCTTCGTTCGGCCAGATTTGAACCCACAACCTCTGCTTGCCACTCCATTGTCCTCACGATAGGTCCACCGCCGTGGCTGCTTTTTGTCTGTAATCATGAATGCATTATTGGTTGTGATCGTCGTCGCTTGTACTTGTACGACGTTCCAATTGCATCTTGTTTTGGAGATTGTGCTCAGATGTGAGGTTGGATTTTTTTTTTTATTTTTTTATTTATTTATTAAGCTTGTGTGACATGCATCTGTCATTCACCAGGCTGGAGTTATGCTCAGGGAAAAATGCTCTCAGGGCCAGTCCCTGCCGGACAGGCATTGCTGGTAATTGTGCTGTCGACTCCAACTTGCGCTAATAAGCTGTTTATCGAATCCCTTCAGACGCTGCACACACCCTGTTATTTGTCTGCCGTTAGCCAAGGATTTGGAGGATTACAAAGTGATGGTGTTGCTTTGAAAGAGGCAAGGGTTTGCACGGGGATGTGAACCTGAAAAGGTCTCTGAAGATCGGATGCATTGACGAATGCAGGCTTATTCCGACGGCAGAATTTCCTGCCAATGTTAACAGTAGCACTTATTAATAAAGATTTCTGCATGAAGGGCGTTAACCGGAGGCTTATTTGTCAGGAGCGGCGGTCCTTTGCATTCGCTCGTCTCGCACGATCTGCATGCTGCTTTCAATTATTAGTATTTTATTCACGGAGCACGAGTAAGTATGCCGAGTTGAATATTTGTTTATTGACCTCCCAGCAATGCTGTAGGCACCAAAAGAGTGGCGTGCAACCGGAGGAGCAAGAGTCAGCAGCTTGAGTGTCGTCATGCACACCATAATGCATCCCGCCTGCTTAGGCCATCTGCTTTTCCCCTTCCTTGGCCAAGAGCCTATTAGCGGTGGTGTGGTGTCAAGGGGTGGACACCAGCAACTCCATGTCAGGTGGCTGCACTGTTCTGGCCAATCGGCTGCTACTTAGGGTAGCTTTGCTCGGCTGCTCTCCTGACAGTGGTGTCCATGGTCTGCTGGTCTCTGGCAGGTGCCGACGGGCAGCCTGATGCTTGGCTTGTCAAAAAGAGCCTCATGCTTTGCAATAATTTATTATTTTAAGTGTGGAACGAGGGAGGGAAGAAGAAATGATTTATCTCGTTCCTCATGACTCTCCTTTGGGATTCGAATGCTGCCAAGCAAACTTGACCGAACTGTAGAAGCTCTGCACGCTCCGTCCGTTTAGCATGCCGCGTGAAAATTTGCCTCGGTTGTCAGAAGCTGCTCAATGGCAATGACATGCCCTTGGTTCTTGTGGTTAAAATTTTCTCACATTTGGTTCTTCTTTTTGACTTTCTTGTACAAAAGGGTTGTTGTTGTTTTTTGTTTTTTTTGTCTTTCCCCTGCAGATTGTTCGAAACTTCTCATCGAGTGAGAAAAATGTCGTTCAAACTAATTATTGTAAAATGCAGAATTGAGTTATTTTTATTTCGTCCAAACTGCAAGGGTCATTCAAAAGGTTCTCGGAATGATATACTTGCGGTCGTCCTATTAATGAAAACTTTTTATTTTGGAACATGTGTCTGTGTGTACATATATAATCACAATCAGTCTCTTCTTGTACATCTCCTAATGCCTTTGATTATTCCCAACTTGTACATCTCCTAATGCCTTTGATTATTCCCAACTTGTACAGTTGGCTCAGGAAAGTTTGGGCTGAGAATTTTCATGAACCGTCTGCCCAGGGATGATGTTTACATTATGGCATCGAATTTGGAATTTGTTGACGGTGCTCGCGATAACTCGGCTACTCCTCATTAACGGCCACCAGCTATTGCTTGCAGATGCCTCCACACCCCCCCCCCCCCACTCCAGTTGAACATTCATTCAAGGGACTGCACACTTTATGATGCAACACCTTGCCTGCAAAGCATCAATCTGATCTGACAATTTGAGTCAGGTTGTGAAGCAAACCAAGATTAAACTGCTCAAAATCAAAAAAGTGCACTACTTGGATCTTCTATGCCATCCCGTTGAACATTTGAAGGGCTAGCAGAATAGTCTGGAGGTATGCACACTCCCTTCTGATATGTGCAGCCTGGGTTTGAATCTCAACCCAGATATAAACCGTCATCTTGGTGTTTCACAAACGTGGGGTGATGTGTTCTGTCCCTCGGATTGATGTGTCTGCTGGAACGACTTTGTGGATGTTCAGGATCCCACACTGTCCTTCACCCTCAGATGCCAGTGGGCGAGCGATCACCGGCACCCTGAACAAATTCCAAATTCCTGCCCTAACCTGATATATGAGGCTAGTTAGGCCTGGCCAGACGGTTTGTGAAAGATTTTAGCCAAGCTTCTCCTGGCCAACCCCACAAGAATGTGGGAATAATTGTGGCTATTAAAAATGGAGAAGAATTGTTGTGTTTGCCCCATTTCCTTTCTCAGTTGTTCGCTCTGTGTCTCTAGTCTCTGTTGCCATAGTGGTGTTTGATTTCTGATCATGGCGCTTGGTCTATTCCTCTTGTGGCGTTGTTTGCCTGTTACTTTTTATTGAATGAACAGTGTCGCAGCAAAGCACACGGTGTTGATTTTCCTTAAGGGGGACCAATTGATCAGATGGTTCTTCTTGCCAGAACTTTCAATAATTTGTTTTCTATTCAATAGAGTTGTTGTCTTTCTCTGAGTGGTGACAATCTTATCTCTTCTTTTTGTTGTTGTTGGCCAGCTCTTCTTCCAAGCTACACTAATATTTGTCATCCTTGTCTTCTTCCTCTCCTCCATTCTGCCTTTCTCCCCCCTCTTACTACTCATTATCCATGGTTCCTGTTTTCGTCCTCTGGCTGTGTAGGTATCATCCGGTCCATGACAGTGGACCGGGTCTGTTCCCCCCTTCCCCTCCCTGGGTGGGCCCACATCCCCCCCGCCGCTGTCCTCCCAGTGCTGCATTGCGTTCCGAGCTCCGACTTCGCCGCATAGCCCCTCTTCATGCCACTACGGCCAAATCCTCACCATCCCTCTCTCTGCCCACCGGTAAACCCTCAACTCCCGTTGTCCTCACCTCTCCTGCCTCGTCTTGTCTGGCCCTAGCTGTTCTTCCTCCCCTAACCAGTTTCACTGGAGGGGGCTATAGCTTTGCTCTCCATCTGTCCGTCCTTCCATCCCACCTGTGGTTTTTCAGACTTTTTTCCCCCCCATCCCCTTCAACATATCAAAGTGAAACTTGGTACATGACTTGATTACCTCCGCCACCAAAGGAGAAGGAAGTTGTTTTCACCTCTTTCTGTTTGTTTGTGTACATGATATCTCAAAAAGTTGTGGACGGATCCAGATGAAATTTTGTGGACAGGTTTGGTGTGTGACAAGGACGAACTGATTAGATTTTGGTGAAGATCCGGATCCCGATCTGACTACGAGAATTTTTTTTAGTGATTCTTCACTATTGAGAGATCGGGCCAAAAAATTATATACAGCATGAAATCTCAAAAAGTTGTGGACGCATTTGACCAAAACTTGATGGACATGGGTGTGTGACAAGGAAGAGTTGATCAATTTTGGTGAAGATCCGAATTCGGATCTGGATTCGAGAATTTTTTGAGAGTTCGGGCCAAAAACGATAGAGTACCGTGAAGCATGATTTTTCAAAAAATGTATTGGGCCAGATATGTTCTCGTGGATCAGGCATTACATGGCGAAGGTATGCACTCTACCAAGTGCCCTTCTCGTTATGATAAGTTACAGAACGAGTTCGAGTTTCAGGGTGTTTAGTCACTTTTTCAGAGTTATGCCCTTTTTGGACTTCAAAAATATCACATCAGTCGGGGACATTATTGCAAAGCAATTGTCGCTCTTGTTTCCTCTATTCTACTCTTAGTCGGGTATCTATGGATTGTTGATGCAATCCTTTCAATTTATGAAGTAGAAGTGGAACTGTCTCCATGGTCATGATGGCCAATTTTGTTTTCTTCAGTTGGTCCATAAATCCTTTTCCCCTTCCATGGATCCCTCACTCTTCATGCATATAACACACTTTACAGAGGAAGTTGAGTATGGTTTCCTTCTCTTCTACACTCCAGCTTTCTTTATTACAGTTTC
>NC_140964.1:14890260-14922760 GCF_056783735.1 Eptatretus burgeri | reverse complement strand
TGCTGACTTTAACTGAGACCCAGTGATTTGCTCAGTTCATGGTTCAAGGCAGGTATGCTGTAGGAATTGATCTTGTACAATATGTAATACTTTGGACATTCTTTAATTCCAGGTGGCTTTGTTTTGAACTGTGGAACTTGGCTTCAAATTAGCGGGACCTTTTTTTTTTTTCTTCTTCTCCTTCTTTTTCTTCTTCTTCTTTTTCCAGATTGGACAAGTTGTTGCTTGATTGAGGAGTGGGTGATGTCTGCTGTCTTGGAAGATTTTATTTGTTGTCGCAGTTTATAGACTATTCATTCTTTGCCAATTTGTATAATTATTACAAATGGATGGAATTTTGATCCCCTGGCCTCTCCCCCCCCCCCCCGATCCCTGAATGGCCCAAACATTCATCTGCCCTCCTTTCGTCTCTCTCCTTTGTCTCTCCTTTTCCCCCTCGAATACCCCCCCCCTCATTTCTTTCCGATAAATATCTCGTTGCACTGCATTGCTTTTCTCAAATGTTTTCTAAAAATTATTACTTTTCTGAAAATTCTAAAAAATATATCTCGAATTGTAAAAATGAAAAGGATACAAAATCAGAAATTGATTTACTTCCCTACCGGATCCTCTTCACCTTGCACACGTAATATGTAGACAGCATTTTTTTTTATTAATAACCTTTGAGAAAGTTGAACACTTTCTGGTTTATTGAACACATTTTATTTGTTGGGATTTTATGAGATCTTTGTCCAGGTTGAAGCAAAGTACAGGACAGCCTTTAGTTATTTTTGAGCATTTTTTTTCCTCCTAGCACAGTTGTGATTGAAGTGCCAGGAGTATCCTTTGTTGTGCTCATTGTCACAGTGTCTGTCCTTCATTTACTGAGCTTTAGATTTCACCTCCGGAGTTTTTGCATGAAAGTACATTCAGTGTTGCGTGATTTACATATTGCTGGGACAGGCAATCAACATTCTGTGCACAGCACGTGGCTTCCGGTTTGCATCGTTGCTGGGAATGCAGTGTGCCGCTGATGCAGTGCCTCCATATGTTTGAGCAGGAATTTGTAATTTGTTCCGGATGCCAGAGCGAACTCGCCTCCTCTTCACAGATACCATGGAATATTTAACACACACTAACTCATGCTATCAGACAGGACAACCGGTTGTTTAACGTCCATCTGAGGGACTTCACACACACTGATGCCTCGTCCTGCCTACGAAACACCAGGATGACACTTTATAGCTGGGTCGAGATTCAAAACCGGGCTGGACAGCTGAGTGCCGAGAGTAGGAGATTAAAGCACCAGAAGATATTTGCTCATATTAAGAAGTATAATTGATTGGTGGCCCTTCACCTTTCAATTGAGTTTCCATGAGGTTATACAAATTGGAATCCCTCAAGTGGTACTCCAACAAATTGTGTGCTCCCTGCCTTAAGGTTCTTCCTGACGTCCATGCAGGGGCTTTTTCGGAGGATTCTTGGCCGCCACTGCTCCCTTGTTATTGTTTGCTGTGACGCTTCACTGCCGCTACAAAAAGCTCCTCCACGGAGAAGCCCTTCACGAACTGTCAGCCGGTATGTCCGCACAGGGAAATAACGAAGCCGTTCATTTACTCCAAGCCGTAAGCTCGTACCCTGCAAAGAACAGTTACGTTTTGATTGTTCGGTTGCTTCGCTCGATGAGACCCGCTCGCATCTTTGGAGTCCTGTCCAAAATTAGGGCTTCTGATTAGGTGTCTATGTGTTGCCTGTCTAAGAATCCTCTGTAAAGATGCAGCTTTGGGCACTATTAATTGTGCAGATCGTACGATGTACCATTAATTGGTTTTGGAAGCATTTCTCACCGGTTAAAGGAAGTGTATTCGAAATGAGTTTTCTATATCGTCACAACAGCTCGTATTTTTGATCTTTTGCCCCTTGCAATATTACCCAGACTTTACATGCTGGTGTTCCACAAAAAAATTCTGTTATATCTCTTCTGCTGAATCACAATTGCTCAAAATATATGTAATAAAGTATTCCCTGGAATGATATTTTATATTGCACATTTGCATTTTCTTTTGCATTTGAGGATTTTTTTTAAACCCATTCTATTTCAAGTGTTTACTCTTTTGCTGGTTCGTTTGAAATATCAAAACGATGTTTTATACCTTTGCTTCACATGCCAGGATCCATATTGAGCGGACCTTGTGCTGATGTCCACGATTCGTACAGTGATTGCAAAGCGAATCACCATCTTGACAGGGTGTGAGCCTCACAGAGCTCGTACACCGTATGGTTGAGGAGGATACTGGGTGAGGTTGCAGGGGTTCGAGGGAGTGGGCTGGTCAGCACAGATGGTTTGCTTCGGTTGACTGGCTGTAGGGAGCGAGCTGAAGATCCTTGATGCCTTTGACAGGTCCCAGAGCTGCGACTGACACTCTCCCCCCTCCCCCTCCCCCTTTCCCAGCCATGCTGCCCTCTCCCTCCTGCTGCTGCCAAGGCCAGGTCCGCGTGTGGGGTCAGCGTCTGATAACCGTCCAAGTCCCACGGCAAACGGGCTGCAAATGGCACATCAAGAGGCACCATCATTCGCTTTCCGCAGCAGCCCCGATGCAGCGTCCGTTTTCACAGTGCGGCTGATTTCGCCCTTTTTCCTGCTTTCAGAATGAAAGACCGTGGGCGGTTCACTGGGGAGCGACCAAGGGGTGATCTCGAGGTTGATCGTGGACTTGGGATCAGGCCAAGTAGCACACGTTGCCTTGCGTGGTAAAAACCGTCCAGCTCAAGATTTACAACTGCAATACGTTTCAAATGTTCCACTATAAATAACCATGCCGTGAACTCTCCAAAAACGAGGTACTTCGGTTCGATCAGTTTTGGGTAAAAACAGGTGCTGGATTGAAAATGACACGTCATTTGCAAATAACGGATGGTTACCAAAAAGGTACCAACCTTACCGCTAGATACTTGAATGAAGTTTTACATTTTTGATTTTAGTTAAATTTCACTTTTAAAAAAAAATTAGATTCTCAATACCAATGATATTCCTACTTTTTGCAGGTGTGCAAAGTGGAATTCGTATTTAGTCAAGGTCGCCCCATTTTGTTTTTTTCAACATAGACAACTGAAGAAAAATCGTTTTCAGTCAAAATCTACCTGAAAACGAAATCCCTCAAGAAGACAAAAACTGACTTCAGTGTATGCTTAAAGACTTTAAGAAATTTTTTTTTCAAAAAAAGGACAATGTCCACTAAGGAAGGCCACAATCCATGGATAATCTCAAAACAGCAACAACTGACAAAATCCGTTCAATTACCGCAGCCGAATGTGTCGGGGTAATAAACATTTTTTTTCTCTTTGAATCCAAATGTGCTTGCAGCGAAGAGGCTGACATCTGGAGCATCGCATCTGGACCTCACTCAAATCGATGAAATTAAATCTCAGATATCTATCTGAAGCTTTCCAGCTTGGTCTGGATTTGGACTTGAAACAAAATCGAATTGGCTTGTTCTTGTCACCTAACCCAACTCATCAGCATGTTTTGTCATCTGTCCGCAACTTTTTGAAATATCATGCTCCATGTCGTTTTTGTCCCAAGCAATGATGAAGAATCACTTGGAAAACTGAAAAATTCTCATATTTGGATCTTCACCAAAATCGAATCAATTCTTCCATGTCGCACGTCCGATCTGTCCACCAAGTTTCATCCGAATAACTTTGAGATATCGTGCTCCATATAATTTTTTGCCCTGTCTCTCAATGGTGAAGAATTACTTTAAAAATTTTCGGATCTTAAAAATCGAATCGATTCTTCCTCGTCATGCACACACAACCCGTCCAAATTTAGTCCGAATCCGTACACAACTTTTTGAGATGTCCTGTTCACAGACAGACAGCCGTGAAAACATCAACTGGAACTAACAAATATAGATTTCTTAAATTGTATAGGAACCGTTCGTTTGTGGTCATCCTTCAGATGATAAAAGGTTTCCCGTGAGAAGCGAAATAAACCCCCCAAAAAGAAGCTTTTCCTGCTGCTGGCCAGGAAAGTGAAAAATAAATTCTGTGAAATGTAAACGTTGATTCCTCCTCTTGAGTGTGTAATACATGAATTATGCAATTGGGGGAAAATGACGTGAAAAGGAGGGGAGTGACACGTTCTCCCTCTACCCCCACCAACCCCCAATCCCGTCTCAGACACTGCGAGCTCGTTACGTCTCCTTCAGCATATTAATGAGAATGCTGTTCATCAACACGCTAATCCGTACCAAGGGATCCTCCCCCCCCCCCCCCGTGTGTGTGTGTGTGTGTGTGTGTGTGTGTGTGTGTGCGTGCGTGCGTGCGTGCGTGCGTGCGTGTGTGCGTGCGCGCACACTCCAGCACTCACAACACAAGCTTCTGGCGGGGACACCGACGTACCTGCGTTCTCAGATCGCGCCCATTGCATCCCCTTCGAAACTTCCCGGAGTGCAGTTGGCCAACAATTTGTCGAGCGCATTGGAAACGCACCATCTGGCCGTTAAACGCCGTACCGGTTTCGACGCGTGCGTGTTTTTCGCCTTGCGACGAGGCGTTCACGTCGTCGTTCGTGGATATTGTTGTTGTTTTTATCGATAAAAAAAATAATTCGCCAAGCCCCGAAACAAAGGCCCGTTCTTAATCTCCCTGCGGCCGCCGGCTTTTCCTACAAGTGGGCGGAGAGCGCTTCTCATTACAAGCCGCCTGGGTCCCGGCCCGACTGCCCGGCATCCATTACGGATGAGACGGCAGCCTACAAGGGCTTCCAAGAAGGCTGGAAATGGGTTTGTTATTGTGGTAATTAGGGCAAGAGTGGCAGGCGAGCCCGGGACGAGCGGGATGGCCCGCCGGAGGAATCCACCCGAAAGCCCTTCCCCCCCCCACCCCCCACTTCCACTTTCAGGGCCGATCCGGTGCTCCTCTTGGGAAATCAGTTCGGACACACTTTCGGACTCTCTCCAAATTACCCTGCGGAATCCTCAGCCCTTGTTAATCACACGGGTGCGGAGCGATAGCTCACGGCACGGATTGGCCGATGCGCGCCATCGGGATGAAATAATGGCGGGAGTTTCTCTTTTGCATGAAATAATGGCGGGAGTTTGTGCTCGCTCGCGCGATCCCTCCGGCTCATTAATAGCGCACGTTTCGCGCCACTTGCGGCGCTTGAGATTTTCCGCACACACCGCGGATCGTGGCTCGGACTCGACACACGGCGATCAGGATCCAATGACTGGAGTGTTCACTTTTTTGGGGGGGAAAGGGGCGTCGTAACAATCTGCAAATCGATGGCTCCTGTAATCCCGTATATAATCGGCTCAAATTGACATTCAACGTGGATCCTCTGGAATGGCCCTCGTCGCAGAGGCAGGCAAGCGACGGCGCATGACAACGAAGGGCGCGCTAATTAGCGCTAATGTGTCCAAACAAATCCGGTCTCGCCGCCTCGTCGCCGTTAATTGGAGCGAGTGAAGCATAAAGACGCGCTTTCCCCCCACTGTCACCGAGGCGCTAACAGCCCGTAATGAACGCGTTAATTACTCCGCGAGCTCCTTGCACACTCACGGCAGCGCTTTGGCAAGCTGCAGACGGAGGCGATGGGCAGGTTCCGGAAAACGGAAAAGCTAATGGCTCATTACGGAGCATTAACATGGAGGGAAATGTTTGCTTTGCCGCCGTATCGCGTTCCGCGCACTCGCCTCGCTGTCGGGGCCGCGCACGACGCCGGGATTTATGGTTATTCTTTCACCGACGTGAGAACAAACAATGGACGAGCTGAGAAGGCAAAATATTAGCGAACGCTCTCCCAAAGTGATTGTAGATTTCCCGCCTTCAGTTTATCCCTCCCCGCTGAGCACGAACTTGCGCTTCCGACGTCGAACATCATTAGCGGAGCGGAGCCGAGCGAGCAGGTGCGTTTGGAGGACAGAGAGAGAGAGAGAGAGCAGGGGAAAGATAGTATCTCAGTGCAATGATACTCCTTGAGGTCTCTACATGTTGTTGGAAGAGGAGGGGAGAGATCTTTTTTTTGGAAGTTTATATCGCACCTTGCGTTTGGTGTTTCTCATGAAAAGCGCTCATTCCAGACTCCGGCGGACGCTCTGCCACATTTGCCGGACGTGGTTCCAATGAAGTGTGAAGTTTATCATCTGTGTCCCACGTGCAGACCACTGAGGCGTGTTGTATACAACTGTGGGTGGAGTAGGAGAGGAGATCCATAATAAGCGCAGTCTTCTTCCTGCCAAGTCCCAACCTTCCGCTCCGTTCCTAGTTGAGCGAGAGCCTCGATCGGAGCACCTTGCAGGTTTAACACAATCGCAGCAGCCATGACTGCCCTTTGTTTAGCACTGAAAGCTTGAGCCTTTGTTTTGGTTTGGAAACTCATCTTTCGTTAACACGGTGAAACTCGAAACGATATCATTTGAGGTGGTCGGTTATACTTAATTCCCATCTGATCCTCTGGCTCGTAATGCAGGAACCCGGGTTCAAATCCCATATTGTATACCGCATGTGTTTTGGCCCTTATCAATATTGATGCTCTTGTAATTCCATGAGCCTCGGCACTGTGACGTACAAAAAATAAGAAGTAAATATAACCTGATCCCTTTTTGTCCTGCACATGATGCTTCTTCCATGAGCGTTAAACCACTGTAAAAATTAAAAGAATAAGAAAATTACTGCAGCATTTACTATATTATTTACTGTAAAATATACATTACTTTCGTATTTACTGCATTATTTATTGTAAAAACAACCTTACTGCAGTATTTAATGCATTATTTATTGTAAAATCATGCCTGGTGTTGGCTTAATTGTTAGGGTGGTGGGCTTTGGATCCTAGGGTCCTGAGTTCAAATCCCCCTCCCATGTTGAATTAATACCAGGTGGGGTTAACTCGGCCTGTCATCCTTCCGAGGTCGGCAAAATGAGTGCCAGCTTGCTGTGTCGGAGTGACGACCCGTCCAGGATTGTGCCCAATAGCCAAGGAGACGACTTCAGCAGCACCAATGCTCTGCACAGAGTATGGTCCCAATCTCCTGCTCCTTATTGTAAAAACAACCTTACTGCAGTATTAATTGTAAAAAAAAAAAAAACCAAAAAACTACTGTAGTATTCACTGGAGTATTTTTTTTTTTTTTTACAGTATTTCTTGTTTTTAAAAAAAAACATTGCTGTCATATTTACTGTAGTGTTTACTGTAAAAACAAACATTACTGGAGTATGTGCTGTAGTATTTATGATTTAAAAAACATCACTGGAGTATTTATTATAGTATTTATTATTTTAAAAAAAACATTACTGGAGTATTTATTTTAGTATTTATTGTTTTTAAAAAAACATTGCTGTTGCATTTTCCATAAAAACAAACATTACTGGAGTATTTACTGTTGCATTTACTGTAGTATTTATGATTGAAAAAAAAACTACTGTAGTATTTGCCACAGAAACAAACATTACTGGAGTATTTACTGCTGCATTTACTGTAGTATTTATGATTAAAAAAAAACATTACTGTGGTATTTGCCATAGAAACAAACATTACTGGAGTATTTACTGTTGCATTTACTGTAGTATTTATGATTAAAAAAAACATTACTGTAGTATTTGCCATAGAAACAAACATTACTGGAGTATTTACTGCTGCATTTACTGTAGTATTTATGATTGAAAAAAAACTAATGTAGTATTTGCCATAGAAACAAACATTACTGGAGTATTTACTGTTGCATTTACTGTAGTATTTATGATTAAAAAAAACATTACTGTAGTATTTGCCATAAAAACAAACATTACTGGAGTATTTACTGTTGCATTCACTGTAGTATTTATGATTGAAAAAAACTACTGTAGTATTTGCCATAAAAACAAACATTGCTGGAGTATTTACTGTTGCATTTACTGTAGTATTTATGATAAAAAAAAAAACATTACTGTAGTATTTGCCATAAAAACAACATTACTGGAGTATTTACTGTTGCATTCACTGTAGTATTTATGATTGAAAAAAAACTACTGTAGTATTTGCCATAGAAACAAACATTACTGGAGTATTTACTGCTGCATTTACTGTAGTATTTATGATTTTAAAAAACATTACTGTAGTATTTGCCATAGAAACAAACATTACTGGAGTATTTACTGTAGTATTTATGATTGAAAAAAAAACTACTGTAGTATTTGCCATAGAAACAAACATTACTGGAGTCTTTACTGTTGCATTTACTGTAGTATTTATGATTAAAAAAAAAACATTACTGTAGTATTTGCCATAAAAACAAACATTACTGGAGTATTTACTGTTGCATTCACTGTAGTATTTATGATTGAAAAAACTACTGTAGTATTTGCCATAGAAACAAACATTACTGGAGTATTTACTGCTGCATTTACTGTAGTATTTATGATTTAAAAAAACATTACTATAGTATTTGCCATTGAAACAAACATTACTGGAGTATTTACTGTTGCATTCACTGTAGTATTTATGATTGAAAAAAAAAACATTACTGTAGTATTTACCATAAAAACAAACATTACTGGAGTATTTACTGTTGCATTCACTGTAGTATTTATGATTGAAAAAAACTACTGCAGTATTTGCCATAAAAACAAACATTACTGGAGTATTTACTGTTGCATTTACTGTAGTATTTATGATAAAAAAAAAACATTACTGTAGTATTTGCCATAAAAACAAACATTACTGGAGTATTTACTGTTGCATTCACTGTAGTATTTTTGATTGAAAAAAAAATACTGTAGTATTTGCCATAGAAACAAACATTACTGGAGTATTTACTGCTGCATTTACTGTAGTATTTATGATTAAAAAAAACATTACTGTAGTATTTACCATAAAACAAACATTACTGGAGTATTTACTGTTGCATTTATGGTAGTATTTATGATTTAAAAAAAACATTACTGTAGTATTTATTTAAAAACCAAATACATTACTGTTATAAATAAAATAAATTTTAAAAAACATTACTGTAGTATTTATTTAAAATCAAATACATATACCTTTATGTGTGTGTGTGTGTATGTATATGTATGTATGTATGTATATATATATATATATATATATATATATATATATATATATATATATATATTTAACATTACTGTAGTGTTTATTGTAAAAACCAAAAAAACATTACTGCGTATTGTAAATAAAATATAAAAACATTACTGCAGTATTTTTTTTAAACATTACTGTAGTATTTATTGTTAAAAAAAAATTACTGTCGTGATTACTGTAGTATTTGTTGTTAAAAGAAAAGAAAAAAACCCATGACCTTTATTTACTGTTGTATTTACTGCAGTATTTAATGTAAAAAATATGACTATAGTATTCACTGTACTATTTACTGTAAAGAAAACATTACTCTAGTATTTACTGTCATATTTATGGCAAAATAACATTGCTGTATAATTTATTGCAGTATTTACTGTAAAATCATTTCTGTCGTATTTACTATTTAAAAAAAAAACAACACTGTAGTATACTTCACCAAAGATGGTTCCTGTTTAACAAATCTTTTAGAATTTGATGAAGCAGTGTTTGATTGGGTGGACGAGGGAAAGGCAGTGGATATCGTATATCTAGACTTCAAGAAGACATTTGATAAGGTACCACATCGGAGGTTGTTAACGAAAGTGAGGGCTTGTGGAGTGGCTGGTCAGGAAGCTGATTGGATTGCAAACTGGCTTTGTGGTAGGAAGCAAAGAGTGGCTGTGAGTGGGAGGATGTCTTACTGGGAGGATGTAAGTAGCGAGTAACCTCAGGGATCAGTACTCGGACTATTACTATTCATTATTTACATCAACGATTTGGATAATGGGGTAAAGGGTAAGGTTTCCAAATTTGCAGATGACACAAAGCTTGGAGGTGAGGTGGATGACAGAGGGGGTGGTGATCAGATACAGGAAAGTATTGATACTTGCATAGATTGGGCAAAAGATTGGCAGATGGGATATTAACCTTAGCAAGTGTAAGGTGTTGGGGATGGGAACAACTCTTGGGCACAATAAGGGGGAGTGGGACAACTCTTGGGCACAATAAGTAAGGGAATGACAAACAGGAAAAGGAGAGAGGGAAAGGGAGAGAGAAAAACTGTAATCTGCAATCAAATGGATGGGTTCCAAGGGGTTTCCCTTGCTGGTCTGTAGTTGCACACTTTGCCCTGCCAAAAGTAATTTTATTAGTAAGAAAACATTTTCTGAAAATAAGGAAAGTTTTCTTGAAACAAGACAACCATGAGAATAATTTTTATCATGAGCAGTTTTCGGTTTTCATGTTTTAAATCAAATGTCAACTGAACAAGACGAAGGACTCTTCAAGACTTCGGTAAGCAAAATCACCAGGATGTAGCCCGTATTACACTTGAAACCTTCAGGAAAGTGATGCAAAGCGTCGTTGTTCATGTGTGTCAATGCATACATCAAAGATGGTGGTCACTTCAAAGGTATTATTTTCAAGACCTTATAAAAGCTGAAGTATTCTCCTTTAAAAACTGCTGTTTTGCATAGTAATGAATATTCTCATTTTCTATTAAATTGCTATTTATACATGAAATATTAATGTCAGTTATTTCTCACCCACCCTCTATAAGAGAGACATCTGTCTATCTGTCCATGTTGCAACTTTTCTCAGATGGCAGAACGGATCTTCAACAAACTTTCAGAGGTTCATCAGTGAGTGCCATCAAATACTTTTTTTTTTAGAAAATTTTGAAAAAAGAACTTTGACTTTTTTGGATTTTTTTATCACTCTGTAGTGCCTCGGCCCCTTGTTGCTATGTGAAAGGTAATAATAAATGATCCCCGACCCCATTCCTTCTGTTGGTGTTGGGAAGTGTTTTGCCCCCCCCCCCAAAAAAATCGAAAAACACAAAATTTGACTTCTTCAAAATGCCAACGGTATTGGAACAGCACCAGGCAATATCGGGTACCCCTGGTAGTTGTCTATAAGGCTGTTGTCTTTATTTCACTACTACACTGAGCTATAGACAACGGCTTTATAGACTGAGTAGTTTAATTTTTCAAGGAAAGAAGAAACTGCAAAGGATGCCCAGTCTGTAGCAGGATTTGGAGGCCAGCTTTGTTACATGGGCATCCCAAGAGAAGTCATGGCTGACGATGAGTCCAAGACATTCAAGAGACTAAATATGAGGATATCCACATTCAGGTCCAGAGCTGCAACTGGACCTCTTTTAGTATCTGACCATGGAGGGGGTTCATTTGATGGTCCTTCTGGAGTGACAGGGTGAGACTTGTTGTTGCGTATGACACCTTTGGCTGCTATCATTTTGTTGGGGCACGATTATGCCACTGATGCTGTGCCCCTATACAATGGTACTCATTTTACCAACCTCAGAAGGATGACAGGCTCAGTCAACCTCCACCTGGTGTTAATTCAGCAGCCAATGGGGCTCAAACTCAGGACCCGATGATCCAAAGTCAGTCACCCTAACGGCGAAGCCAACACCAGACTCAGGGTGAGACTGTGAGATTTTCTGAGATTGAAAGGCGTGTTCCATTTATTTCACGGAATCTAATCATTTCCAGATCAGCAGAGAGTGATGCAGATGCTCACTGCTGATCGGTGGGATCATCTGCAAAAATGGAGAGGGTTTTCCAAAGCTTTGGAGAAGTCATGTGTGTGCATTAGGAACAATACCACAAGCCCAAAACACTGCCTTGGGAAACTCCAGCCACTGCTGCGAGAGGAGGGGAGATGGTTCCATTGAAAGGAACATGTTGACCGCATGATTGGAGAAAGTTAGACATCCAGGAATGAAGGTGGCTTAGCAAGCAAAGCAGGATGTCAGACTGTGTGAAATTCCCGAGATATGGAGAGAGAGAGAGAGAGAGAGGGAGAGAGAGAGAGAGAGAGAGAGAGAGAGAGAGAGAGAGAGAGAGAGAGAGAGAGAGAGAGAGAGAGAGAGAGAGAGAGAGAGAGAGAGAGAGAGATAGAGAGAGAGATAGAGAGAGAGAGAGAGAGAGAGAGAGAGAGAGAGAGAGAGAGAGAGAGAGAGAGAGAGAGAGATAGAGATAGAGATAGAGATAGAGATAGAGATAGAGATAGAGAGATAGAGAGATAGAGAGAGATAGAGATAGAGATAGAGATAGAGATAGAGATAGAGATAGAGATAGAGATAGAGATAGAGATAGAGATAGAGATAGAGATAGAGATAGAGATAGAGATAGAGATAGAGATAGAGATAGAGATAGAGATAGAGATAGAGAGATAGAGAGATAGAAAGATAGAAAGATAGAAAGATAGAAAGATAGAGATAGAAAGATAGAGATAGAAAGATAGAGATAGAGATAGAGATAGAGATAGAGAAAGAAAGAACTGTCCTAACCTCTTGTTTGAGATTGAGAGCCTCCAGGTTCCAACCATTGCTGGGAGATGAGCAGAGGCAGATTCAGAGTTGATTGACTGTGACGTAATCCAAATTGATGGTCAGAGATCAGGCGACCTGAAAAGAGGAAATATAACATCGGTAGCAACAATGGATTCCACTACTTTGTTTATGAATTATTAGAAGCAGTGCTTATTGGTCCGGAATTGAGATGACCCGTTTTTGCACCTGGACAGGAGTGACATTTACCAGGCAAACAGGAGGCAGCAGAGAAAAGTCTGAATGGAGCAGACAGGAGTAGGATTTGAGAACATCGGCACTGATGCCACTTGGGACCATCGCCAAAGCAGGGTCGACCCTGTCCGCTCGCCTCCAGCCCAAACCGCTCAACCGATCGCTCTGATATTTTCAGAGATTAATGTTACCGACCCTGCGGCGGTCCCGCATTGAAGTTTCGTCAAATTCGGTCGACCAAAAAGGTCTACATAAGCCAATAGGCCAAATTTTCGAAAATCCTGAAATTTCATCCGATTGACTTGAAATTTGAACAGGATTTGCATATCCGGTCACTGAATTCAACCACACGTTACTTTTGCGGTTATCTTAGGTCAAAGGGTCAACATAGGCCATAAGGTCAACCCATAATAGGCCAAATTTTGAAATTGTTTCTAAAATTGTCAATTTTCATCCGATTGACTTGAAATCTGAAGAGTATTTGTATATCAGGTCACTGAATTCAACCACCTATCGAGTTTGAGGTAAGCATAGGCCTAAAGGTCTACATAGGCCAAGAGGCCAATTTGGGCCAAATTTTCTAAAATCCCCAATTTTCATCCGATTGACTTGAAATTTAATGAGCATTTTCATGTCAGGTCGCTGAATTCAACTACCGATTCATTTTACGGTCAAAAGGTCAACACAGGCCTCATTTCTAAAATTGATAGATAGGGCCAAAACTAAATATATCACGATATCTCAAAAAGTTGTGGACGAGTTATGACAGAACAAGGTGGATGAGTTGAATCGGTGATGAGAACAAGCGGATTGGATTTTGGTTCGGATCCAGCCCATCAGTGGGAAACAAAACGTGAACTGTTCCACCTGGCAGAGGTATGCGCTCTACCGAGTACCATTCTACTTTGTACTGTTTTGCCAAGTTGTAACTCGATGAGTGATTTTTCATTTGTTTGTTTGTCTGTCTCTCTGTCTGTGTTTGTTTGCACAGATCTATCGTGTTTTCTCCACAACTGCTTGTCGGATTAAGACGAAATTTTCAGCATTGATGCGACGACTCGTGTAGAATGTTCTGATGGTAATTATGACGTCATAGGTCACGTGTTGTGGCAGCTATATTGAAAAAACGGGGGGAAAATTGGACCTCTGTATCTCTGAAACTGCACCAAGGAAAAAAATTTAAACTTGGCACATAGCAAGGAGTCATGTGAAATGTGTGAATTTTTTTGTGACATCATAGGTGGCCTTGGTATGACGTCAGAATTGCATATGTAGAACGCCATGTCCAATCAGTGTGAAAAATTTTGAGGGTCATCTCGGGATAAAATGGTGCACAGAAAAATTAATAATGATGTCATCGGTCATGTTATTCGGCAGCCATATTGTTTTTGTTTTTTTTAAACCTTCAAAAATCCTCTTCTCTGAAATGGCTGAACAGATCGAGGCGGAACCTTACATGAATGACTGACTGTCCATGAGGAACAAAAGGTTCACACATATGATGTCATTGGTCACATGGTTTGGCAGCCATATTGGATTTACCCGAAAACTGATACACCACTCAAAAGACGGCCTGGTGAGGATTTGCAATCTCCGATTGCTCGTTTTTTTTTTTGTTTTCAATCTACTTTATCTATTGCTTGGTGGTATAACCTGTATTTTCTTTATCCTGAGAAAAGGATTTGCATTCATTCCACTGTTTTGAATTTGCATTGCATTACTGGATTTGCATACATTTACATACTGTGTGTTGAAGATTGGGGGTGTAAATTGGCATTAATATTTGGATGGTAACTTCGCTCGGTCATATCTGACTTATTATACGGCGTGACTGCACACTGGGAACATATTGGTCTACCGAGCACCTCAATTAGGACCTCCGGAGCAATCGGCTGTACACTGAGCCCTCTACACAAGGGCTGATCGGAATGTCTTCCTATGTTCTTGGTATGTACGAGCTATGTGGCTGTTCTAGGTCTAGCTATGTTCTCGCTATGCATGTTCTATGTCTAGCTATGTTTTCCCTTTGTCTAGCTATGTTTTCCCTTTGTCTAGCTTTGTTCTCCCTATGTCTATCTATGTTCTAGCTATGTATGAGCTATGTCTAGCTATGTATGAGCTATGTCTAGCTATGTATGAGCTATGTATAGCTATGTATGAGCTATGTCTAGCTATGTATGAGCAATGTATGTTATATGTCTAGCGATGTATGAGCTATGTCTAGCTATGTTCTACCTTTGTCTAGCTATGTTTGTTATGCATATGTCTAGATATGTATTAGCTATGTATGTTATATATCTAGCGATGTATGAGCTATGTCCAGCTATATATGTGATGTGACTAGCTAAGTTCTAGCTATGCATGTTAAATGTGACTATTTTCTATGCTCTAGCTATGTCCAGCTATGCATGAGCTATGTATGTTATACGTCTAGCGATGTTCTACCTATGTATGAGCAATGTATGTTCTACGTCAAGCTATGTTCTACCTATGTATGAGCAATGTATGTTCTATGTCTAGCTATGTTCTCCCGATGTCGAGCTATGTATGAGCTATGTCTAGCTATGTTCTCCCTATGTCTAGCTATGTATGAGCAATGTATGTTCTATGTCTAGCTATGTTCTCCCTATGTCTAGCTATGTATGAGCTATGTCTAGCTATGTTTTCCCTATGTCTAGCTATGTATGAGCTATGTCTAGCTATATTCTAGCTATGTTCTCCCTATGTCTAGCTATGTATGAGCAATGTATGTTCTATGTCTAGCTATGTTCTTGCTATGTCGAGCTATGTTCTCCATATGTCTAGCTATGTCTGAGCTATGTCTAGGTATGTTCTCCCTATGTCCAGCTATGTTCTCCCTATGTCCAGCTATGTTCTCCCTATGTCCAGCAATGTTCTCCCTATGTCTAGCTATGTTCTCCCTATGTCTAGCTATGTTCTCCCTTTGTCTAGGTATGTATGAGCTATGTCTAGCTATGTTTTCCCTCTGTTTAGCTATGTATGAGCTATGTCTAGCTATTTTCTCCCTATGCCTAGCTATATTCTAGCTATGTTCTCCCTCTGTCTAGCTATGTTCTCCCTATGTCTAGCTATGTATGAGCAATGTATGTTCTATGTCTAGCTATGTATGAGCTATGTCTAGCTATGTCTAGCTATGTTCTCCCAATGTCTAGCTATATTCTAGCTATGTTCTCCCTATGTCTAGCTATGTATGAGCAATGTATGTTCTATGTCTAGCTATGTATGAGCTATGTCTAGCTATGTCTAGCTATGTTCTCCCAATGTCTAGCTATATTCTAGCTATGTTCTCCCTATGTCTAGCTATGTATGAGCAATGTATGTTCTATGTCTAGCTATGTTCTCCCTATGTCTAGCTATGTATGAGCAATGTATGTTCTATGTCTAGCTATGTATGAGCTATGTCTAGCTATGTCTAGCTATGTTCTCCCAATGTCTAGCTATATTCTAGCTATGTTCTCCCTATGTCTAGCTATGTATGAGCAATGTATGTTCTATGTCTAGCTATGTATGAGCTATGTCTAGCTATGTCTAGCTATGTTCTCACAATGTCTAGCTATATTCTAGCTATGTTCTCCCTATGTCTAGCTATGTATGAGCAATGTATGTTCTATGTCTAGCTATGTTCTCCCTATGTCTAGCTATGTATGAGCTATGTCTAGCTATTTTCTCCCTATGCCTAGCTATATTCTAGCTATGTTCTCCCTCTGTCTAGCTATGTTCTCCCTATGTCTAGCTATGTATGAGCAATGTATGTTCTATGTCTAGCTATGTATGAGCTATGTCTAGCTATGTCTAGCTATGTTCTCCCAATGTCTAGCTATATTCTAGCTATGTTCTCCCTATGTCTAGCTATGTATGAGCAATGTATGTTCTATGTCTAGCTATGTATGAGCTATGTCTAGCTATGTCTAGCTATGTTCTCCCAATGTCTAGCTATATTCTAGCTATGTTCTCCCTATGTCTAGCTATGTATGAGCAATGTATGTTCTATGTCTAGCTATGTTCTCCCTATGTCTAGCTATGTATGAGCAATGTATGTTCTATGTCTAGCTATGTATGAGCTATGTCTAGCTATGTCTAGCTATGTTCTCCCAATGTCTAGCTATATTCTAGCTATGTTCTCCCTATGTCTAGCTATGTATGAGCAATGTATGTTCTATGTCTAGCTATGTATGAGCTATGTCTAGCTATGTCTAGCTATGTTCTCACAATGTCTAGCTATATTCTAGCTATGTTCTCCTATGTCTAGCTATGTATGAGCAATGTATGTTCTATGTCTAGCTATGTTCTCCCTATGTCTAGCTATGTATGAGCTATGTCTAGCTATTTTCTCCCTATGCCTAGCTATATTCTAGCTATGTTCTCCCTCTGTCTAGCTATGTTCTCCCTATGTCTAGCTATGTATGAGCAATGTATGTTCTATGTCTAGCTATGTATGAGCTATGTCTAGCTATGTCTAGCTATGTTCTCCCAATGTCTAGCTATATTCTAGCTATGTTCTCCCTATGTCTAGCTATGTATGAGCAATGTATGTTCTATGTCTAGCTATGTATGAGCTATGTCTAGCTATGTCTAGCTATGTTCTCCCAATGTCTAGCTATATTCTAGCTATGTTCTCCCTATGTCTAGCTATGTATGAGCAATGTATGTTCTATGTCTAGCTATGTTCTCCCTATGTCTAGCTATGTATGAGCAATGTATGTTCTATGTCTAGCTATGTATGAGCTATGTCTAGCTATGTCTAGCTATGTTCTCCCAATGTCTAGCTATATTCTAGCTATGTTCTCCCTATGTCTAGCTATGTATGAGCAATGTATGTTCTATGTCTAGCTATGTTCTCCCTATGTCTAGCTCTGTATGTTCTATGTCTAGCTATGTTCTCCCTATGTCTAGCTATGTTCTAACTATGTATGAGCTATGTCTACCTATGTTCGAGCTCTGTATGTTCTATGTCTAGCTATGTTCTTGCAATGTCTGAGCTATATGTCGAGCTATATTATATGTGAGTCATGTTATGTGCTCCAGCTATGTATTTTCTATGTCGTTTATGAGACTCGGCACATTTCAAGTTAGCTGATGGGGTGAATAAAATCATGTCCATGATGCTGAGAATACCGTTTTTTTTAATTTACATTTTGTGTCCAAAAATCTTGGCTCCTGGAGAACCGAAATGGCAGGGCTCAGATTCACAGACTGGCAGGGGATCAACGTGGAACGGGGAGACAAAGACATGCACGTGAGTGGATCCGCGACAGAAAGGAAAGGGGAGGGATGTTGGGACGTGTGTCGGACACTGGGAGAGACCAATGGTGGATATGGGAGAAATTACGAGATGACTGCAGGCAGCACTCTTGAAATACTGGAGGGAGGGTCGCAGGACAACAGACACAGGGAGTCAGTTGCACAGAAGGGAGAATAAAGGGATGAAGAAATGTCGGTGCAGAGCGTTCAGTTTATAATTGGGGAGAGTGACCATGCGTGGGCAATTTGGAGCAACGCTTGTGACCCGGGCAGGCTGAGATGCAAATGGGAAGACAAGAGATTTGGAGGAGCGAGGCCATACTTTACTTCGGATGGCATCAATAAGCCGGCAGACTCCTGGATTAGAGGCTTTACCTGGGGAGATGACGGCTGGAAGGATAGCCGAGACCTTGCAGGTATACACACTCACCTCCGAGTTGTCTAGCCTGGGTTTGGATCTCCATCCAGCTATAAGCTGCCATCGTGGTTTTTCGCAGGCAGGGTGATTCATCAATGTGTGTGCCGTCCCTCGAATGGACGTTAAACTGAGTCCGGTCTACTTGAATTAGTCGGTGGACATTAAAGATCCCACGGTGTCCCTCGTGAAGAGTGGACAAGCTATCGCCGGCACCCTGAACAAATTACAAATTCCTGCACAAACCAAAATATGGGCCACTGCATCAGCGGCACAGCTGCACCCCAGATAATAAACTAAAACTCTACCCACAGCCATGTGCTGTGTACGAAAATCGAGGAAGAAGAAGGAGAATAAAAAGGTGCTGAGATGTTTAAAAGAATCTCTCAACATCACTTGTTAGGGTTAGGGTTCGGGTTCGGATGAGGGTTCGGGTTCGGATTAGGGTTAGGGTTGTGGTTAGGGTTGATAAAATTTTATTACACCGGGGACAGAACTTTGAGAAATATAAAGTCACAAATGTCTTTATGATGTGTTTATACCAAATTGAATTGAACCTTTGTACAAAGCTCAACTTCAGTACCCTCGAACATCCTGTTTGAAGAACTTGCTTCATAACAACAACAAACAAGAAAAAGAGCAATTAGAGATTGCAGACCCTTGCCAGGACATATTTTGTGTGGTGTTTGTGTTCTGGTGTGTTACGTAATCAACTCGAAGGGCACTCGGTAGAGTGCGTGCCTCCGCCGCATAATGCCTGATCCACGAGAACATATCGGGGCCAATACATTTTTGAAATATCATGATATGCAGTAACACGATATCGTTTTTGGCTCCATCTCTCAATGGTGAAGAATAACGTAAAACAATTAAATAATTATCGTATCCAGATCTGGTTTTTGATCTTCACCAAAATCGAATCAGTTCGTCCTCGTCACACACCAAACCTGTCCACAAAATTTCATGTGGATCCATCCACAACTTTTTGAGATATCCTGTACACAAACAGACAGACAGAGGGGTGAAAACATAACCTCCTTCACCTTTAGTGGCGGAGGTAAAAAATAAATCTCAGGGTCAGGTGTCTGATCAAAGCGGGGATGCATCAAAGTGAAATGTCTTGGTACCGGTCATCACTGGCAGCAGTTATAAAGTGGCATTTCTAGTTCTGTCTATTTTTACCTCCGCCACTGAAGGTGAAGGAGGTTATGTTTTTACTCCTCTCTGTCTGTCTGTCTGTCTGTCTGTCTGTCTGTCTGTCTGCGAACAGAATATCTCAAAAAGTTGTTGATGGATCCAGATGAAATTTTGTGGATAGGTTTGTTGTGTGACGAGGACAAACTGATTCGATTTTGGTGAAGATCCGGATCTAAAACGACAAGGTACTGCATACCATGATATTTCAAAAATGTATTGGGCCCGATATGTTCTCGTGGATCAGGCATGACGTGGCGGAGGTATGCGCTCTACCGAGTGCCCTTCTTGATATTCAATTGAATTCATAATGTGATTGAAATAAATTGAATTCAAATCAACGGAAAGACCAAATAGGTACAAGTACCGCATTGGTGTCATCAGGAGGAACCTGGATAGGATTTGGATTTCAGCTGCTACTTCCTTACCCTCAAACCCATCCAGGCACAGCCAAGTGAGCCTTGCTCAAAAAAAATAAAAAAAAACGAATTTTGTTTTAAAACCCAGGTTCAAAAAATTAAGTAATTCTGGGTGCCAGACCATGCGTCCGATCTGGCTGAAATTTAAACCTATATTCCCCATGACTACTAGATCACAACTTTGAAGTTTCATGTCGATTGATGAACTGGGTCAAGATAAATATATATATATTTAAAGATGTCCCTTCAATCCAATGTGGCTGACAGAACATGTGACATCAATTATTTGTGAGCACCCTGGTATCCCCTAGGGTTGGGGAACATATGTGTGAAGTTTCTCCTCGATCTGTCTCGTCATTTCGGAGAAGTAGATTTTTGAATGGTTTTATTATTTTTTGTAATGGCTCCTGAACCACCGGACCGATGACATCATCAATTTTTTTTTCTTTCAACCAATTTATCCCGAGATGACCCTCAAAATTTTTCATACCGATTGGATGTAGCGTTCTACCTATGCAATTATGACATCATAACAAAACAGAGGCACCTATGACATTTTTAAAAATCACACTTATTCCCCATGTGGAATACTTGCTATATGCCATGTTTCAAGTTTTATTTTTTTCCTTGTTGCGGTTTCAGAGATACAGAGGTCCAAGGTTTTTTTTTTCCAACATGGCGGCCACACCAGGTTACATATGACGTCATAATTATTGAAACATTCGACATGAGTATTTGCTCCGATGTTGACAATTTCATCTCAATCCGACAAGTGGTTGCAGAGAAAAACCATACTCATGTTCTGTATGGAAAACAAACAGATAAACAAGACAAGCCGGTAGGCGGCGATGGGTCGCTAAGCATGGAAACTATAAGATATAGAGCAAAATGGATGTCATATAGCGGATAGGGAATCACGTTAAGATTATGCATATCAAATTTCATCCAGTTCCATCTACTGATAACTACTCGGTACCCATTTGAATGAAAAGTACCGAAAATGCGGTTTGAAATCGGAAATCCCCAAAGTTCGAGGGGGTGCTGTGGGTGAACAAAGATCTAAATCGAAAATCCGGCTCGATCGTTTGTGCACAATGTATTCCAGACGATTAGTGTGAATTTTCATGACCATCCAACCATAACCCTAGGAGGAGTAGCATTTGGCACGAAGGCACCTCCAGCTCTCGCATATTATCGATTTTTGCACTAATTGACCTTTGACCCCTGACCTAAGCGAAATCGGTCAATATGTCCTGAGGCAAAGTTGTAGTACTCATTGAGTACCATGAACCTGCAAAGTTTAATTCGTATCGATGCACTCACCTGGTCGCTAGGGGGCCTTCAATTTTCGAGCATACCCTAATTGTAGGGGGCGCTGCGGGTAAAGTATTCCATATATCACAAAAACCGGAATATATTTGATAGAGCATCACCTGTAGATCGTTCGTGCCAAATTTCATAACCCTACGTGGGATAATGGCTTTCAGAATTGATTTCGCGTGAACGGTACCGATTTTGAAGGTTTTTCGGTTGTTGCTGGGGAACCAAAGTGTCCCTAGCAACCATCACAATTTACAAAGTACTAGGTCATAAGATGTACCTACCACCTGAGTTTGGTCAAAATCGGCCCACGTTTACTACCAATTATGCTGATGACAAACGAACAAACATCCAAACAAACAGACAGAATTACTGACAATAAGGGTCACCTATTTCAGCGACCCAACAGACCCCAATGCAATACCCCCTCCTCTGACGAGGGGAACGAGAAAGCATCTGAAAATGCAAAGCCTGTCCTCTTTGTATTCGGATTTCTTTTTCTTCTGTCGGGTAAACGGTACCTTTGACCTTTTGACCAAATTCTTAATTTGACTTCTCCATATTCTCATAATAAAGGTTCGTTGAAAATTTGAGAAAAGCTCAAATGGAGAAAAAAAGAAAGTTGTGGCCCCAACAGAGAGACACACAGAAGTGATTGCAAAACTCCATCTCCCACTGTGCAGGGAACAAGCTATCTAGAACAGCACTCCCTCCTTCCTTCCTTCCTTCCTTCCTTCCATATGAGTGCTGCTTCATCAGGATGAATATTACCGCACTGTGGTTGCAGGCGTGGAACAGCACCGACACAACCATCATACCAGTACACTGGTACTCATTTCACCAACCTCAGAAGGATAACGGGCTGAGTTAACCCCACCTGGTGTTAATTCAGTGGCCAACGGGGCTCAAACTCAGGATCCTAAGAACTCAATCCAGCCACCATCACCACGAAGCCAACACCACTCGGTACTGGACCTGGACCGAGACTGAGACCTGGACCTGGACCTGGACCTGGACCAAAATCAAATCGGCTTGTTCTTGTCATCAACCCAACTCATCCACCAAGTTTGTCAAAACTCGTCTACAACTTGTTTACATATCGTGCTACATATGGTTTTTGCCTCCATCTCTCAATGGTGAAGAATCACTTTAAAATCTTCACCAAACCCATCGGCCGAATCCGTCCACAACGTTTTGAGATGTCCTGTTCACAGACAGACAAGCAGGCAGACAGACAAATAGGGGTGAAAACACAATATCCATCCACATTCAGCAGCGGAGGTACCCAAGAAGCTGTATACATTTATTCGTGCATTCTACCAGCAAGTAGAGTGGTTTTAATGGCATCAGTTCAGGTATGCAGGACGCACAGGAAAGGCGTTATGAGCGCCCCGGTTACCGAAAGCTTGCGGGACAGATTGAAATGGTTCCAGTTGGCTGGATTGCCTGGACAGGTGGTCAGGCAGTGGGGGAGAAAGGCAGGGAGTATCACGGGCACGAGTCCAGAAGCCATAAGCCACGGGATAATCACAGTTCCTGCCTCATCCCAACACTCTAATGAACATTAACGTAGACCAGCATGTAGATCATAAGGCTTCATCAACAAGTGCCCTGCTCGGTGAATCCATGAACTATATACTTTTATAGCGGATACGTGAACGTAATTTTAAAAACTTTCCATCAATACGCTGCAAATTCAGTAAACGTGACTAATCTACTTTTTAAATCCTTTTTATTAATTTATTTTAAGTTTGCTGGTGTCTTCTACTGGTGATGTCTGGAAGTGGTGTCGTAGAAAGAAGAACTGCTGAGTTGAATGTCATTGAAATTTTAAATATTATTGATGATATAAACTTTAGGGATCAACATGTAAGATTAGGTAAATTTCTCCCTTGAACCAGATGAAGTGGGGACAGGTGGATTACCTGTTCATGTTAAGGTCATTACCCCTTCCCTCTGCTCAATATTTCAGGTTTTGGTTCTTCGGCGGAGGACGCGTGTCGCTCTGCACTGCAAATCCTCGACCTCCAAAGATAAGGAAACCGAACGGAATTGTCTGGTCTTTTCCTTTTATCCGAACACGGATCTCTCGGGAATTGTACTTTTGGTGTGTTTGTTCAAACATTTATGCATCTATTCGTCTTTGTTGTTAAAAGGAAGTTCAACGTCGGAGGATTCATGAGGCCATTGGTCTCCGCCGTATAGACATAGCTCTACCACGTGCTCCTCTCTACCTCCTTTACTCTTTCTTCACTCTTTCCTTATTCTGTTACATTCATTGATTTTCCTAACACTCGTCTATCCTAACACCTTTACTAACACTCTGCTGATCCATGCACCACACGTCTATCCTTGGGAAGTAAGGGAGGAAAGAAAGGAGCCCCCCCTTCTTTCTTTTTCCCCTTGTAGAGAACAGCAGCAGGATTTATCATCCATGGGGGGGGGGGATCCTGCTACTGTCCTCTACTTCCCCCACTTCTCTTCCCCATCTTCGATAACATAATTCTCTGTTATGATCTCTTTTCCTTTCACCTAACCTCTTCCCTGATCGTGCTCAATAACACACACTTCACACCCCATCCTGCCTCCGCACACATAGTCATCGCCAAATGCAAACACTCAAGAAACCATCTCTCAGTCAGGTAAGATGATCGACTGAACTTGCATTCAGATGAGATGCTCTGCTCTAACCTGACAGTGAGGGGAAGGGAAAGCAGTGTGGGGGGATGGAAGGCAGTGTGAGGGGAAGGGAAAGGAAGGCAGTGTGAGGGGAAGGGAAAGCAGTGTGGGGGGAGGGAAGGCAGTGTGAGGGGAAGGGAAAGGAAGGCAGTGTGAGGGGAAGGGAAAGGAAGGCAGCGTGAGGGGAAGGGAAAGCAGTGTGGGGGGAGGGAAGGCAGTGTGAGGGGAAGGGAAAGGAAGGCAGTGTGAGGGGAAGGGAAAGGAAGGCAGCGTGAAGGGAAGGGAAGGCAGCGTGAGGGGAAGGGAAGGGTGACAAAATGCACCCAAACAGCAACATCTTCTTTTTAACCACTGTGTTCCATATAAAACTGGGTGGAAGCATTGAAAACCCACACTATCTGCATGGCAAAGGCATGTTTACATGGTAGCTACCTTTGCACCCCTCCGGTCAGCTCACTCCGAATCCGATTCATACATGATACACTATGGAGAAGCTGTTTTAAATTCAAAACTAAACTGTCAGTCCTTAACAGAGAGGGAGGGGTGTTGGAGGTGAGAGGGAGGGGTGTTGGAGGTGAGAGGGGTGAGAGAGGTAGAGGGGTGAGAGAGGTAGAGGGGTGAGAGAGGGACAGGGAGGGGATGAGAGAGTGAGGTGGATGAGAGAGGGAGGGTGGGAGAAAGTGGGGGTGATGTAGGGAGAGAGAAGGAGAGGGAGTGGGGAGGGGGAATCCCGGCAGATGTGTCGTCCTGTTTAACGTCCATCCGAGAGACGGCGCTCACATTGATGAATCACCCTGCCTGCGAAACAACAGGATGACAGTTTATCGCTGGGTTGGGATTCAAACCCAGGCTAGACAGCTTAGAGCGATCGTGCATCCCTCTCAGCTATCCTTCCATGATCCCCATGGAGAACCGAGCCACCGTATCGCCATCAAAGCTTGAAGAGCGCTTACCAAGTGCCTTAACCACTCAGGCAAGCACTCCAAAGAAACGGTTGAAGAAACTTTTAAAAATTAAATGTTTAATTTTAAATTCGGATCGCTCCACGCAGAAGTGACGGGTCGTATAATAAAAGAAGATCATACAAAAAGGGGAAAGGTGTGGTGTAAAGGTGGCCGATCGGTATATTCAGGAAGAGTACGAATATTGTACAGCGCCCACCAATTGGCTTAAGCGCTCAAGGAAGCACTCCAACGAAACGGTTTAGAAACGGCTGATTTGGCAAGCAATTATGGATAACTGATCAGTTATATTTAAACACCAAGCACCCATTGACGCCTGGAATGTCAAGCAATGTCCAAATTTGGCAAATGAACACTTTTTTTTAGCAGTCGGAACTACTGCTGAAGTCACTAAAAAAGTTTAAATTAAGAAATTCAGCTGAGATTAAGATTCTAGCGCTTATGGCATGTGCGGAAATGAAATAAAGCCACGAACGCTTGCGTCTCCGTGCATTTATAAGCATCACAATATATCCAGCGATTCATAGGTATGATGATGAGCAGGCAGTCGATGATCTGAGTGAGGAAAGTGAAAAAAAGAACCTGATTGTTAAGAAATCATTGTCGCCTGTTCTCAGTCAAGGCATTGTTGAGCAGGCCAAAAAAAAAATGGCGGCTTAATACTCTTGCGAACTGACAGAAGGCTGACCAAGATGGCACGTCACCATCTTCGTAAGGCTTATTTTGGTTTTTCGTGATAAGCATCCCGTAAATTATCTTCAAAATGGATGTTTCAATTCACCCAAACACCCAAATTTCATTGATGCACACCCTCTTGGAGGTCCTTTAGTGTTCATGCAAAGTTTGGGGCCGTTAAGTTTCATGGTTTTGGAGTTATGGAGGAGATTGACAGACTGATGAACGGATTGATACACACTGACATTTATTATTATAAATATATAATATGTTGTCTGTGAGAGGGTCTCGTCATAAGATGAATGTATTGTCTGTTTTTGTTCATTACTCACCCTAAAACCACCGTGGTCCCAGAATCTTATCACATTATGTCTCTGTCTCTGTCTCACTCTTGAACCTCCCCACTCAATCCTCACCAGAGAAATAGCACAGGTTAACACCTGTATACCGCATATTGGTGATACTACATCTCAGGAGCCCCTAATTGAGGTTTTCCCTGACATTGCCTCCAAAATATCATGGGGTAGATGCATGATATTGTTACGAATTCGTGCCTGTCGGCGTGCGAACTGCCACGTACCTCTAATCGCAACCGCGTCGGCCACCAGACGGACAATTCAGTCGTGACCTTCCGGAGCAACGCCGGAACCCTGTCACAGGTGAGTCTTCAACCCCACCACGGCCGAGCCAATTTTCTACCCGCGCAGGATAGGGTCAATCGCCGAATCTCGATATACCTAAGTATCCGCGCGGATAGCTAACCAGGAGACCGTACCTCGGCGCAGGTCGGCTTGGGACACGAACCGCTTGAGCGGTCCGTTCCGTTCTGCAGTGATAACCGAGTGGGTATTATCGCCCGACCTCGCCAGATCCAATTCTATTTACCGGGTATTTATAACCCCACTAATTATTCCGCGATGCAAGATGACATTTCAATGTGGGGAAAGGAGGACGCGACAAACGGGGTACATTTGAACAAAGCACATTTATTTTACACATACACATATACAGTCAATCATGCAGGCAAACAAAAGCAAGCGAAGCACGACGACCGAATATGGTTATTATTAATGTACAGTCACTTAACAGTTTTTACTTGTCAGGACATGGCGCCACAAGATTCACTCAAAAGGAAGGAAAGGGCCACTCTCATACACGAGAGTGGCAGACAGGGTCCATGGACCTTTATAGTGCGTGAGCCTTGGTTGACCGAATGGGCTCGCGAGACCGATGCGGCTTACCCGCACCCTCGTGGTGCGACGATGGGCAGGTCGTGACGTCTGCTCCCCACGGCCACCAGGACAGCCGCGCCTGATTGCGACCTTGCGACGATGGGCAGGTCATGACGTGTTTCCCACGGCCACCAGGACAGCCGCGCCTGATTGCGACCTTGCGACGATGGGCAGGTCGTGACGTCTGCTCCCCACGGCCACCAGGACAGCCGCGCCTGATTGTGGCCTTGCGACGATGGGCAGGTCGTGACGTCTGTTTCCCACGGCCGCAAGGACAGCCACGCCTGATTGCGGCCTTGCCAAGGCGAGGTGATCCGGGCCCCGGCCGGCAACGCGGTTGAGAGGAACGAACGGGTCTTTTAGTGCTCTGTCAGAGTTGATGCTCTATAAGAGTTGATGCTCTATGAGTCGAATGCTCTAAGACCCCGTCCGTTCCTCAGCGATGCGCGAACTGTGCCGAGGTCCGATCACCTCGGACTGCCTTGGCACTGGCAAGCTCTCCCCGGCTGTGGTCTCCACGCAGCACCTTGGCTTTCCCCGACTGACTCTCTCCAGATTTCGGGCTCCACTCGGCTCTCCGACCCCTCCAGGCTGCCTGAACCGGTGCTCTGCACGGCCTTTTATAGGGCTGGTGAGACGAGATCTGATCTCTGCCCTCTCACCTCTGACCTCTGCTCGGAAAGCGGACGTGGTAGAAATCACCGGCCCTCTGGATCCGATTCTCCGAGAGCGAAGCTTCCACACATAGCGGATGTGGTAGAAATCAACACCCTTCGACCCCCACAGGCCCCGCCCATTTCTCTCCTGTGATCCGTTTTTCGAGGCGAAGCTTTTACACAGAGCAGACGTGGTGGAATCACCGTCGTTTGTGCTCACAATGAAACCTCCCGCGTCGGTTTGCAGCGACGCTGTTCGCTGGGGACTCGCCGCGGCTGGTGCAAAGATGGCGTCGTTTCGGAGACGAAGGTGTGGTGATGTTTGTGGCGTGGAGATGTTGACGGTTGCTGGCGAAGTGGTGAGGATGGCGTGGCTGTTGAGAGGCAGGTGTGCTTGTGGTTGGTGTTGTGGTTAAGGGGAGTGATGTTGGTTGTTGTAATGGTGGTAGAGATGTGGTTGGTTCAAAATAACGATAGAAAAAGAAAAACACTATCTCAAAGGATCACAGCCCCATGACACGAATAAATCCCATTAAACAACGGTGGGGAAATCTAACTAAACACAGACTTATCGATCTAACTGAACTACGGACCTTTATGGTGTTCTGCGAATTTCCACATCTGTAACAATATCATGGGATTTCTAACAACTAATCTAAGGAAGGACACAAATGTTTCACAAACATGAATTTACAAGTTTCTTCATCAGATTTTCAGAAAAAGACATCAGGATAAAAGGTTACTTTTCTGACTGATCTCCACGGCTTCGTCGATCGGCCAAGGAACAACATTATCCTCCGACCTAATGATTTTCAGTTTACTTTCCCTCAGTGCAATTGGCTGGAAAAGTACACTATTAAGGCAAAAGTTGACCTTAAATGATGATCCAGTGATTTTCATTGTTTAACTTTACCTTCAACATTATTGTTAGTTTCGGTGGTGTAAATATTCATGGTCATTGGAGCCAGTTACGGAAATTTCAAGTTTGTAATCTTGTTGCTAATCGAATTTCTGATCATGTCTCTGACATTTAGAAACTAATAGATGTAAAATATTAAATTTGTAATGTAAAACATTCAATAAAAATGAGCTTCAAAAAGTGATAAAGTATAAAACTCTTTTCTAAATTCACAACAAATCTTATTGGTTTCCTGTTATGAGAAAAATTATCTCAGACGCAAGAATATCGAGCAATGTGGATAAATATATGTTTGAAATTTTATGGGGAGATGGCTCAAGGGTCATAAGGGATGATGAGGAAGGAGTTGAAGAAGAGAAAGGGGAGGAGAGGGAGAAAAGGCTGAAGGAGGAGGGGCAGATATATAGGAGGAGGAGATAGAAAGACAAAGGAGGAGATGGCAGACAGAAAGATATCAAGAAAATTGAAAGGGAAAGTTCTGATGTCTTGTGTAATCCTGGCTTACCTTTACGGTCTGGAGATGGAGGCACTGACAGAGAGACAACAACAGAGGCTGCAGGTTTGTGAGAACAACTGGGTCAGCAGGATTGTGGGAGTGATGAGGAGGATGGATGAACTGAGGAAGGAGATTGGTGTGCAGATGAGCTTGATGGGGATATTGGTGAAATGCCGGCTGAGATGGGCTGGACACTTGGTGTGAATGGGGAAGAGAGAATGGCAAAGAGAATGGATAGGTTGAGGGAGCAAGGTAGGAGAAAAAGAGGTAGACCGCCGTTGAGATGGGAAGATTGTGTGAGGAATGATATCCGTAAGGAAGGGTTGGTTGTAGAGTGGAGGGAGTTGGCTGAGAACAGAGGGAGTGGAGGAGTGTCGTGGTTAAGGCAGGGCAGAAGCTTGGTGCCATTGGACCTCACCTCTAAAAAGGGAAGACGAGGAGAAGAAGATGTTCGTGAGTCTTGTCATGAAAGTAAAGGGTTTTTTTTTTTGGGGGGGGGGGTTTGGAATAGTAAAAGTCTGATTTCTCTCATTTATCTGTTTGAAGTCTTGCAAAGATTTGGCTTTTGCTCTGCTTGTTTGTGGATAACTTGTAACACTGCTCCAATCGAGCAGCGATATGTGGTGTCAATACCATTTCCCTCCGGCTGGGGGCCAGTGGGTAAACCGATTACATTACTCCAGATGCACAAGCGAAAATCACAAGTCAACTCCCCACCCTCGTCGGGAAGGGGCATTCACTTTACTTTATGTCCATGACCTGACTATGGGCACACGAGCATGTTTGCAAAATTTAGTGAAGATCAGCCACAATGTTTACAATCCTTCAAGGTATATACGAGGTGTGTTCAAAAAGTATCCAACCTTAATTTTTCGTGCGTAAACAAATGAAGCTCGGGAGGCATGGTTTAGTGCACGTATGTTGGCGATCCTAATTTGTATGCGTTAATATTTTCTGCCTGCAGAAGCTGTCAGTCGCCGACAGACCGCCGATGAGTGAGGAAGTGTAAGTGAGCGCCGTCGGATTTTCGTTTTTGACAAAATTGCAGAAAAACTTGAACAACGCTACTGCATCAAATTTTGTGTGAAGCTTGGCGATTCCCAAGTGGAAACGATCCGCAAGATTCAACAGGCCTTCGGGAACGAAGCAATGGGCACCACACAGATAAAAGAGTGGTACAACCGCTTCAAAGATGGTCACACATCAGTGGAAAGTGAAGCACGTTCTGGTAGGCCCTCAACATCCCGAAATGAGATCGTCATTGACCAAGTGAGGACCCTGCTGATGCAGGATCGTCGAATCACGATCAGAGAACTTGCAGACGAGGTGGGCGTCGGCATTGGATCCGTTCATTCCATTGTGACTGAGGATTTGGGCTTAAGGAGAATCTCAGCTAAGTTCTTGCCAAAGCTGCTAACGATCGAGCAGAAGCAACTCCATTTGGAGATCGCACAGGATATGCTGGAGACTGTGAACAGTGATCCCAACTTCTTCAACACAGTGATCACTTGCGATGAGACCTGGGTTTATGGGTACGACCCAGAAACCAAGTTCCAGTCATCACAATGGAAGCATCCAACATCCCTGAGGCCAAAAAAGCAATGAAGGTCCACAGCAATGTCAAAGTCATGCTGACCGTCTTCTTTGATGCCAGTGGCGTGGTTCATCACGAGTACGCACCACACGGCACAACCATCACCAAAGAGTACTACCAAGAGGTACTGCGTCACCTTTGTGACGCTGTGCGACGCAAACGGCCAGACCTGTGGGCAGCGGTCAATTGGCAGCTCCATCACGATAACGCACCCGCCCATTCTTCACATTTGATACAGAGTTTCCTGGCCAAACACAACACGCCTGTGCTTCGTCAGGCTCCCTACTCTCCCGACATGGCTCCGTGTGACTTCTGGCTTTTCCCCAAGCTGAAAATGCCCCTGAAAGGGACCAGATTTCAGTCCTGAGAAGACATCATGTGGAATGCGACGGACCAGCTGCGCGCCATCCCAAAAGAGGTGTTCCAGCGCTGCTTCCGACAGTGGCAGAACCGTTGGGAGAAGTGTGTGGCAGCCCAAGGGGACTACTTTGAAGGAGATTAGTGCAAGATTGTTGTATCTGGATACGAGTATTTTTTATGAACAAAGGTCGGATACTTTTTGAACACACCTCGTATATACATATATACACACATATATATGTATACACACATATATATATATATATATATATATATATATATATATATATATATATATATATATATATATATATATATATATATATTTGGTGCTGCCAAAGCAGCTCCACAGCAGGATCGCACTGGGTGGGTTTGCTTTTGCCTTCCCAGCAATAGCGAAGGCAGGGATTTGTAATTTCTTCAAAGTGCCTAGAATAACTCCCCTATTCTTCGTAAAAGACACTGTAGGATTTTATCGTCCTGCATTAAAGCATGCAAGCAGACGAGGTACCGGGTTTTGCATTCTCCCGAAGGATGGCGCAGTTTGTGATACAAACCCCTACCCTCTGAAACACCAACTCGGCAGTCAGCAATCAAACCCAGGCGAGGGACCTCAAAGGTCTCTGCGCCACCCTGTCAGATACCACAAACCTTCAAATCACGGAAAAATAAAAATCAGTTTTTATTCCCAACGCTTTTGAAAAAAAGGAGAAGAGGTATTGTAATCGTCTTCATCCGTCTGTTTGTCCGTCACACTATCTCCTCCTAAACGGTTGTGCAGAAATTCCTCAAACTTGGTAGTTATGATCAACATATGGCATGAAGGTGCAAGAGCAGTATCATTTTGGCCGCGTCCCATGAAGCAGGGTCAAAAGGTCAAATATCAAGAACATGTAAATTTTTGGCACATTTTTAAACAATTATTTATTGAAACTTTTGTATATGCAATCAACATTGGTGGACCCATGAAATATGTAACGATTTTTTTGGATTCGACCACCGGTTTTTGCCTCCCTTGGTGTGGGGACCAGGTCACGGGGTCAAAAGTGGGTAAAAAAAAAATTTTTAACTCAAAATTTGATGTTGGGTCAGTGCTGATGGAACCTTTTGCCATTTTAAAACTTTGTTTTAAGTGGGAAGCGTGGGGATTTGCGATGGCGCATCATCGACATCGCTCTAGTTTAATAACTGTTCTTGTGCCTTGCTGTCTGTAAGATAATAAAAAAAATAACCTCACTTCCAAAAATGTAGACGACAAAGTTTATCCATGAGCGTGAAAATGGAAGTTCATGAAGAATTCTCAAAGCAGATGTTTATCCCCATCACACTCATGTGTTCCACCAAGGATTCCGTTTCTTTGCTGTGAAGGTCGTTTCTCATCCTATTTCCACCCTTACTGGTTCTGCTTTTCCTTATAACTGTGGCGGCTGTGGTATTACGAGAGCGTTTTGTTTCTCATGCGGGCCAATCACTCTCGATTTTTATTCTCTGGTAACGTGGTATGATAGACAGTTTAATCATAATGCTTGATAGTGCGTGAATGTGTTACAGCTAGCCAAATACACTCATAACTCAACATTTCAACGCACTGGGCGTGGGAGATTTATCTTCGCACTCCACTGGTGCACCCGCATTGTGAGCAGTAGAATCAAGTCGACCATCGGATTGTACAGTCACGATGTGCCTTCCATGCCACGAAAATATTAGTGGTGGACAAATTTTGTTTCCATCAA
>NC_140964.1:14875260-14885260 GCF_056783735.1 Eptatretus burgeri | reverse complement strand
AGAGAGAGAGAGAGAGAGAGAGAGAGAGAGAGAGAGAGAGAGAGAGAGAGAGAGAGAGAGAGAGAGAGAGAGAGAGATATATATATATATATATATATATATATATATATATATATATATATATATATATATATATGTCAACCACCATATATATATATGATATGCCTATATGTCTATTTACTTTCAGTAAGCAAGGCTATGTTCCCTCCTTCTCATTCGATACACAAGAAAATGTGAAATTTCCAAGCATTGAATTTATCTTTTTCTACTGTTTGGAGAATTATATTGTTTGAACAAAAGATTTAGGAATGTAGCAAAATTAACCAGCTTCATTGAGCTATATGATTTAATGCATTCACTGCTTGACCTCATGCCCTGTCTCCCAGAGGGAATGCTTATCCATAGCATCTGCCAGATCTGTGTCAATAATTTTGGAGGTTTGGTGAGGTGCTCGACAGGGAATCAAAGCAAATCTGGTGGAAAACGGACATTTTAAATAAAGTTATAACGTTTGCGTGAACCCCAAACTGATGTACCATGTAACGCGTACACAGACGAGCAGGCAACATGGCGGATTTTCTGCAATGTTTATTTCACAGCCGATTGAACCTTGCGATGTCTCCAGGGTTGTTCTGCATTAAGCAGCAATTTTTTTGTGGATAAAGTAATGATTTGAACGAATTTATTTTATTGCATTAACTGCTGCTTGCGTGGTGAAGACCAGCTTTAAAGTTAAAGAGATCCTATATGGAATGCAGTGACAGCCTGGCCAGGCATCCCTTATCAATAATTTAACTGGAGTGTTTGCTTGAGTACTTAAGCCACTTGACGAGCACCCATTGGTGATAGCGGTATGGCACTACGTCATTCTGAATGAATCGTTCATTCACTGGGGACACTTTTGCCGCACCACGTCACCCAGAGTGACTGGTTCATGTTTCCGTCACCCTGAGCGAATGGTTCATGCTCCGTCACCCCGAGCTACTGGTTCGTGCACCGTCAGTCCGAGTGACTGGTTCGTACACCGTCACCCCGAATGACTGGTTCGTGCTCCGTCACCCCGAATGACTGGTTCGTGCTCCGTCACCCCGAGCGACTGGTTCGTGCTCCGTCACCCCGAGCGACTGGTTCGTGCTCCGTCACCCCGAGCGACTGGTTCGTGCTCCGTCACCCCGAGCGACTGGTTCGTGCTCCGTCACCCCGAGCGACTGGTTCGTGCTCCGTCACCCCGAGCGACTGGTTCGTGCTCCGTCACCCCGAGCGACTGGTTCGTGCTCCGTCACCCCGAGCGACTGGTTCGTGCTCCGTCACCCCGAGCGACTGGTTCGTGCTCCGTCACCCGAGCGACTGGTTCGTGCTCCGTCACCCCGAGCGACTGGTTCGTGCTCCGTCACCCCGAGCGACTGGTTCGTGCTCCGTCACCCGAGCGACTGGTTCGTGCTCCGTCACCCCGAGCGACTGGTTCGTGCTCCGTCACCCCGAGCGACTGGTTCGTGCTCCGTCACCCCGAGCGACTGGTTCGTGCTCCGTCACCCCGAGCGACTGGTTCGTGCTCCGTCACCCCGAGCGACTGGTTCGTGCTCCGTCACCCCGAGCGACTGGTTCGTGCTCCGTCACCCGAGCGACTGGTTCAGGTGCTCCGTCACCCCGAGCGACTGGTTCAGGTGCTCCGTCACCCGAGCGACTGGTTCGTGCTCCGTCACCCCGAGCGACTGGTTCGTGCTCCGTCACCCCGAGCGACTGGTTCAGGTGCTCCGTCACCCCGAGCGACTGGTTCGTGCTCCGTCACCCCGAGCGACTGGTTCAGGCTCCGTCACCCCGAGCGACTGGTTCAGGCTCCGTCACCCCGAGCGACTGGTTCGTGCTCCGTCACCCCGAGCGACTGGTTCGTGCTCCGTCACCCCGAGCGACTGGTTCAGTGCTCCGTCACCCGAGCGACTGGTTCAGGCTCCGTCACCCCGAGCGACTGGTTCGTGCTCCCTCACCCCGAGCGACTGGTTCGTGGTCCGTCACCCCGGGCGACTGGTTCGTGCTGCGTCACCCCGAGCGACTGGTTCGTGCTCCGTCACCCCGAGCGACTGGTTCGTGCTCCGTCGCCCCGAGCGACTGGTTCAGGCTCCGTCACCCCGAGCGACTGGTTCAGGCTCCGTCACCCCGAGCGACTGGTTCGTGCTCAGTCACCCCGAGCGACTGGTTCAGTGCTCCGTCACCCCGAGCGACTGGTTCAGTGCTCCGTCACCCCGAGCGACTGGTTCAGGTGCTCCGTCACCCCGAGCGACTGGTTCGTGCTCCGTCACCCGAGCGACTGGTTCGTGCTCCGTCACCCCGAGCGACTGGTTCAGGTGCTCCGTCACCCCGAGCGACTGGTTCAGTGCTCCGTCACCCCGAGCGACTGGTTCAGGTGCTCCGTCACCCCGAGCGACTGGTTCGTGCTCCGTCACCCCGAGCGACTGGTTCGTGCTCCGTCACCCCGAGCGACTGGTTCAGGCTCCGTCACCCCGAGCGACTGGTTCAGGCTCCGTCACCCGAGCGACTGGTTCGTGCTCCGTCACCCCGAGCGACTGGTTCGTGCTCCGTCACCCCGAGCGACTGGTTCGTGCTCCGTCACCCCGAGCGACTGGTTCGTGCTCCGTCACCCCGAGCGACTGGTTCGTGCTCCGTCACCCCGAGCGACTGGTTCGTGCTCCGTCACCCGAGCGACTGGTTCAGGTGCTCCGTCACCCCGAGCGACTGGTTCGTGCTCCGTCACCCCGAGCGACTGGTTCGTGCTCCGTCACCCCGAGCGACTGGTTCGTGCTCCGTCACCCCGAGCGACTGGTTCGTGCTCCGTCACCCCGAGCGACTGGTTCGTGCTCCGTCACCCCGAGCGACTGGTTCGTGCTCCGTCACCCCGAGCGACTGGTTCGTGCTCCTTCACCCCGAGCGACTGGTTCGTGCTCCGTCACCCCGAGTGACTGATTTGTGCCTTGGGAATGCTGCCTTGCCTTACAGTTTGTTGGGTTTTGCCAACTCCATTCTGTCGAGGCAGGATGAGACCGAGAAAGAAGAGACTGAGACTCGGTGTACCCAGAGGTCGCACGGGAGGTCACACTGATCTACATCGTTACCACTTCAGGGACAGAGGGGGAAATGGAGCACGGATAAGGAGATGGCTTGGTCCAGGAGTCACGTTTCTTGCTTGGGCGAAGACTAATGCTTCAGGACCAGGGAAGGCTCCATTCAGTCTTCGAGGACGACTGGTGGCAGGGGTGCGCACGCACACACACACACACACACACACACACACACACACACACACACACATCATTATTATACACATATTATAGTTACATATTGCACTTATTGTTACAGATTCACCTCAGGGGTGGATTACGTGGGGAGTTCTTGAATCTACTGTACTTCCCCAATGACGATCCTGAAGCTGTCATCTCCACAGATAACTCTGCAGTACGAAGGGGTTGTTAAACAACCACCGACACTTTGTAAGACACTTGATTTAGGTAGGGTCCAGTGTATAACTCTCACTTTACCTTCCCAGTGAATTAAATACACCAGATAGGGTACTATGCTTCCCAACACGCAACCGATTTCAGGATACGACTGAGCTTTACCGTTGGTTTTGGTATTGGTTTCTGACTACTCGGAACAAATCAGCTCGGGTGAACTCTCTTATGCAGCACGCAATGTCTAATCAAATGAAACGGACAACCAGACAGTTTGGAAGGGATTATAATCCAACAAGGCACACATGATAAAGTCTTATCTACATGCAAAAGTCCCTTTTGACAATAACTTTTCACAAATAACTTAGGTGCCACATTAATTCTTGGAAAAGAATAAGAAGAGTAAGATTGAGAAACAGATGAGTGTTAGAGGAGGGCAATGGGTGAGACCCAACCATTACCCGAATGTGAGCCAGCTGGCTCACGTGGTCCCGAACTGGGTCAGAGAGATGTGTGTGAGATGCGAAAGTGTGATGCGGGCTCTGAAAAGAACCGTTTGGGACTCCGGTGATTCTCCGGTACTCTGAGTGAGTCAGCAAGATGGGTTTGTGTGAATGTGCAAGAGTGTGAGGTGTGGAAGTATGATGGGGGGTCCCAAAAACGACCATTGGTGAACTTTGTCGATGCTCTGGAGTTGAGATGGAGTGATCGAGATACAGCTCAGGAGAATGTCAGTAGGTGTGTGATGCCCACAACAAGGAACCCTTCCTCGGCGATCTCCCACCTCTCCGTTTGACATTTCCACTCCACGCTCAAGCTCCGTCCTCATCTCCAAACTCCTTTTCTCGTTCTGACTCCAGACTCCTTCGGGTGGCTCCTAGGCATGGCATACTTCAGTCTCCTCCAAATGGCATGTGCGCGTGCACACGCACACACACACACACACACACCACACACACACACAAACGTGGCACTCTCTGTGCCTGCCTACCTGGCAAGGAACTTTATAGGCGCCTTGCCAGTCACCTAACACATCCGCGCTTCTATGATCCACTGGCGCTCATTGGCTGGTTTCTGTGATTCGCTGGTCCTATATACTGTTACGGCTGTGGAAATTTGCAGAACACCATAAAGGTTCCTTAGATCAGTTATCCCGATAAGTCTGTGTTCAGTTAGATTTCCCCACCGTTGTTTAATGGGATTTATTCGTGTCACCGGGCTGTGACCCTTTGAGATCGTGTTTTTCTTTATCTATCGTTATTTTGAACCGACATATCTCGCCCACCATTACAACAAACCACGACGCCAACAACACAACCACCCCCAACTACGCCACAACACCAACCACGCTACGATCGCCACAACAACACCACCACCATTTAACCATCTTCGCCACTATGCCAGCTTGCAAACGCCATCCTCCACAGACCATGCTACGACCATTTCCATGTTGAAAAAGGGTCCGAAAATGCGGGCGTAAAAGAGGAGAAAAAGAAACCTCCAGTGGTGAGTGTGGGTTTTTTCCTGCCTTTTTTCTCCGAGGCTGGTGTGACGAGAAGGGCGAGGCGGCTCGCTCGCGATTGGTGGATACGAGGAGTAAGGCGGTCGGAGTTGAGAAACGCCCCATTTCAAGAAGCTTCGCGAAGGGAGGCGGAGCCGAAAACGGGGAGGGGCGAAGGGCGGAGCCCCAGGCTATATAAGGCGGACAGCCGCCTTGGGCTCCTCCTCTCTTCGTTGGCGCTCTTCTCCTGGTCTGGTCTCCTCTCTTCGTTTTGCGCCCTTCTCTTGGTCTGGTCTTGTCTTGGTCTCTTGGTCTCTGGGTCTGTGGAGCGACCCGTACACCAGAGGTGTGGGTCGGTGGAGAGTCCGGGCGACGTACCGGAGACGCGGACGGGAGGCGCAGCTCTGCCGGCTGTGGGGCGCGAACCTGCGCGTCCGTGGGGGAGAGTGCCAGAGAGAGCTTGCCGACCATCGAGGCACCTCGAGGGTGCAGGTAACCTGCTACGGTCTCGCGGGACCCGTTCGGTCTCCCAGGTCCCGTGCCATAAAGACTCAAGTGGTCCAGCCTGAGCCCCTTGTCTATGAGGGGATCTTTTCTTGTGTTTCTTTTGGGTTTTTGAATGCATGCTGTGGTGCCGTGTCCGAAGTAGACCCTGTATAAGTGACTGTGCATGTGCATTCTCATTGTAGTCGGTTGTATTGCTTTCTATTTGTTTCTTGTACATATGTGCATGACTGCCTTGCCTGTATACGTGTAGATAGTTGTAATAAATGTCCTTGTGTGAAATGTACCCGTTCGTTGCATCCTCTATTCCCCATTGAAGATGCCATCTTGCATCGCGGTATAATTAGTTGGGTTTTAAACACCCGGTAAGAGAATCGGATCCGTCGAGGTCGGCGATAATACCCGCTCGGTTATCGCTGTAGAACGGAACGGACCGCTTAAGCGGTTCGTGTCCCAGGCCGACCTGCGGAAAGGTACGGCCCCTCGGTAGGTTACCCGCGCGAGTACTTAGGCATTTCGATATTCGGCGAGTGACCCTATTTCGCGCGGGTAGAATGCGGACTGGGCTGTGGTGAGGTTAAACCCCCACCCGTGACTGGTTTCTGGCGATAGTTCCAGGAGGGTCACGACTGAATTGTCCATCCGGTGGGCGATGCGGTTGCTATTAGTCGAAAGCGGCCAATCGCACGCCGGCGGGCGCGAATTCGTAACAATACTATGCAAAGATACAAAGATCCCATAGGCCTATTATTATTATTATGAACAAATATTCCACAGTCATGATCCAGGACTCGGTGGTGCTGCTGCGTTGATGTTGAGGCTCACTCACCGTGGGGCACCATGTCTGTCCAGCCTCACAATTGCTACATGTGGTTCCGTGCCTGTTTAGCCTCCTCCATGTACTCACTCGCTGTATGGATGTCGTGCTTGCTTCGCCTCCGATAGTGAATGCAGGCTATTATGTGTGAGGTTGTTGGTTTGTGGGGCTTTGTGATGTGGAAGAAGATTGAGTGGTGCTTGTGGTATGAGATTGTAAAGAGCTTAGAAGTGTTCAGAGTTTAGAAATAGAGAAAGAGAGAACAATGCGGCAAGCCTTGCTTACAAGCACAATGCCTATTTCCCTTCATACTAAACGTTGGACTCCCAGGTTAATGTAAACACAATATTAAGATATAACTACACCATTGTTTTATGTGATTTGGAATGTGTCAACCCAGGTGTTCCCAAGATCCATCATAATATTATATAGACCCATATTGATACGTGATGACACATATTATATGTGACATATTTATAGAGACACACACACACATGGAGGTGGACACTTTGAGACCGAGAAGGTCTCTTTTCCATCTCCTGAAACCCACCCACAAGTGGAGATAGCAGCACAACACACACACACACACACACACACACACACACACACACACACACACACACACACACACACACACACACACACACACACACACACACCTTGCTCTTATATACAGTACCTATAGAAAGTCTACACCGCATTTCAAAATTTTCACCATTTGTTTCCTTCCAGCCTGGAATAAAATTGCATTAAATCAGACTTTTTCCACCTTTATTTACACATCATAACCCACAACTTCCAAGTGAAAAACAAATTCCACAAATTTCAGAAAATTAATTTTAAATACAAAACAAGAATATCGTGGTTGGATAAGTGTCCACCTCCCTAAGTTAATACTTGGTGGAAGCACCTTTGAGAGCAATTACAGCTGTGAGTCTGTTGGGATAGGTCTCTCCCAGCTTTGCACACCTTGATTGGACAATATTTTCCCATTCCTCTGTGCAAAACTGTTCAAGCTCAGTCTCTTCCTTGCTTGGTGATCTAGTTTGGAAGGACGGCCTGATCTAGGCAGGGTCTTGGAGATACCGTATGCCTTCCACTTCTTAATGATTGTGTTGACTGTGCTCCAAGGGATATTAAAGGCCTTTTAAATATTTTTTATATCCATCCCCTGATCTGTGCCTTTCCACAACTTTATTCTGGGGGTCTTTTGAAAGCTCCTTGATGTTCATGGTTGAGTCTTTGCTGTGAAATTCACTACCCAGCAGAGGAAACCTTCAGAAACAGCTAATTTTATTCTGAAATAATCAGAATCACTACAATTTAACACAGGTGGAAGCCAATTAACTTGTGTAATTTTGAAGGTGATTGGTTACACCTGAGCTAATTCACAATTCCCATTAAAAGGGGGGTGGACACTTATCCAATCACGATATTCCAGTTTTATATTTTTAATTAATTTTCTGAAATTTGTATAATTTGTTTATCACTTGGAAGTTGTGGGTTATGACGTGTAAATAAATGTGGAAAAAAGTCAAATTTAGCACAATTTAATTCCAGGCTATAAGGGAACAAAAGGTGAAATTTTTGAAAGGGGGGAAAGATTTTCTATAGGCACTGTACTTGTATACATGATCAAAATACGCAAATGCACCACACTACACCGAAGGATTTGAACCTGGGTTCTGAGCATCATTTCAGATGAGAACAGGCGTACCCATATGAAAGATGCTAATGAAGTAAAACTATTTTGTATCCTCCCTTCTCCCCTCCAACCCACTCATTTGGAAAAAAAAACGAACATGATTTGAAACTGTAGATGAAGGTTGTCTGTCAAGAAATGATGGAGAAGACACTACCGATGACCGAGGGGACAGTACCAATGACGTCATAAAAGTGCACATTGTGTATCACGTGATCTAAATATCACCGTTTTCCAGGGGTGTAAAATCGGATAAAGTATTTGTGGAGGAGGGGAGTGGGATAAAACAGAAGAAGTGAGGGAGCATGTGTTCGGTGAAGAGGGAATCGGGGGGGGTTAGTGGAGGGGGTGGGGAGGACAGGATTGTATTGGGAAAAGAGAAAGAGAAAGGAGAAAGAATTGTATTTCAGGAGAAACTCTCCATTTTGTTGAAAGACTTCTGCAATTATTCCTTCTATATCCTCCATTATCTTCAACATCTCCATCAGATCCCCTCGTAACCACCTCGTTTCTAATGTATAAAAGTCCCATCTCCTTCAGCCGCTCCTCATAACTGACTCTCGCTAGGCCCGGAATCATTCTAATCGCTCTACGCTGAATCTTGCCTATGGTAGCTAATGTATGTCCTCCTTCAGATGTGGTGACCAAAACTGAACACAATATTGTTGATGCTGCCTCACTAAATTCCTATACAGTGTCAAAACCACCTCTTTTGATATATAACTTATTCCCTTTATGACTACAACCTAAAACCTGACTGGCTTTACCTATAAACTGGCTTTACCTGTCGAATCCTTCCTGATTCCTCCCTTTTTGTCAAATTTGCCTTCAAGTATTTGTTTGTTTCCAAAGCTGAACCAAAACTTCTGTGCACTTTTCTTCTTTCTTTCTTGCTTTCTTTTTATTTTTATTTTTTTACAGGATCTAAGGCACCTTGTGGAGCGGCCACACACACACACACACACACACACACACACACACACACACACACACACACACACACACACACACACACACACACACACACACACACACACACACACACACACACACACACACACACACACACACACACACACACACACACACACACACACACACACACACACACGGACGAACACACGAAACACAACATAAGACTGTTGATGAGACAAACACAGCCACTGAGCTTGGGGGAATTGCTGTCACTTCCCAGGGTAATGTGGGTGCCAGTGATGCCACAACAATGGCACCGCCTTTCTGACCACGCACAACGGGGCATTTCCAAAGGAGGAATTTCCTCCTTCCCATAGATGCCAACCTATGGGGATTGTCCATGCTCTATCCTTTTAAATGCTGAATATCAAGCAACGAAGTAACACGTTCCATTTTTCAAGTGAATGTTTCGGGGAAAGATTGAGACTTCAATGATGTTGACCAATATAATGAGAATCAAGAGAAAAGGTTCTTCAACTTTGGGATCTTGAAAATGATGGGGTTGAGATGATGAGTATTGAAAATTATGGGTATTGTGTTGAGCTTAATAAATCATATTGAAAATAATATCATTATAACCTCTACCTGATCGTTTGCTTGCTTATATTCAAAACTTTGCTGCAGCTGAGCCGCTTATTCCCTGCTAGGCACATGTAAACTGTACTCCAACCATTGGCAATCTATTGGCAACATGCTAGGAGCATGGACTGTAAATAGGACTTTCGGTCGTTGGTGGCATAGGACTCTCTCCCACGAGCTGGCACTCGCATTACCGCCAGCATGGAATGTGAGCATCGCTAACAACAACTTCACACAGTCACACTCACAGCCAATGCCGAGAAAGGTCCCGCCTCATCTTGAAAAATCCGCAGCTCAGCCCAGGAGACTTGTTAACCATGGATTTTGTGCTTCTTTATCCTCGGCGCTGTGCGCTGCATGGCTCGAGTTGGGAGAGGGGTGATGGCGGTAGCGGTCGTGGTGGTAAGAATGGTAATCAGGTCCCTGGGTAAAGGGGCAGCACTCCGACACAGGTGGACTGCTTGGCATGCCCTCCAAAG
>NC_140964.1:14867760-14870260 GCF_056783735.1 Eptatretus burgeri | reverse complement strand
AACGGGAGCACGATGTGGAATTGAAACTACTGAAGCGAGAGGTAGAAGAAGGCATTCGGAAAAGAGAAAGCCTACAACAGAAGATAAAAAAAGGAGAGGAACATCTGGAGCAAGTGAAAGAACAATGGTTGGAAAAGTCAAAACAGTTCGAAGAACTACAGGAAGAAATGAGGGAGGAAGGAGAAAGGAAAACAAAGCTAGAAAAGGAAAAACGCAAACAAGATGGGGAATTGGAACTACTGAAGCGAGAGGTAAGGGCAGGCCAGTTTAAAAGAGAAACCCTGGAAGGGAAGATAAGAATGGGAAAGGAATGGCAGAAAAAACTAAAGGAATACAGTAAAAAAAGGGACGAATTGAGGATGGAAGCATTGGAAAGGGAGACGGAGATGAGCAAGAGAATGGGTGAAATGAGTGAGGAAGCATGCAAAGTGAGAGAGGAATTATGGGAAAAAGCTTCTGAGTTACAGGAACATCAAGACAAAGAGACGGGATTACAAGACGAGCTGAGGATCTTGAGAGAGGAAAGAACGAGAACGGAGAATGAAACGTTAAGGGACCACACTGAGCAAATGAAACAGTTGGAAGCCAAAGCAAAGTCGGAGTGTGCGGAGATGAGAAAGGAATTAGAAAAGAAAGCTTCTGAGTTACAGAAATACCAAAACAAAGAGACTGAATTACAAAACGAGATGAGAATGTTGGAGGAAGAAAGAACGACAGCAGAGAATGAAACGTTAAGAAACCACACTGTACAGATTGAACAGCTGGAAGCCAAAGCAAGACTAACGAATGAGATGCAAGAAAGTGTACTGAAAGAACAAGGAATAAAGCAGGAGAAGGAAATCGGCCAACTGAAGGAAACAACGAGATTGCAGAATGAGGAACAAGAGAGACAGTGGAATAAAAAACAAAAAGAGTAGGAATTGGAGGTTGACCAATTGAAAGAAAAAGCAAGGATGAAGTACGAGGAGATAGTGAAAGAACAAGGAATGAAGCAGGAAAGGGAAATCAGCCAATTGAAGGAATCAATGAGATTGGAGAAGGAAGAACATAAGAGACAGTGGGATGAGAAACAAAAAGAACAAGGAATGAAACAGGAAAACGAGATCAACAAAATGAAGGAAATGATGACATTGGAGAAGGAAGAACATGAGAGACAGTGGGATAAGAAACAAAAAGAGCAACGAATGAAACAAAAAGAAAGACAAGAACAACTGAAGGAGAAAGCAAGGTTGAAGTACGCGGATATAATGAAAGAACGACGAATGAAACGGGAAAAGGAGCTCGGACAATTGAAGGAAACTATGAGATTGGAGAATGAGGAACAAGAGAGACAGTGGAGGAGGAAACAAAAAGAGGGACAAGAACAACGAAAGGAGAAAGCAAGGTTGAAGTATGCGGAGATCGTGAAAGAACGACGAATGAAACAGGAAAAGGAAATATGCCAATTGAAAGAAACGATGAGATTGGAGAACGAAGAACATGAGAGATGGTGGGGTAGAAAACAAAAACAATATGAGTTTGAAATTAACCAACTCAATGAAAGAGCAAAGTTGGAGTCCACGGAGATGGAAAAACTCCGGAAAGATAATGGACAACTCAAAAGGCTCAGAGAGGAAGAACAACTCGAATGGAAAAGAAAATGGAGCCAGGAAGTAGAACAGCACAATGATACGGGATGTGTGACATCACCACAGGGAGTAATGTTAGTGGTGCGGACCTTGGTTGACATCACTCGTCGGATGACACCACACTTAGAGCAAACCCTGGTGATGGAGACATTGAGGGAGCATGCGGGGTTGTTGACGAGTGAGATACATTTTGAGCAGGTCCAGCATGTGGAGCTGACAGCCCCAGAGGAGAGTGGCGAACCAATGATGAGTAACCTGCTGGAGAGAAGCGACCGGACAGAGGTGACTCTGGAACGACGCAGGTACGTGGGTACATGCTTACATGGTGCGGACGATGAGCTTAGGGTAGAAATTGAATTTTATGTTAACGAAGACACTCTGTCCGATGGGGTGCACGTATGCGTGCCCCCTGAATGTGTGTGTGGAGTGCCTGTGAACGAATGCTGTGAGCGCACAGTCCAGACTACAGCACCGGTATGTGTTGCCGAGGACGAAGTGTCTGTGAGTACTCACCTGGCAGTAGAGAATGTAGCCCTGGAGTGCGAGGCAGTTGGTCAGTACACAGGTAAGGTTGAAGGTGTGCAATTTCAACACATAACCTTGGAATGTGTGCAGCCTGGTGTATGTGCGAGTCCTGAGCATGGAATGAGTGGAGCCATGGAAAATAGGTTTGAAGTGCAAGAGGAAATAGAAATGCCACCAGGACAGTATTTGAGCCAGGGGACAGAAACCATAATGGACAGCTCCACGTGGGTTCTTACAGAGTTGGAGGTGCTGCATCCAGGAGCAGTTTTAGATTGGATTTTAGAAATCCAATTTAGAAATTGTATTTTATTTTCTCCATCAGCCTCACAGGAACTTTGGGGTAGAGC
>NC_140964.1:14715260-14860260 GCF_056783735.1 Eptatretus burgeri | reverse complement strand
GAGGTAAATACCTTTCACTCGATAAAAACAACCAACTCACTTGGAAGCATTCTGAGCAATTCCAGAAATGTACTTATCCCAACGGAGGTTAGAGGAGATATCCAGACCAAGAGGCCAAAGCTCAGATGATTCTGTTAAGGTTGAAGACCCCATGTGCACAGAAAGGAAAGACCTGTTTCTTGAGCGAGACTTGGACATCAATTTATTTTTTTTGCATTATAGGTTCCCAGCCAATCATGCCTCCACTTCAACACATTCTTTAAATCCTTGTTGAGCAAAACTCCAAAGTCATTACAAGCAGTGTTGAGTGAATCAGCAGATGTACAGTAAAGTGAAGACTTATCAGCATACATGGCTAGCTGAGACAGAACATTATCAGGAAGATCATCGATATAAACAACGAACAGAGTGGGACCAAGTGCAGAGCCCTGTGGAACACCAGAATTGATGGAGCAAGTCGGAGAAGATTGACTCTCACGTTCCGACAAACCTATAAGGATTGATCCTACAAACCACGTTCATCTTGCAATTTGTAAGGAAAAAATGGTTTGTGGGTTTGTTCCCAGGGACGGTTTGTCGGATCTTTGTGAGGTTCTTCTTCATCAATGATGTTGCTCCAGTTGTCACTGGTACAGTTTTGGTGCTCTTCAGCTTCCAAGATCTTTTCACTTCATTTTTGAGATCTTGATATTTGTTCATTTTCTTGATTTCTGCATTATTTAGACCACAATCATTGGGTACTGAAACCTCAGTTAGCAATGCCTTGTTTTCCTTTTTGTACCCGAGGACTATATCTGGTTACAGTGCTTTGTTCGATATGTTCATGCTGGATGGGATCATCAGGTCGTCATACGTGAGCGTTACCTCCTTGTTTTCAATGTTTGCTTTTGGTTCACGATTCCATGAGTTTTGTGGAACTGGGGTATTGGTGTGTGTGTGTGTGTGTGTGTGTGTGTGTGTGTGTGTGTGTGTGTGTGTGTGTGTGTGTGTGTGTGTGTGTGTGTGTGTGTGTGTGTGTGTGCGCGCGCGCGCGCGCATGCCATAATTACAAAAACAATGGATAATTCCAAATTTCTAGTCAAATCAATTATTTGTCCATAATTGTTTCTTGAATAAGAGTGAAAACTATTTTATTGGAATGATCAAGGTGGGGTGAAAACTTCGTGAACTCCGCAAAGGTACACTCTCGGTGGGGGTGGCGGTTGGTTTTCCTTTTCAAACTTAATTTCGGTTGACACCTCAACCGGCCACTATAATCTGACGCTGGTGCCGGGAGGACATTCATTATCCTGCTCTGACAGCACGTGATAAATGATGCCGAGGCGAGAACATTTCCAAAATCCCAACTTTGAGCGCTAATTATTGTTGTGAGGCGCCCTAATAATGAGGCGGCGGGTGCGACGCTGCCCATCGTTTGTCACGAAATCCATGGCGGTGTCTCTAGATTGCGTTTAGAGAAAGTCGTGCACACACCCCCCCCCCCCTCACCACCCTGACTCATAACGCTTTATGATCGCGTTGACATCCACACTAAATGGGTACCTTCTTGTGGGGGAGGTGGTGGCACCGTTTCGAGCACCACAGACCTACAGGTCATTGGACGCATCACTGGCAGAATTTCAATGACTGTTAAGGAGATCCGTTTTCTATCCAGAGTCGCAGTTCTGACTTTTAGATGACTCTTTCAATGTGAGGATGAAAAACACAAGTTGATGCCCTGTATTCTTATAGCCACATGTACATGTGTAAGTTTTCCATCTTGTCCACCACTTGTGTTCTCCCCTCTACTCCTCATCGTTACCTGCATCCCTTGTTTGTCCGTCTCAATCTCCATCTATTTTCTCCTTCCGCCATGCTGTTGGTGTTTCCCCCTTTCTCCTGCTGTTCCTGATTTATGGTGTCCTGGGTGTTTTGTGTCCTAGCTCTTCCACGAGCCTTGATAAAAAAAATGAAAAGAAAAACTTAATTGCAAGCAAATTTAAGTCATGACTGCCACATCACATGTGCATGACAGATACATCATGTACATTCAGAGTAAATGGCTATAACTATAACTAGCCAAACAAACTGTTTAACTAATTCTGATACTCTGCCCGAAGGCAAATTTAGTTCTGACAACTCAGTTTTATGGCAAGGCTAACATTCGGTTGTTTGCCTTTGCCATCCAGGTGGTGGTTGGGACAGGAATATGGAACTTGGCCATGTTGCCGGCGATCTTTGTGAAGGACACCGTGGGATCTTTATCATCTGCCAACTATTGTCGGCAGATGGGACGCCCAGTCAGTTTAACGTCCATCCGAAGATCAAGGGACACAATGATGAACACAACCCTGCCTGTGAAACACCAGGATGATGGTTCATAGCTGGGTCGAGATTCGAACCAAGCTGATACAACTCACAGGCTAGTGTGTGTACCTGTTGTTGGCTGTCCTGTCAGGCTAGGTTATAAATTATGAAATCACAAGACGACCCGTGAATCATTGGGTTCCCGTGTTGACAGCGGTTGATGGAAAAAATCATTTCAAGAAAAAAAAAGATAGCTCCAGCGAACTATACCGCTGAGGTTGTTTGCATTGATCAAATTCTCCAAAAGAGTACTTGACTGAATCGGGAATTGATTTTTTAATAATTTTTTTTTCGTTGCCAGATTTGAACGAAACTTGATACTGCACACTGCAGGCGAGTGGTGAGTAAGGTGGCCCTAAAATGTTTGCGCCATTGTGTACCGTTTTGGCTGTATTTCGGGAACATACATACAAGATGAGAGTTTCAGTTATATACAGATAAGCAAAGTGTTTAAGCTTCACAATCTCAGAAAGTTGGCAAATAAAGTCCACCTCCCCCCCCCCCTTGATCCAATCCTCATATATCTCACCTTGTCCATCAATTATCTGCAAGATAAACACAAGTAAACATTTGTGTACTTGAATGTGAATTAGAGGGGCATTAGTAGACAATGGACAAATACACAGAGTATAGTCCAAGAGGAGAATCCAAACTGTGTTCCTCACATGACAAGCCATCGGTTCAGATGGGAATGGGAAACAGACCAGCCCGACCTTTGGTTAAATGTTATGTTGAAAGTAGATCGGAGATACACAGTTCACGTCTTCTCCAGTATATTTCAGTAAAAATTTAATCTACCAAGGATGAACCTTTGATATTTGTCTCCATCAATGACAACAAATATTTTAACTTTTTAAACTTAACAATCTCGCCAAGGTTATCCCACCATATAGTTATGGGTTCAAGGGTTGCGAGGTCGTGAGGGGAGTTTTTGGGCCCAACTTCCCAGCCGGTGACCCTGAAGTTGATGAGTCGCAGACAACTCTGCGGTATGATGGGTTGCTCGGCAACCACAGACTCTGTCAAAAACATTTAATTCAGGCAGGGTCCAACGTCTAACTCCACTTTACCTTTCTGGAAAATTAAACCTCCCAAAATGGGGTACCACGCTCTCAACGCCCCACTGCTGTCATCCAAAAAGACTGAGCGCTACCCCAAGTGGGACGTGGTGAGTGACTAATTGTAACATAACGATGGGACAGAATTCCTTGTCACTAATACACACTATGGTCGAACCAAGAGAGAAAAGATGTTCGGGCACTTTGGAAACAGTTTATAAAGATCAGCGATATGTATTTGCAGGTAAACAGTTCACAAGATAAATATCTTACTGCCGTAGCATATCAACCTACTTAGTCAGTTTCTGCACAGGTAAGCACCTCATACACTCAGGGAAACAAGATAAGGAGGGTGATAGACAGAGAGAAGAAGAAGGCGGGGCTTGTTGACAACCACTTGCTAACCTGACACAAGCCTTGAGACTTGAGTTGGTCCCAATGTGAAAAAGGAGAGGGGGAGAGAAAGAAGAGGTGGAAAATGATGTTGTGCACCACATGGGGAGAAGTGTGGTTGAAAGTTTGTTGTAGGTCAGGTCAGGTATGGGGGAAAGCGCAGGAGCAGTGCATCGCTGCGTCCACTTTCCACCGCTACTCCAGGGGCCTTCGTCTGGCCAGCCTCCGAGCAGATGCCTGGCCAATTTCCATCTCCTTGAGATACCGATCAACCTGCTGCAACCATGAGGCGTGAAGTCGGCCCATTGGCCTTCTCCACCCACGAGGCTCCCTCTCTGAGAGAATCTGATGAGCAGGATCAGCATCAGGACAACGAGCCACATGTCCATGCAGCCGCAGCTGACGCTCACGGACTATGCAGGTAACAAATTTCACGCGAGTATATCAGCAACTGTTGATTGGACAAAAAGTCAGACCAGCGATAGCCAAGGATTCTCCAAAAACCTGGTACCGAAGGAGTTAAATCTCCATCTCAGATCCCTGGTCAGAATCCAAATCCACATCCGTAGAGCAAGACTGGAAGCACCAAGGACCTGAAGACTCGGACTTTCGTCCTGCAAAGGTACTGACAGCGCCACACCCCATGATCCAGAAATCCATGACTCCTCCTCAGGCCTAACCCAGATGCCTATCGACCTCTGGCTCACAACCTAGAGACATGAATATCATTGCCAAGGTAAGTGAATCTCTCCATGACCTCAACACCCTCACCACAAACAGATACAGCATCCAAGATGTCTATGAAAGCCTGGATCTTTGTTGTGACCCAGGAAACCCATAATCACAGCAGCTACGACTCCTCATTCAGCACCTCGAGGGCCCACAAAAGGATATTAAGAGTCTCTGCAAAGATGACTGCATCATCTGCGACATCAAGGTCAGAGATCTTGAAATGCCAAAACAATGCACCACAGCCTGCTCTCTCCCACATCCTCCCCAGAATCCAGTCCATACAAGCATTGAAAAGTGTGGGGGCCAGTGCACACCCCGACAAACTCCATTAACAACTGGAAATAAGTCGTAGATTGTATCACCACATCTCACAGCACTCTCAGGACCAGAGTATTGTTCAGACATCAGATTGATCAGTTTTGGTGGCACCCAAAGAAGACCAAGAATCCTCCAGACGGCATCCCGATTCACTGAAAAACGCTTTGCAGAGATCAACATAGGCTGCAAGCAGCCCCTGCCGAAACTCTCGTCTGCGTTCGGTGAGGATCCGAAGAGCAAGGATACGGTCAATCATTGACCTCTTTGGTGTAAAGCATTACTTTTCTGGATGCTTGTGCGAAAGGAGATGGTGGCGAACCCTATCAAGAATTATCCGAGCAAAGACCTTGCCCCGCACTGAGAGCAGCGTCACTCCTCAGTATTTGTTGCAGTCCTGGTGATCACCCTTCCCTTTCCAGAGAGGGACAACAAGGCCCCTCTTCCAGTCAGTGGGGATGATGCCTGTGTTCCAAGGAGAACACAGAACTGCATGCAATGACACAATAAAAACATTTCCACGAGATTTGAGAAGTTCAGCATGGATGACACAAATCCAAGGAGCTTAACCCCATTTCAAATAGTTCACCGTAGCCTGTGGATCACAATTGATTGGAGGGTCAGAAATCGGGATAGTAAAACCCCTGACATCTAACTTGACAGCTGGTTGATCATGCTGGTACAGCTGCTCAAAGTAACTGGCCCAGCGGGCCTTCACTTCAGACTCCTCTGTCAAGAGCCCATCACCCTCTGCTCTAACTGCAGTACATCGAAGGACGGGTTCGGAGGAACGCAATGTGCAAATTCCCCTGTAAAGGCCCAGTCACACCTTGACGTTTTAGCCAACATATGCCGATTTTTGAAATTTTTTTCTAAAACGCTGGCACACGTTGAATACGTTATGGGTAAGTTTTGATAACATTGAGAGCACGCTGAAAAACACTGCCATACGTCGTTGTACGCTGGCTTTAAACGTTGTACTTTTCGGTTGTCCTCAAATTTTTGCATGCTTGAAATTTCACGACGTATACCGGCGTATGACTCACACGTTCCGCTACGCTGGCCACAAGTTGTATGCACGGTCTGCGATCGTTGACAGACGTCAACACATGCTACTTGTAAGTTAATCATAAGTTGAGACACGCCGAGGTAATGTTTAGCGTACCCGAAACTTATTTCTAACCTATGATTAACGTGTTGTTGGCACGTTACGCGATCGTTGCCACACGTCGACAGACGTTATTTTTAAGTTACTCATAGGCTGAAAGACGTCGGTATAATGGATCGTCCTTGCGTCAGCGTCCACGGCCACGGCCAGGACACTTATTTGCAGCATTCTTCAAACTTTTCTTCGGCATGATGAGGATGTTCACACTTCGATGTCTAGCTTGGCTATGATTCCAATTGTCCATCGGCAGCGTCTATTTAAAATAGTCGAGTTTGAGCGATTTTAACACGTTCAGAAGAAACGCTTCAAATTTCCAAACCCCAGCGTCAAAAAACAAAGGCGAGTGACAGCAATTTAAATCGTTCATTGTAAACAATGAAAATATCTGAGTGGTACCGTTTAAAAGTCGTTGAGTGTAAAAAAAAATCCAATTGTTGAGCGCAAGCGTCTACTTTCAATAGTGGCGATGCAGCCATTTAAATCGTTGAGTGGCAGCCAATGAATAGCAAACCCCACGTCACCGGCAAAGATAAACTGCCGCACGATATGGATAAGTTAGGCTATCGTTGGGCATAGTTTGCGAACGCCGGCTTCACGATAATTATTCGTTGGTATATCGTATCTATAAGTAATCAAAGCGCTCTATGCACATTGTTAGTTCATTGTGCATTTGTCCAACCCATTATGAATAGACCTAAATCGTAAAAACAAGCCATAGCTCATTGTTGAAAAAGCCCCATAAAAAATTAGCCACGAAGAACTTCGAACAATGGTGCAAAGATGTCTCCTACCCGTGGACACGCAGACGCAAGGAGGATCCATCATAACCCACACCCTCCCCTCACACTCACCTACTACTGCCAACATGAACAAACTACTACTAATACTGATACTGATACTGATACTGTTACTGCTGACATGGACATCGACTCAAAAAGGACTCGAAAACACTGTTGGGTTCCCCTTTTATGAACACCATTTTTATATACCAATTCCCAAAACCGCTGGGAACACGTCTTTATATGGCAGTTGTAAGTTAGAAACACGTTCATTTATTTATTTTGTCGACCGGAAGACGTCATTGGAATACGTCTACATACGTCGATGTGTGTTGGGACTACGTAAAGAATTGGTTCAAAGCACGTCAAACATAAGTTAGAAATAAGTTTCGCGTAAAAAAGACATTACCGCGACGTGTTTCGACTTATGAGTAGCTTATAAGTAGCGTTTGTGGACGTGTGTAAGCGTCCGCATATCGTGTGTACAACTTATCCCCATCGCATGCGGAACGTGTGTCATACGCCGAGTACGTCGTAAAATTTTGAACATGTTTAAAATTTCTTGACGTACTCTACTTACTACGATGTATGATAGCGTACTTTAGCGTTCTACTCACGTATACCAAACTTACTCATACCGTATTTGACGTGCCCCAACGTTCTAGACACATTTTTCTTAGGTCGGCATACGCTGGCAAGATTGCCAAGGTGTGACCGCGATGTTGACACTTCCATTTCTACGGCATTTATGATTCGAATCGTTGTGCGTCAGCCTTTTAATAGGCTACGTCACGACATCGTCGGCGATGCGTGCAACGCGCTATGCCTAAGTTAGACTATCGTTGGCCATCGGTTGTGTAGGCCAACAACAGGTTCAGCATTCGTTGGTATAAGTTATCTATAACACAACGAAACGTTCTGTGTCCGTTACCAATGCGTTATACATAAGACCAAGTCGTTATGAATACGTCCGAATCTTTAAAAAAAAACATCAAAAGTTCAACGTAAGCCAGCGTTTTACATAAATTTTTAATACGTTGCCATCGCTGGCTAAAACGTCAAGGTGTGACTGGGCCTTAAGCAAGAGGAGGTTCACTTGATCATAGGTGATGCTCAACCCCCTCACAGATTCCTCGCACATAGGCCTCCTTGTCCACTCTTGGCGCACGTACAGTTTTACACCTCAGCTCCCTGAATAACTCAGCTCTGCCATAAAGCTTGGCCCTGTGACTCTGGTCAATGGTAGCCAGTGTCCCTTGAGAGACAAAATTCTTCTTCGCCCTATGGTGAGTTCCAAGACGTCTCCCGGCAACATCAAGGTGGGTCGTGGCAGGTGGTGAGACCCAGAAGCTTGAATGAAAGGACTTCTTCAAGAGTATTGTTGAGAAAGTAGATTTGGGGAGTGGCGGGAGGGGTTCCAGACGGAATTTATTTTAATCCCATTCTAAATTCCATTGAATGATAAAAAAAACCGTCATGGGTCAAGGTCAGGTGTCCAATCAAAACAGGACGTCTTGGTACCCGGTCATCACTGCCAGCAGTTATAAAGTGACAGTTCTCGTTATGCCTATTAATAATTACATAACACACCAGCACACAAAATATACCACACAAAGCAAGTCGTGGCAAGGGTCTACAATATCTGCTTGCTCTTTTGTTGTTAAATAAATGTACCTTCTCTCAGGGTTGCATTTTGTTCGTTGTGGTGATCTCATTTGGTGATTTTCGATCAGGTGCCTCAATCCGGCTCAGAGTGCTCACGATCTCGAGTAGCTTGGCCAGATTAGGAAGGTCGTGAGAACCTACCGGTGCATCACTCAGTTAATTACATGGTCCAAATGAGTATATTGTAACGTCACAAACAGGTCTACGAACTTGCTTGAGGCTGTGGACTTAGCTGGCGGTTGCGGTCGTTTTGAAACGACTCACGGGATTTGAATTGATAAGCAGAGCGGGTCGAGGCAGCTACAATGTATGAATCCGCGCAGACTTACTGTACAATGTATTAATCCGCGCAGACTTACTGTACAATGTATGCATCCGCGCAGCCTTACTGTACAATGTATTAATCCGTGCAGACTCACTGTACAATGTATTAATCCGCGCAGCCTTACCGTATAATGTATTAATCCGCGCAGCCTTACTGTACAATGTATTAATCCGTGCAGACTCACTGTACAATGTATTAATCCGTGCAGACTCACTGTACAATGTATTAATCCGCGCAGACTTATTGTACAATGTATTAATCCGTGCAGACTCACTGTACAATGTATTAATCCGCGCAGCCTTACCGTACAATGTATTAATCCGCGCAACCTTACTGTACAATGTATTAATCCGCGCAGCCTTACTGTACAATGTATTAATCCGTGCAGACTCACTGTACAATGTATTAATCCGCGCAGCCTTACTGTACAATGTATTAATCCGCGCAGCCTTACTGTACAATGTATTAATCCGCGCAGACTTACTGATCAACTTTCATAATACATAATATAGTTAAACACATTCTGGTAGCCCCCATTATTATTGTTCCTCACAAACTTTTGGAGGAGACTTCACCAAGAAACGTCTAATTCTTCCATAAATCCATTGTTTCACAACATGGCGCATTGTCAAGCCCCCTGCGTGTGAGTGAGAGCTCGCCCTGCGCCTCACAGCAGATCCATATTGCATGACCAGCAAACGTCTGGGGCGGATTTGTCGAGATCCGTTGCCTGCACCCGCAGGCCGAGCCACAAATCTACCTGGGATAGAGACGGGGCCATCGGGTGCAAATGTAATCGAACGTGAAACAAACCAGGCCGTTAACGAGTACAAAAGGAGAAGAAAAACATTTCACAGGTACCCGAGACCTGAGGTTACAGCCGAAAGGCCACCTGTGTATATCACGACCTGTATGGAGCTAAGCGAAGGGATTGGAGGGAAGAATTCAGATCACGACTCGTCCACAAGGCCATTGGTGAAAACACGGAATGAACCGGCTGGTCATAGTGACTGGTGACCCCATGCCTGACCGATTGTGGTCTCTTGGTGGAGATCGACGGTCGGACGTTAAACTGGGCGTCCTGTCTCCCACTGCCAGCATTCGTTTTATTTATTTATTTATTCGTATTCAGCTTTTGACTGCTGGTTGCATCATTTTCTGAGGGTGTGGCTGTACCGCTGATGCAAGCCCCCCCCCCCACCCCTCCTCCCCAAATTACCAGCTCGCTGGAACTCATTTTTCCAACCTCGGAAGGACGACAGGCTGAGTCGACCCACCTGGTGCTAATTCAACGTTAAAAAAAAACAGGTGCTTGAACTCAACACCTTAAGGTCTTAAACCTACACCAGGCTGAGAATTGCTTTCTTTATGTGAAAGATTCCACGGTGTCCTTCGCGAAGAGCAGGCAATCTATCTCCGGCATCCTGAACAAATTCCAAATTCCTAATCCAACCTACAGGGGGCACTGCATCGGTGGCACAGTTGAGCCTTTAGCAAATTAATGATGCAACGGACAGGCTGTCATGTGCTACACATATGAGGAGTAGGAGTCGGAGTGGGAGAAGGGGTTGGAGTTGGAGTTGGAGTTGGAGTTGGAGTTGGAGTCGGAGTGGGAGAAGGGGTTGGAGTTGGAGTTGGAGTTGGAGTTGGAGTTGGAGTTGGAGTTGGAGTTGGAGTTGGAGTTGGAGTTGGAGTTGGAGTCGGAGTCGGAGTGGCAGAAGGAGTTGGAGTTGGAGTTGGAGTTGGAGTTGGAGTTGGAGTTGGAGTTGGAGTCGATGATTTTGCACGTTTTGAAATAAAAAAATCTGAAAACCATGAGTTGCGTGCACGATGATTCGATTGAGACTCGCACAACATGATTGAAATCCATTGAATGACCAAGATGATCGAAGTCGAGTTTCCATCTTCCCAATTGTTTAATCGGAAATTTCAAGGGATACATTTCTCTCCGTATAATGTGATGAAAGAGTTTGCGAGCAAACCTTTCCTTACTCATCCAATTGAGTGAGAAAATGGGGGAAAAAAAAAATCAAAGAAAAACACAAAACCCCGAGGGAGGGGAATCGTGTTCGCCTTCCATCAATCATAAAGCATCACGAACAAGAGTGAAATCAATGGCGCAGATTGCTGTGTACAAAACCGTAACGTAAATCCATTTCTACAAGTAACCTTTAAAGTAAAGGACGCCAGGACAGAGCGGTTCGAGCGCAACCATAGCGCAACGTTTAATGATGTAAAATGCGCGTCCCGTGCCCAAGTGACGCGGGGAAGGCTCGGCCAACGGACACGTGCGCCCAGCACGCCCAGCACGGCACGCGCTGACATTTTCACACGAGCTTCGCGGGTCAGCAACCGGCGGCTTGATGTGAATCTGCAGAAATGTCCTCTGTCATCACAATCACTCGGAGGAGTAAAACGCGGCCTGCGCCCCCTCCGTCTCATCGTGGGTGAACGACGCGTGAAAGTCCACCTTCGATCTCCGGGCTGATGGAGGAGGATGGGTGGTGCTCCAGCGTGCTGAGGATCCACCTTAATGGAAGAATAACTTTGAACAGTTTGGGAAAAGTGTGCGTGTGCGTGTGCGTGTGTGTCTTCCATAACTCCAAAACTATCAAACCTGGCAGCCTGAAACTTTGCGTGCATATTAAGAAAACTCCATGGAAGAACAAGAGTGAAAATTGGGTATTTGGGTTAATTAAAACACCCCTTTTGAAGATAATTAACCGTCTTAATTAATTATATTACCTCCATCAGGCGATCCTCGGCCACCTCCCTGTCTGGGGTCTTAAGGCGTTTCCGGGGTAACCTCGCTGGGGACTGAAGCCGCCATGTTTTTTCTGCCTGCTCAACCTTACGTCGACTTGGAACAGGAGGAAACTTGGAGCAAGCTGTTCATCATAGCTACGAATTTCTGGGTACATTACAATGCTTATAAACGCCCAGAGACGTCAGCATTCGTTGTTTTATTTCATGTCCGCACAAGCGATCCCCATGAGTAGCTATTAAACTGAGATCCCCATGAGTAGCTATAAACTAAGAAGAATTACAAAATTTAAGCTTCAGACTCGAACTTCCAAGCATTTCCGATTCCGAGAAAAGTGTTCATTTGTCCTATTCGGACATATGTGACATTTCGGGCGTCTCCGGGAGGTGCATGTTGACTATGACGGTTCAGTGATTGCCAATTGCGTGCCAAGGGAGCCGTTTCGTATCGACTGTTTTGTTGGAGTGCTTGCTTGAATTCTTAAGCCACTTGGCAAGCGCTCTCCAAGCTGCTTGGTTGTTCGTTTCAGGAAAAAGTACAGGTGCTTTCAATCTCACATCGATTAGACGTACGTTTCCGCCTTTGTTGGGTCCCGCGGTGCCGTGCGGTGGGTTCCTCGGGACGCGTCTCATCCACTGAAAATGTGCCATTATATATTTATAGACATCACTTTGTTGAACCTTTTTGTGCGATATATTGTTATCCACCTCTCACTTCGACATCGATACATATTGAAAAAACATTAAGGTCCATCCGACCAGGTGTTCGCCATGTTTGTTAAACTCCGCCATCGAAGATGGATGGAGGTTACTGTTTTCACCCCTGTTTGTTTGTTTGTGAACAGTATTATGGAAAAACTCCTGGACGGATTTCGACGAAACTTGGTTGGGGGGTTAGGTATGGTCCAAGGATCATGCCATTAGATTTTGGACTTTGTCCAAAAAAAAAACTTCCAAAATTTTGCAACTTTTTTTTCAAAACAATTTCGATTTTATTTGAAAAATATTTGAATTCTTTTTTTTTTTTTGCATTTCTACATGTTTTAAGTGGTTTCAAACTCCCCCCCCCCCCCCAGAAAAAAAATCTTTGTAGAAAAAAAAACAAATTTTGCAACTTTTTTTCAAAAAAATTTCGATTTTGTTTTGGGCATTTCTACATGCGCGTCGATCTAGTTTAGTTTATTCAATCGTGGTTCAGTAGAGTCTGATCCGTTTTGACCGACAATGAATCGGATATCAGGTTCACTTGAGTGACCCAGCAGTATTGGCGGCGGAGGTTTTGCACTCTACCGAGTGCTCCCCCTCTAGTTCTTACTGTGAAGGCATAGATTAATTATAGATCGACATTTTGTGTTCTGTGGCTTGATACATTTTTGAATTCAATTTCGCTAATTAACCACTTTAAATCCCCTTTCAAAGAACGCTGTTTCAAGGTAAATCTTTATGTGTGTGTGTGTGTGTGTGTGTGTGTGTGTGTGTGTGTGTGTGTGTGTGTGTGTGTGTGTGTGTGTGTGTGTGTGTGTGTGTGTGTGTGTGTGTGTGTCTATAAACTGTACCACTCCAATGGCACTTGGCACCATTGTGTTTTTTATTGGTCGTTGGTTGTTTTCTCCATATGGGGGTTCCAGAAAGTGGAATAGAGCCCTCCCATTCTCATTGTGTGTGTGTGTGTGTGTGTGTGTGTGTGTGTGTGTGTGTGTGTGTGTGTGTGTGTGTGTGTGTGTGTGTGTGTGTGTGTGTGTGTGTGTGTGTTGTTGTTGATTGGTATCTTCATAGGCGAGTTTCAGAATGTGCAATGGAGTTCTCCCAGGGTGGGCTCAAAGTATCAACCTTTATTTTAGTACGGGGTCATGATTCATGGACCAAGCTGTGAGGTTTTCTGTTCTCAAATTTTTGTGCCGATGTCGTCGCTGAGCCTGGGACGGCTTCCAACTGCAGTTCGTTTGTAATAATATTCCCAGGGATGGTTTTTAATATCTATGTGAGGTTCTTCTTCATCATTCACACGAGGTTCTTCGTCATTACTAGTACAACTTTGGCATTCTTCATCTCATAGAATCTTTTCACTTCATTCTTGAGGTCTTAGTATTTGGTCATTTTCTTGATTGCTGCATCGTTCGTCCAAAATCACTGATATTAACACCTCACTTTGCAATGCCGTCTTCTCTTTTTTTTGTACCTAAATATGATGTCCGGTCACAACGCTTTGTTTTCGATGTTTATGCTTGATGGGATCATAGGGTCGTACATGAGCGGTACTTCAATGTTTTCAATCCATGCTTTTGTTTCATGTTCTCACATTTTCTGGAATTGGCATATCAAAGTTTTTGCAGATGTTCCGATAGTTAATATCACAAACTCTGCTGTGTTGTTGTGTGAACAGCGACTCTGACATGAGATTTTTTTTTTTAATGTGTGTTCAGTCATTAAGCACAACATATCACTCTCTTTGCTAATGCCACCTCCACCCCTCACCTATCTCTTTTTTTTTTTTCCTCCTCCTCCTCCCCTCTCTCTCTTTCTCTCTCTTTTTCTCTCTCTCTCTGTCTGTCCCCTCCTTGCTCCCCCCTCTGAATAAAATGCAGCACTCTCCTCCCACACCTCTGTCGCTCTCTTGCTGTCTGTCTGTCTCTCTCTCGCACCCTCCCTCCCGCACCCCTCCCTCCCGCACCCCTCCCGCAGTGCACAGTAACGTTTCATGAGGCTTTGTTCTCCCCACCTCCACCTCCTTCCTCGCTCTTCTACCCTTCCGAGTTTCCCCTTCTTCACTCACTCCTTGTTTCCTCCACCCACCCCTCCCTTCCCTCTTTCTCCCTCTCTCTTTCTCCACACCCTCGCGTTCATACCCCCGTCAGTGAAGCGATGGGTTGTATTTCCTGGCATACTAATAAATGTCAATATATCAGTGTATATGCCTGGTGTTGACTTAATGGCTAGAGTGGTGCTCAGGGTGAAGGAGCACGAACCACTCGCTCAGGGTGACGGAGCGCGAACCACTCGCTCAGGGTGACGAAGCACGAACCACTCGCTCAGGGTGACGAAGCGCGAACCACTCGCTCAGGGTGACGGAACGCGAACCAATCGCTCAGGGTGACGTACGGAGCGCGAACCACCCGCTCAGGGTAATGGAGCATGAACCACTTGCTCAGGGTGACTGAGCATGAAACACTCGCTCAGTGTGACGGAGCACAAACCATTCGCTCAGGGTGACGGAGCCCTAACCACTCGCTCAGGGTGACGGAGCGCGAACCACTCGCTCAGGGTGATGGAGCGCGAACCACTCGCTCAGGGTGACGGAGCGCGAACCACTTGCTCAGGGTGATGGAGCGCGAACCACTCCCTCAGGGTGACGGAGTGCAAACCACTCGCTCAGGGTGACGGAGCGCGAACCACTCGCTCAGGGTGACGGAGCGTGAACCACTCGCTCAGGGTGACGGAGCGCGAACCACTCGCTCAGGGTGACGGAGCGCGAACCACTCGCTCAGGGTGACGGAGCGCGAACCACTCGCTCAGGGTGAAAGAGCGCGAACCACTCGCTCAGGGTGACGGAGCGTGAACCACTCACTCAGGGTGACGGAGCGCGAACCACTCGCTCAGGGTGACGGAGCGCGAACCACTCGCTCAGGGTGACGGAGCGTGAACCCCCCCCCCCCCCGCTCCTTATAAAATGCAGCCTCCCACACCTCTGTCGATCTCTCGCTGTGTGTGTGTGTGTGTGTGTGTGTGTGTGTGTGTGTGTGTGTGTGTGTGTGTGTGTGTGTGTGTCACATGCACCCTCCCTCCCGCAGTGAATATCAATGTTTGGTGAGGTGTCGCCCTCCCACCTCCCCCCTAACCCCCCATTCTTCATCCTCTCTGCCTCCCCTTCCCCCTCTTACCCTACACCTGCCTCCTCTCTCTCTCTCTCTCTCTCTCTCTCTCTCTCTCTCTCCCCCCCCCCACACTTTATTAACCCGTCGGCGAAGCAATGGATTGTATTTGCTAGTTGGTAGTGTTGAATGTTTGGAGTGGAAAAACCCTCTAAATATTCCAATTTGTGATGTCATTTCCTCTGGCATGACATTCTACTTGTTAAATCTTTGCTCCCCCTTGGTCGAAATGGCCGTGCGAGCAAGAGACAATGGAGACGTCCCCACGCATACACCTGGTCACATTCATCTGAACACGTGTTCCTGTTTTCCTGGACAATGGATGACAAACTGGGACAACAAAGTCAAAACATGCACTTTGTGTCTTCCCACCAATCAGCATGGTGCATCATTTTATGGAAGGATACCACTTTTAACATATTCGTACCTGAGACGGTATGTGTCATGATGAGCATAAACAGATTTTCATGGAGGCACATAAGAGTGCTTTTTAAGTTATCCTACAATGTGTAACCATGTGCATGGGGGTGCTTGGACAGTTGTGATTACGTGTCCAATTTCACTGGACTTCATAGGCCTGCCCCACCAGCTACCAAAATCAATAATTCAATTCAACCATCAGGGTTGCGTTCAGTGCATGCCCAGCTGTATTGACCAGTCGATGCAAACGGAGCATGTCACTATTGATTAGACGGGCTATATTTAAGCCCCTTGCACTCGACATTTGAGATGATATTGCAGACACTCTCGCCCATGGGCTGCGTATTGTCTGGCCTTGGTTGTAATTGGGTTGTCTTTCCTCAAGTATGAAGGAGACTTTTGCTCTGTCTAGGCAAACACATTTCAGTAAAGGTCATTGCTTACGGTTGAATATAGCAATTTCGGTTGGAACCCGACATTTTTTACTGCACAGCTGGAAGGGTCATGATGCTGACATGAAACCTGCCATATGAAATAATCTTCGGCACTGTATCATCAAAACAGCAAATATTGTATTTTGAGGGAAGGTTGACATAAAATAAGTAAAATGTGTTCCAGGTTATTTAAAGTGTCCCACATTGAGAGAGTGGTCGCCACAATCACAAAACTAATGAGGACGGCACTAGGTAGAGCACATACAGCATCTCCGCCAGGCTGAATCTAGGTTACGTTTTGTATCCCACTGATCGGTCGGATCTGAATCCGGACCTGAACCAGAATCGAATCGGCTTGTTCTTGTCACCTACCCAACTCATCCACCAAGCTTTGTCGTAATCCGTCCACAACTTTTTGAGATTTCATGCTACATGTCGTTTTTAGCCATATCCCTCAATGGTGAAGAATTACTTTAAAAATAATTAATAAACTCTCGTATCCGGATATGGATTCAGATCTTAAGCAAAATCGAATCCGTTCGTCCTTGTCACACACCTAAACTGTGCACCGAGTCTCGTCCGAATCTGTCTATAAATTTTGAGATGTCCTACTCAAACAAATAAACGGACAGGGTTGAGAAGTGAAAACATAACCTCCGTCCACCTTTGGTGGTCGAGGTAAAAAGTTGCAAGGGTGTTCAATGCGTATAGCACATTAAGGTTTTTGTTTCGGTGCACACCTATTGCTGCCACATGCTGCACATTGAAGTCTGGAAAGAGGTAGCACTGCAGTCCATTGAAAGCAGCTCATGGTTGTGGTTTACAGAATCATCAACTGCTTTCAATATATTGTAGGGCTACCCTTTGCAGTGATGCAGTCTCATCTGCTCATCCGGCAAGTTCGGGGCCAGGGTTCCGGCTGATACCCTATGTTGAGTCAGGAGCTCCAGGCCGTGTCGAGCCGGATGAGCGAATGAGACCGTTTCCGGCCTCTGAAGCCTGGCAGGGCATGGCTTGGGTCACTGTGGCCAAATAAAGAAGCCGGATTCAGGTCACAGCATGCTGCTTTCGAGTTGTCACCCCTCCCTTCACCCGGGGCTATAAAAGGCCGCTCGCTTGCTCTCTGCTTCGCCCTCTTCATCTCTGCTTCTCTCGGCTCTGCGTTGGCTGCTCCTCACTGCCTCCACCCTTCGCTGGCTCTTCACTCGCGGTTGGTGTGTGACTGTGAGACGTTCTTCATCTTGAGGACTTGTGCGGAGCACACGTTGCCACGAGCCCTGGCAAAGTGACTAAGCCAGAGTTAACATGCCAACTCTCAAGCGGAGCATCCCACGGAGGTATACGCTACACTAACAGACCTATACACAACTAGGTTAACTCTCTCTCTCTCTCTTTCTCTTTCCACCCCTCTATCTCCTCCCCTTTGGATGCACAAAAGAGCATCATGACTGGCTCACAATCCCATTTTCCTCTGGCACGACACCGCACCCCCATATTGCACTACACCACACCTCCCACTCCCAATCCCACACCTGAGACACCAGTTGTCCTCCCTCCTTCCTTTCCCGAGGCGTACTGTGTTGCGTTGGTTTGTCGACCGTGACAGGTATTGCGAGGCCATTTATCCTCACCTGCTGTTTTTATTTCTGGACTACATCTAATCTTCTTCGGGTTTGTGTGTGTGATGGTACTGGCCATAGCTTAAGTTAAGATTGTAGAAGTGATAACGGGATAAGTCTGCTCTGTGTCTGCTTTTGTGAATTGCTTGCCTTTTTCCGCTCCCCACAAATTCCTTGCTATCCTCTGCTGTACCTACCAATAAACCCCATTCACAGTGCCACATACCTTTCCTCGCTTGTTGCAAATAAATGCTTGTGTAGAAATGTTCCCAGCTAATTTTCGTCTTTTCATTCATTGGTCCAGCATGGTTCGTATTCTGGCTTCGCCGGGACATTATCCCCCAACGATCTGTTTTCGAGCCAGTACGTTTTTGGCAGTTGTGCTCGGCTGCATCTGATCCGGTAAGGTGATCCGGTTTGAATAAGGCATACCGAGGGTGTATCCCTCGTTAATTAAACCACGTGACCTTTAGGTAAAGAGGATTCCAAGTCATGTGGTCGAGTATATTAGCGACCCACCACGTCAGGAAGTTATTCATGTGCGATGGCCTGAGAGTCTGGTGGGAACCTGAGGTCGTTTCCCCCCTCGTGGTCTTCTCGCCACTGACCCCGGGTCCGCAACAATATGCAGCCTACAGCTGCTTGGTTATATCATTTTCTGGGGGCACAGCTGCACCACTGATGCAGTGCCCCCTGTTACCAGTACACTGGTGCTCATCTCATCAACCTCAGAAGGATGACCTGCTGAGTCAATTCACCTGATGTTAATTCAACAGGTGACAGAGGCTTGAACTCAAGACCCTAAGATCTTAAGCCAGACATCCTATCCATTAAGCCAACACCATGCTTATTGATCATGATGATGATGATTGCAGAATGTAGAGTGTTGGTGCTGCTGAAGCAGTTACGAAGCTTCACTCATGGACGGGTCATCACTCCGACTCAGAAAATCAGGGCAGGAATTTTGGAATTTGTTCAGGGTGCTGGCGATAGCTTGTCTACTCTTCACGAACGACACCGTAGGATCTTTAAAGTTCACCAACTACGGCCGACAGAAGAGAGGTCCAGTTTAACGTCCATCGAGGGACGGCACACACCTCGATGAATCATCCTGCCTGTTAAACACAAAGATGAAAGTTTATAGCTGGGTCAAGATTCAAACCCAGGCTAGACAACTTCGAGGCTCGTGTGCGTACCTCTAGGACTCGAGGCCATCCTGCCATCCTGCAAAGCAGTAACTCTCCAAGAGTGGTGTTAATATCAACCTTTGCCATGTGAGTTATGACCATGGTGCACTGTTCCCATTTTTGGTGGAGTGATCCACATGCATTGCTTTTGGAGATTTCTTCCATTTCTCTTCTACAGTACTCAGATCTGTCAGTGGGATCAATGTAAAAACGACAACTTCGGAATCATTATGGGAGAATTTTAATTTTGATAATAAATATTGTCAAACTCGGTGGTGTATTGGCTATAGTGTGGTCAGGACACAGCTTGGATCAAGTTCTTTATTGGAGACGATGCCTAGATATCACGGGACATATCGCCCTCTCGGCTTCAAGCAACCCACGCCAGTCATTGCCCCCCATCAGTCACTGCACAGTACGTAGTACCAATCACAACAATGGTTAGAGTGTCTGCTCCAAGTCTAGGAGGTCTAGTCTAGCACGGTTCAAACTCCAGCCGAGTCGGACTCGTACCAAAGACTTTAAAAATGATACATGCTGCTCCCTTGCATGATGCATCAGCATTTAAAAGGATAAAGCACAGACAATTCCCATAGGTTGGCCTCGATGGGGAGGAGGAAATGCCCTGCTGAGTGCGGTGAAAAAGGCGGTGTGAATGTTGTGACGTCGCTGACACCCAGAGTGCCCCAGGAAGTGAAGGAAATTCCCCACCCCCCCCCCCCCAAGTTCAGTGGCTGTGTTTGGCTCATCTAACAGTCCTGTGTCGGGTCTCGTGTGTTCACCTGTACGTTCATGTGTGTGTAGCAGCTCCACGAGGAGCCAATTATAGATCCTGTAAAAAAACAAACAAACAGAAAACAAGTAGTTTGTATCATGGAGAAGCAGCTGTATGGTACCCTGGAAGTGAGTTGCATCTCAATATTGCTGTTAGCTCATGTGACAGCAGCGAACTCTTAGCACATTCGTCACAACGTAACATGTCAATGAGGTTCTGGGCTGGCAGGATGGCTTGACGTAGCCACACACCTCTCAGCTGTTCTAGCCTGGGTTTGAATCCTGACCCAACTATAAACTTTCATCTTTCTAGCACCAGCTCGCTGGTTTCCTGCCCGAACCGACAGAGGGCATTGTATCAGCAGCACAGCCACGCCCTCAGCCAATGATACTACCCCACAGCCTTGTGCTGCATGCGACGGAAGAAGCATAACGAGGTTCATCCGAGCTGAAGATAAGCTGTTCCTTTTGATGATGGGAAATGTGAGGAATAGTAATTGTGATTTGGTGTTAGTTCTCGTTTTTCTTTCTTCATAAATTTAAATTCCCCGAAGACCCAGATAACCCAAAAGTCTCTGAGGACTCAAAAGACACTGAGGACCCAAAAGACCTCGATGACCCAAAATTCCCTGAGGACCCAAAAGACCACAGAGATCCAAATGACCCAAAATTCCAAAAATACCCCGAGGGCCTAAAAGACCCTTGGAGATCCATTAAGACCCCTTTTACCTTTAAGACACTATAAAAACCCCTTTTACCTTTAAAACCCTTTCCACACTTTAGACACCTTTCACCGTTCGACCTTTTATACCCTTTAGACATTTACAGCCTTTCAAGTCCCTTAAGACCCCTTCAACCTTAAATACCATTCAGACCCCTTACACCCTTCAGACAGATTAGACAGCATGGACCCATGACCATTTGGAGACTTAGACCACTTGAATCTTTTTGTATTACAAATAAATATATCACCAATATTACAAATAAATTTGACAAAATAAATGTTTGTAGCGAAGGCAGTGAGCTTCATACTTAATGCGTGCATGTGAGAGAATAGGAAACAACAACAACAACAACACAATACCCCTGGCTATTTGGAATCCGTGTCGTTGGCTATCACCTTTTGCTTCCGGTTGTTGTTAAACGCTGTGCGGTGTATAAACACGATTGGGTTTTTTTCTATCTTGTGAATATTACTTAACGCTTGCACATGAGAGACTAGGAAACAAAAAAATAACAACACAATACCCTGGCAATTGTGAATCCGTGTCATTGGCTATGACCCTTTTGCTTCTGTTTTTGTTTTGTTTCTGTTTTTTTTTTTTGTTTCCGGTTTTTGTCATGGGGAATGATGCATGCCGAGAGATCATGACCGGAAGTGTTTATTTATTTATTCAATAATTTTTTTTCCCAAAGTTAATTTTATTCTTCCGAAAGTGATTTTTTTCATGACAGGAAGTGTTTATTTTGTATTTAACATTACCGGGAGTGATTTTGAAACGCTTTCCGGAACTTTTAATTTATTTTATTCTTGACCAGAAGTGATTGTTTATTTATTCAATTATTTTTTCCCAAAGTTAATTTTAAAAAAGATATCTCCCGCATCATCAAAAAATATTTTTTAATCGTGATTAACATTATTTGATCGCTGATCCCGAATCCAGGCTGAAGTAACCGGAAATTGCGTCAAAATCATCAGCTGTGCGGCGCTTACATGTACCACGGTATAGTTGGCAAGTATACAGTTGTGAACAAGTTTTATGTAAAGTCAGAAGCAAATGTAAGAAGAATTCTACATTCGCTTCTCGACTTTGCCTATTCCATATTATTATGATTGGTGTAAATCATGACAACACAGCATGTATGTAACGTAAATCACTGCAACGACATGTGGAGAAGCGGGTGTGGTGAGCCAATCCACACGAGTACTGTATAGAAAACTGAAAAACATGGGTGGACGGCGAACCCTTGGCGAGGTGGTCTTGGTCGACCCTTTTGAGCATGTCTATTAATTACATACTATGTCAATGTGAGTTGGACTGTACGTCTTTTTTATTACTCACAAGACGACCCGTGAACCCGTTGGGTTCCCGTTGTGACAGCGGTTGATGAAAAAAAAAATCATGTCAAGAAAAAAAAAACAAGATAGCTCCAGCGAACTATACCGTTGAGGTTGTTTGCATTGATCAAATAATCCTGAAGAGTACTTGACTGAATTGGGAATTGATTTTTAATAATTTTTTCGTTGCCCGATTTGAACGAAACTTGATATTGCGCGTCAATGTGAAAAAAGAAAAAGTGGAGAAAAGAAAGTTGAAGAAATTATTGTGCGTAATCTTCTAAAAACAATTTTATTTCTTAATGAACATGAAAGTATTAGATCAAAATGGCGATGTTTATTTTATTCTTTAAAATAAATCGTTCTTTGTCTGTCTATACTCAATGTTTGAGATTTCTTCATAAATCAATTCAAGAAAAAAAAAGAGAGGTCCAGCGAACTATACCATTGAGGTTGTTTATATTGATCAAATAATCCCAAAGAGTACTTGACTGAATTGGGAATTGATTTTTTAATATTTTTTTCGTTGCCCGATTTGAACGAAACTTGATACTGCACATCGCAGGAGAATGGCGAGTAAGGTGGGCAGAAAATTTTTGCGCTATCGTGTACCATTTTGGCTGTATTTCGGTAACATACATACATACATACATACATACATACATATATACAAGATGAGAGTTTCAGTATTATATAGATTATTGGACCTTGACTATGTCTGTGAATTATCTCCATTAATTCCAGACTATTGGAACATACCTGTCAGACATGTAGACATTTCGAGCCCTCACACCTTTTGGACCCTCACACCCGAGTCTCGTATGACAGCTAACACACAATGCACAGCAAGGGGGGGGAGGGTGCAGGAGAAAAGAGGGGCAGGAGAGGGAAGGACAAAACAGTGGGGAACAGAGACATTAGGAGATCTGTGGAAGGGAGAGGGATGGGGCGGGGAACACGGGGTGTACAAGATGGACATTACAGGGACTTTCAAGAAGGAAGGCAGGGAATTTGAAGGAGCTGGGTTTGGGGTGGGTAAGCGGGGGTAGAAAAGATCGAGGTTTTGGATGGGGTAAGATAAGAGGTGGTGGTGAACAGCTGTTTTGAAGGCCTGGAGGGAAGAATGGGATTGAACAGAGTGAGGGACTTTATTCCAAAGTAGGGGAAAAAGAGGAATGAAAGAGTGAAGGTGAGCAGTGATTCGTGATTTTCGTAGTTTTACTAGAAGGGGATTGCTGGCGGACCTTGAGCGACCTGTGGAAATATGGGGTGCATATATTGCAGACAAAGTGGGGGGGGGGGGTGGTGAGACCAGAGAGGAGACGGGAGAAGACAGAAAGACCACCGACCTACCTGTGGTGAGAGAGTGAGAGGCCCAAAGACTCAGCCTCATCGCAGGAGATACTAATGATCCGAAATGCCTTGGTTTCTACAGCGTGAAGCCAAGAAAGGTGAGAGGCAGGAGCACCAGCCCAGCGGGAGAGCAGTACTCCATCAGGCTGCGGACAAAAGCTTTGTATGTGGTTAGGAGCTCAGGTGGGCCGAGGAAGGACTTTGCACGATGGAGGATTCCCAGTCGGCGACTGGCTTTGGAGGCCAGGTTGGAAATGTTGCTTTCCTAGGAAAGATCATGGCAGATAGTGAGACCCAGAAGCTTGAATGAAAGGACTTCTTCAAGAGGATTGTTGAGAAAGTAGATTGGGGGGTTTTCTTCATCGTCCTTTTGGAGAGACAGTGAGAGTGAGATTTGTCCGGATTGAAAGACATGTTTCAGGTGTTGGACCAGTTTGTGATTTTATCCAGATCTTCAGAGAGCGAAGAAGCTGCGACTTGCCGGTCTGAGGGATGACAGATGGTACGGCAGAGGGTGGAGTCATCAGCAAAGAGACAAAGAAGATTTTACAGAGAGTCGGAGCAATCATTCATGAAAACCAGAAAAAGAACAGGGCCCAGAACACTGCCTTGAGGAACTCCGGCCTGGACAGGAAGATGTGATGAGAGAACTCCATTTTGGGCCACACTTTGGCTGTGACAGGAGAGGAAGTCTGCGAGACATAAGTGGAGAAGGCCTTGGATACCATCAGAAGAGAGTTTGGTGAGCAGGTCAGGGTGCCAGACTGTCAAAAGTACGCAATATGTCTGATTTCTGATTTCGACCCTAAAACCCTAAAGGGCAGGTGATGTCAGGTGTGGGAGCATGCACTGGTGTAGCAAATTGCTGCATCCACTTTCCGCTGGTATTCAAGGGGCTTCCATCTGGCCATCCTCCATCATTTTCAAACTGGTTCACCACAGGCTGTGTTTCCACAAACAAAGGTGGATCACAGTTGATTGGAGGGTCAGCAATTGGGATAGTCACACCCCTGACATCCAACTCAACAGCTGTTGGGTCAGCCTGGTACAGCTGTTCAAAGTAACTGGCCCAGCGGGCCTTCACTTTGGACTTCTCTGTCAAGAGCCCACTACCCTCTGCTCTAACTGCTGTACTCCAAGGAATGGGCTTAGAGGAACGCACTGCACAAATTCCACTGTAAGCAGGATGAGAATCATTTGAACACAGGTGATTCTCTACCCCCTAACAGATTCCTCGCACATCGGCCTCCTTATATCCTCCCTTAGCGCACATACAGTTTTATGCCTGAACTCCCTGAACAGCTCAGCTCTTCCATTAAGCCTGGTCCTGCAACTCTGGTCAATGATATCCAGTGTCGCTAAGGAGACAAAGTTCTTCTTCACCTGATGGTGGGTTCCAACACATCCACCGGCAACATCAAGGAAGGTCGTCTTGAAGGCACTCCACAACTCTTCAGGATTCTCCTAAGCACCCAGGCACTGCAAATCGCTACTCAGCCTGTTTACAAACTCCTGAGCTACCCTCTCATCCTTGAGCTTGCCAAAATCCAGCCTAGGCTGGGATGGTACCATTCTCCTGGATTTAAGGTGCAACTTCAGAGTTGCTACAACAAGCCTGTGGTTGGTGTTGAAGAACTGAGCACTCTGGTCGACCCTGCAGTTCTGGATCATCCTCCAGTGCCCATCAACACACACATGGTCAATCTCCTTTGCCACACCACCGGCGTTGGATTAACAAGTCCAGCGATGATCCTGTGAGTGCTGAAACCATGAAGCAGCGACCCGAAGTCCATGACTTCTCGCAAAGTCAAGGGACTTAGTGCTATTCTGGTTCACAGTTCCAGACCCATGGCGACCAACATATGTGTCATAACCATCCGGATCAGTTCCAGTCGATGTAATGAAATCCCCCAAGACTAGAAGAGTATCTTGCTTGGGGCACTGATCAACCACAGACTCGAGTGCAGCATAGAATGCATCCTTCACAGTGAGATCACTCGCCTCAGTTGGAGCATACACAGAGACCAGGGGAATGACACCCAAGGAGTGACGAATCCTTCGTATCATAATATGCTCGTTGACAGTTGTTACCTCAATTATCATGGGAGTCAGGATATTGGACACATCACAGAAACCTCTTGGGAATGGTAACCATGAGAGCGACCAGACCAGTAGTGGGTGTAACCACCCGCCATGATCTCGCTATTATCCAGTCTCTGAACCTCGGAGAGTGCTGCAATACCAATGTCCAAATGCTGAAGCGCAGATGTAAGCAGAGACAGGTGATCATCCTCTCTTAGGGATACGATATGCCAGGCACCCACCGGAAGGGACCGTCTCAGGTTAACCCAAGGAGACCGCCGATGGATGACACCTCAGCACCACCCCGCCGCACACCATCGCAATCCAACCCAGGAAGGTTACCCTGTACTTTTTCTCCGAACATCAAAGAATGAAGGTCCCGCAGGCTTTGCCCCAATCCCGACATCCGGTGAGCTGCTCTGCGAAGGGCAGATGTACAGGAGTTGCTGCCAAGGAGTGGGTTTTCAGTTTTCTTTGCATTTTTATGTATTTTCCGGAATGTAGTGTTTTATGGTCGCCGGAATGCAAATCCTACCACCAACCTCATAGAAAGAGGTAACCCAACTGCAGGAGGATGTCCGCAGACAAAGTAGGGCACCATATATGGATGGCCATTGGCTCAAGAGGAACTCCTTTTTGTTTTTTTTGTTTTTTAATTCTGCTGGGTGTCCATGTCCATGCACCCTCCTCACCAGGAATCCTGGTGTGGGAGACGGTTTAGTCGATGACAACCCGACCATGAAACTGGTTAGTACAGGTTTCCATGGTACTGTAGAAAGTCATAATCTGATCTGTCCTGATGTGACGAGAATAGTCTTCCACTGATGCTAAAGATGGCTGCTCTACCGACAATACGGAAGGAGAAATATCACCCAGTGCGTCTTGCTGCAACAAGGGAATTTATTTTGAAAAAACTGTCTCAACTTTAGAAACTAGATATGGTGGTGGTGGAGGTGGTGGAAAGATCCTAACCACCCTGTTGACCTCAAAGACCTTTTGACCCTTCATACCCCTAACACCCTTTCAGACCCTTAGGGACCCTAAGATCAGAATGACCCTTTATAACCCTAACCCTCCTAAAAACCCCAAAGACTCCAAAGACCCTGTGACCCTTCATAACCTTAAGACCCTTCAAGTGCCCGAAGACCATTAAGACTGCTATTATGCTTTCGACCCTAAATAACCTGAACTCTTTCAAACCCAAAGACCCTGTAGACCCCATCAAAGCCATTAGACCTTCTGTCTGAGGACCTTTTGCAATAACACTTGAGGGTCGCCAGACTTAATCAATAGGTCCCCCATTGATGAACCACACCAGTAAGTGGGAGCAAAATATAATAAATGAATTACTTTTCTCTTTTTTCAGGCTCCGCTCATCTTGGTTGGTGGCATGGGGACAAGTCCCACGTGTGGAAAGAGGCAAGTCCCACGTGTGGAAAGAGGCAAGTCCCACGTGTGGAAAGAGGCAAGTCCCACGTGTGGAAAGAGGCAAGTCCCACGTGTGGAAAGAGGCAAGTCCCACGTGTGGAAAGAGGCAAGTCCCACGTGTGGAAAGAGGCAAGTCCCACGTGTGGAAAGGGGCAAGTCCCACGTGTGGAAAGGGGCAAGTCCCACGTGTGGAAAGGGGCAAGTCCCACGTGTGGAAAGAGGGGCAAGTCCCACGTGTGGCAAGAGGGGCAAGTCCCACGTGGCAAGAGGGGCAAGTCCCACGTGGCAAGAGGGGCAAGTCCCACGTGGCAGAAGGGGCAAGTCCCACGTGGCAACAGGGGCAAGTCCCACGTGGCAACAGGGGCAAGTCCCACGTGGCAACAGGGGCAAGTCCCACGTGGCAACAGGGGCAAGTCCCACGTGGCAACAGGGGCAAGTCCCACGTGGCAAAAGGGGCAAGTCCCACGTGGCAAAAGGGGCAAGTCCCACGTTGCAAACAAGGAAAGTCCCACGTGGAAAAAGGGGCAAGTCCCACGTGGCAAAAGAGGAAAATCCCACGTGGCAAAAGAGGCAAGTCCCACGTGGCAAAAGAGGAAAATCCCACGTGGAAAAAGGGGCAAGTCCCACGTGGCAACAGGGGCAAGTCCCACGTGGCAACAGGGGCAAGTCCCACGTGGCAAAAGAGGAAAATCCCACGTGGAAAAAGGGGCAAGTCCCACGTGGCAAAAGAGGAAAGTCCCACGTGGCAAAAGAGGCAAGTCCCACGTGGCAAAAGAGGTAAGTCCCACGTGGCAAGAGAGGCAAGTCCCACGTTGCGAAAGAGGCAAGTCCCACGTTGCGAAAGAGGCAAGTCCCACGTTGCGAAAGAGGCAAGTCCCACGTTGCGAAAGAGGCAAGTCCCACGTTGCGAAAGAGGAAAGTCCCACGTTGCGAAAGAGGCAAGTCCCACGTTGCGAAAGAGGCAAGTCCCACGTTGCGAAAGAGGCAAGTCCCACGTTGCGAAAGAGGCAAGTCCCACGTTGCGAAAGAGGCAAGTCCCACATTGCGAAAGAGGCAAGTCCCACGTTACGAAAGAGGCAAGTCCCACGTTGCGAAAGAGGCAAGTCCCACGTTGCGAAAGAGGCAAGTCCCACGTTGCGAAAGAGGCAAGTCCCACGTTGCAAATGAGGCAAGTCCCACGTTGCAAAAGAGGCAAGTCCCACGTTGCAAAAGAGGCAAGTCCCACGTTGCAAAAGAGGCAAGTCCCACGTTGCAAAAGAGGCAAGTCCCACGTTGCAAAAGAGGCAAGTCCCACGTTGCAAAAGAGGCAAGTCCCACGTTGCAAAAGAGGCAAGTCCCACGTTGCAAAAGAGGCAAGTCCCACGTTGCAAAAGAGGCAAGTCCCACGTTGCAAAAGAGGCAAGTCCCACGTTGCAAAAGAGGCAAGTCCCACGTTGCAAAAGAGGCAAGTCCCACGTTGCAAAAGAGGCAAGTCCCACGTTGCAAAAGAGGCAAGTCCCACGTTGCAAAAGAGGCAAGTCCCACGTTGCAAAAGAGGCAAGTCCCACGTTGCAAAAGAGGCAAGTCCCACGTTGCAAAAGAGGCAAGTCCCACGTTGCAAAAGAGGCAAGTCCCACGTTGCAAAAGAGGCAAGTCCCACGTTGCAAAAGAGGCAAGTCCCACGTTGCAAAAGAGGCAAGTCCCACGTTGCAAAAGAGGAAAATCCCACGTGGCAAAAGGGGCAAGTCCCACGTGGCAAAAGAGGAAAATCCCACGTGGCAAGAGAGGCAAGTCCCACGTGGCAAGAGAGGCAAGTCCCACGTTGCAAAAGAGGCAAGTCCCACATGGCAAAGAGGCAAGTCCCACCTATTCTTATCTTTAGAAACTGGACATTAAGATCTTAACCCAGCCACCTTAACCATAAAGGCAACACCAGGCCTGGTTGCTTTTGTTGATGCTGAACCATATAACTCCATTTCAGGGATGCCACTGGATCAACCTGTACAGTCCTGTAACTCTCACTGGTGGTATCTAGTCATCTGACTATGCTACTGGGGGTGAATTTTATATGAATCGAGTATATGTACACAATGTCGGATTCCTGGGCATTTGTGGTTCAAATGAGGATGATTTTCCATAATTCATTTTATTGTGATGGTGAGAGTTACTGACTTATTGAGCAGAATATGAATTCTCTTAATTATTTTGGCCTTGACCTAATTTTTTAACGACATGATCCAATTATAGACATTTTAACATTTTTCACCAAATCTCGATGAAGGTTTGTCCGGAAAGAAAAAAATTGCTCTCTCCCGATAGACCAGAGCAAGGCACATTTACACTTAATTTACATCATACCCCTCCGGGTTAAAGGTCAAGGTCAAGAAAAAAAAGGACACGTTTTTTTTAATCTTAAATCACTCAATTTTGCCAATACAGAATCTCAAAGACCGCTTGGCCTTCCAATATGTCCTTTCATCATAATAGTGTGCCTGCACTGAAGTTTTGCATCTGATATTTGATTTGTGTCCTTGGTCGACTTTTTCCGGATTGGGACCTAATTAACAAAAAAACACTTTTTTGATCATAACTTGAATAATTTTCCTCTGGTTTTCATGTTGTTGAGTTTTATGGATAGATTGTAGATGGGGACACAATTTCTTAATCTACAATCTATCCCTAAATGTTGAAGGTTAAGGTCATATGGTGGTCCAAAAAAATATATGGCTATCAGTGGATCGTGGGTCAAGGTTGTCACGGGCGATCGCTTTGTGATCATGGATATCTGGTTTACTTTTCCCCTGGTTTGTAACTTGGTAATATTGCACTTCAATGAAATATTTACCTGTGGTTTTATATTGGCAATGTTGTAATATCAGTGTATTGAGATGTTGTTGTCTTATTTGCTTTGTAGGATTTATTGACGTATGGTTCCTCTTATTATCAGATCAGGCCAGATCAGATCTGTGACTTACTCCAGTTACGATGTAAACCTGTACTAACCTGTTTTATGGTTGGGATATCGGCGACGAAACTATCTCCCCCCTCTTGCCCCCCCCCAAGTTTCCTGTTGAGGAGGGTGTATGGATATGGGCACCCAGCAGGATTAAAAAGCAAAACCTGTCAGAGGGTGGACGAGCTCTTTGTGAGCGAAGGGCCATCCATACCTGGTGCCCACCTGCATCTGTGGACATTCTCCTGAAGTTCGGTTATCCTTTTCTTGGAGGTTGGTGGCAGGATTTGCACTCCAGCTACAGTAAAACACTTCATTCTGCACAACACATTAAAAACACAAATAAAACTGAAAACCCAATCCATGGGAGCACAACCTGTGCAGCTGCCCTTCGCAGGAGAGCTCACCAGACGACAGGATTGAGGCAAAGCCTTTGGGACCCTATTATTTAAAGGGAGGAGGAAAAGCACAGGGTTACTTTCCTGGGACGGGTTGCCGTGGTGTGTGTCGGAGTGGTGCTGAATTGGCATCCACCAGACGGTGGTCTCCTCGGGTTAACCTGAGGTGGTCCCTTCGGGTGGGTGCCTGGAATATCCTATCTCTCAGAGAGGATGATCACCTGTCTCTGCTATCATATGAGCCCCAGAATTTGAACATCAGCATTGCAGCACTCTCTGAGGTTGTGATGCTGGATAGGGGTGAGATCATGACCAGTGGTTACACTTACTACTGATCTGTCATTCTAATGGTTACTATGCCCAATGAGTTGCTGTAGCTCTGTCCAATAAGCTGTCTCCTAAGATAATTGAAGTAACACCTGTCAACGAGCATATTATGAGACTGAGGATTCATTGCTCTTTGGGTGTCATTTCCCTGGTCTCTGTATATGCTACGATCGAGGCGAGTGATCTCACCGTGAAGGATGCATTCTATGCCATGTGGCAAAGGAGTTCTCATTGATGGTCACTGGAGGATGCTCCAGAATTACAGAGTCTGCTGGAGTGCTCATTTCCTCAAAACTGACCATAGGCTTGTTGTAGCAACTCTGAAGTTGCAGCTCAAATCCAGGAGAATGGTACTATCCCAGCTGAGGCTGGATGTTGGCAAGCTCAAGGATGAGAGGGCAGCTGAGGAGTTTACAAATAGGCTGAATGGGGATTTGGGGGTGTGGGGAGTCCAGGTGTTTTGGGAAATCCTGAAGAGTTGTGGAGTGCCTTCAACACTACCACTGTTGATATTGCCAGTGGATGTCTTGGAATCCACCATCAGGTGAAGAGGAACTTTGTGTCGCAAGGGACACTGGATACCATTGACCAGAGTCGCAGGACCAGGCTTAATGGCAGAGCTGAGCTGTTCATTGAGCTGAAGCGCAAAACTATACGTTCGCTGAGGGTGGACAGAAGGCCTATGTGCGAGGAATCTGTGAAGGGATAGAGAATCACCTCTGGTAAAGTTATTCACATCCTGCTTACAGAGAAAGTGGCTCCTTGAAAGCGTTCGTTGAAGCCTCTCCCTCATTGTACTGCATTTGAACAGAGTGTGGTGAGCTCTTGAAAGAGGAGTCTGAAATGAAGGCCCGCTTGGCTTGTTATGTTGGGCAGCTGTACCAGGCTGACCCACTTGCTGCTGAGTTGGTTGTCAGGGGTGTTACTATTCCTATTGCTGACCCTCATATCAACTGTGAACTGCCTTCGTTAATGGAAACACACGCTGCGGTGAACCTGTTGAAAGGGGCCAAAGCTCCTGGGATATGTGGCATCCATGCTGAACTTCTCATGGCTGGTATAAATGCTGTACTCGTGTCATCGCATGCAGTTCTGTGCTCTGTTTGGAGTACAGGCATCGTTCCAACTGACTAGAAGAAGGGCCTTGTTGTCCCTCTCTGGAAATGGATGGGTGAGTGCCAGGACTGCAAGAACTACCAAGAGGTGACGTTGCTCTCAGTGCCGGGCAAGTTCTTTGCTCGGATAATTCTTGATTGGGTTCACCACCATCTGCTTGAGCACCAGTGCCCAACGCAGTTTTGCTTTACACCAAAGAGGTCAATGATTGGCGGTATCCTTGCTCTTTGGGTCCTCACCGAACACAGGTGAGAATTTGAATGGGGGCTGCTCGCAGCCTTTCTTAATCTCCACAAAGCATTTGATTCTGTGAAATGGGATGCCCTTTGGAGGATTCTCTGTCTTCGTGGGGTGCCACGAAAACTGATCAATCCAATTCCTGAGCTATACTCTGGTACTAAGAGTGCTGTGAGATGTGGTGGTTCAATCTCTGACATATTTCTCATTGTTACTGGAGTTCGTCAGGAGTGTGTATTCTCCCCCACACATTTCAGCACTTGTATGGACTGGACTCTGAGGAAGATGTCAATGAGATCAAGCTTAGAATGTCAAATCTCTGACTTTGATTTTGCAGATGTGGTCATCTTTATGGAGTCACTGGATATCCTTATTTGAGGCCCTCCAGGCACTGAATGAAGTGCCTATTGTCATTGGAATTATGGGTTTCCTGGGTCAAAACTTAGATCCAGGCTTTCATTGACATCTTGGATGCTGCTATCTTGTCTGTTCCTGTTTGTGGCGAGGATGTTGAGGTCATGGAGAGATTCTCTTACCTTTGCAGTGATATTGGTGTCTCCACATGTTGTGAGCCAGAGGTTAATGGATGCCTGGGACAGGCTTGGGGAGTCATGGACTCACTGTATCTTGGGGTGTGGTGCTGTTCGTACATATACAGGACAAATGTTTGAGTCTTTAAGTCCTTTGGTGCTTCCAGTTTTGCTCTATAGATGTAAGTCTTGGACTCTGACCAAGGATCTGAGACGGAGAGTTAACTCCTTCGGTACCAGCTCTCTTTGGAGAGTCCTTTGCTATCACTGGCCCAACGAGCATTTGCTGAGAGAGACTCATGGAATTTGTCACCTGTATAGTCCTTGAGCATCAGCTGTGGCTGCGTAGACACATGGGTTGTTTTCCTGACACTGATCCTGCTCACCAGATTCTCTCAGCGAGGGAGCCTCATGGGTGGAAGAGGCCAATGGTCTGACGACGTGACTCTTGGTTGCAGCAGGTTGATCGGAATCTTCAGCAGATGGGGATGGGCCAGGCATCTGTCAGGGGTTGGCAAGACAGAGGCCCCTAGAGTACCGGTGGAAAGTTTACGCAGTGACGTCCTGCTCCGGCGCATGCTCCCATACCTGACCTGTTCCTTTTCTGTGCCAATATACCACACAACGAGAAGCTCAAGTTCAACCTCAAGACTCCTTGTTATTTCTTACCAACGATTGTGTGCTAGGGGTGGGAGGTTTTTCTTTTACAACTGGATGGAGTCTCTACCAGATGAGCATTAGCCCCATGGAGCAACGGCTCCAGGAGCTTCAGCCCAACCATGCAATGTGTGAGATCTCCCAGGGTGGGCGCACAAAAGCGACACCATTTCCCCTGAAATCGATGGCACAGGGTGCTTTTATTTTATATTTATTTATTACCTCCCTGCGATTTTGCTTTCTTGTATTGCTTGTCTTTCTTGCACATGTTTCCCTCTGTTGTTTTAAGATCCGTGGCAATAGTAAGGGAGTTAAGTGATGAGGTGTTTGTGTATTTATGTTCGTCCTGCATCGAGGTTCTGACGGTTTGGTACCTTGTGTGTGTTTTAATTATTTATTATTATTACCCCGAGCACTCAAAGCGAAAAATGGTGTGAAGCAATTGGTTCCCTTCTATCTGTCTGTCTGTCTACAAACATCAGTTTATGATAGAGGAACAACTTATTTTAATTGAATGTTATATTTTGAACACGAAATGGAAAATGAATCGGAAAATGAATCTGTAGTTTAACAGTACTTTGGCTCTGAATTTGTCCTGATTGGTACGATGGGATTTCAAACTGTACTAAGGGGTATTTGGTGCATGCGCAGAGAGGGTGATAATTTTTTTTTTTCCTGCCCACCCATCTGGCAGTTAAACAAAATTGAAAATCATTCCAAACAGGAAACTTACAGTTTTAAGGACATTATAAAGAACACAAACAATCGGCACGAAGAAAGAGGAACAGATCTAAGTTGTCAAATAAGGTGGTGTATGAGACGCTGCATCAACAGCGGGAAAATTCTGGAATTTTTTTCTCCGATCTATAAAATCTTTTTTAAAATTTCAATTGAATTATATACTTGAACACTGTAGAACACAAATAGTCTATTTAGTGCTTTGAAAACTCTTCTGTTTAGCAGGACTTGGACAACATATTACAGCATTTTTACGTCATCGCGACTAATCAAATTTGCCACTCGTAGACCCTGACAATGTTCTTGTTTCTCAAGACAGCACTCTCTCATTATTATTATTGTTATTGCAGTTATTATTTAATTGTTGGGCCAGATAATGAGTCTGCATTCTTGGTCTGTTGTCTGGTTTGGAAAGCCAGTTGAGATAGTACCATTGGTTCGTGTGCGAACGCCGAGGCCGTGTGACCATTCACCCACTGGGTTTAAATCAACAAAACAGACCACTGGGGTATAATCTTGGGTGAAACCTAGACCGATGGGACTGTGGTCCATCAAAGCCTGCACACGTTACAATCCCTTGCACCCCAGCAGCAGGTTTGTTAGTCTTTTGATGCCATCCTTTGCACAACCCCAAATTACACAAATGTATTTAAATCTGAAGAAGCCATTTGCCAATTACACCATCTTTTCAAAGGACAAAATGAACCCCAGTTTTGTCTGGGGAAAATGCACTAAGTGAATGGGATTCACATTGTGACACCAGTTGATTAATTTGTGTGGTGTTATTATAACACGAGTTCCCTTACAAGGAACTTCGACGCAGGAGGAGGCCATTAGGCCCATCAAAGCCTGCACTATTACAAATGTATGCTATTATTACCAACTTATGGTTGTTTGTCCGTAGTCTATCCTTTTAAAATGCTGAGTGTCTTGCAAGGAAGCAGCCATACCGGCGCATGCCATGTGACTAGGCCATGGTTCGCACCCGCCGACCTTCCAGACCCATTATGCCACTGAGGCTGGTTAAACACCTTGTTATCTGGAGCACCTTGCTGCAGGTTAGCATCATTTCTGGAAGGACTGCTATGCCACTGGGGTAATGCCCATCATGCATCAACAATTTCGATTTTGACTTGGGGAAAGGCACGCAATGGCCTAGTCTTTCAAACGGTACTATGGGATCTTTGGCATCCACCAGCGAATGCGTACCTGATGGGAACAGCCAATTTAAGTCCCCTTTGAAATACAACACACTCACTGATGCAACGTCTTCCCTGCTAATCACCAGGGTGGTATTTCATAGTCAGGCTGGGAATCCAACTCAAACAAGAAAAAGAGCAATTGGAGATTGCAGACCCTTGCCAGGACTGGGTTTGTGTGGTGTTTGTGTCATTTTGTGTGGCGTTTGTGTACTGGTGTGTTACGTAAAATAGACATAACTAGAACTGCCACTTTATAACTTTTGGCAGTGATAACTGTGTACCAAGACGTCCCGCTTTGATGCAACCCCGCATTAATCGGACACCTGACCCTGACCCATACGTTCATTATTATTCATTTTAATTCAGAATGGGATTAAAATAAATTCATTTCAAATCAAATGGAAGACCAAATAGGTACAGTCCTGCATTGGAGTAATCAGAAGGAACCTGAACAAGCAAAAAGCAAAGATGAAGTCATCAGGGGGAACCTGGATATGATTCACATTTCAGCTGCTACTCCTCTTCCCTCAAACCCATCCAGGCACAGCCAAGTGAATTTTACTGAAAAAAAGAATAAATAAGAAACAATATCAAAAAAATTTAAACAATTCTGGCTGCCCCACCACGTGTCCCATCAGGTTGAAATTTAAAACATGTGTTCCCCATCACTACTCGATCTTAATTGTGAAGTTTCACATCGATTGATTAAGTGATTCAAGAGAAAGATTTTTTTCTTCCCAAAATGAAGTTTTTGCAAGAAATGTTAGTCAGCTTGTATGTTTTTTTTTGTTTGTTTGTTTGTTTGTCTGTAATCACGTATAAAAATTCTGCAGAGCACAGTTATCATTGGAAATTTTTGTAACTTCGCATATCAGAGGCCTATAGAGGTCCCTTTCAGCGCACAAAATTTTGAAGGTCAAGGTCAAGGTCACTTTGTCGCAAATCAGGGGAGTCGACGAAACCCTTATTTTTGGAGTAATTTTGGTCGGATCGTCTTTAAACTTCATGGGAATATAGTTCATCATCTGGTGCTCAGCTGATTAATTTTTGGTGGCGATTGGCCTTGACCTTCATGGTTAGTGCCTGAGGTCAAACATATTTGACCCCAAGGTCAAATTTTCAAGTTTTAGGAACCATATCGTGTAGTACCTCAAATTGAACACCTCGATGAGTGCTTTCTAGATATGTCAAGCTTGAGGCATTATGATGTCATTTGGTGACATTTTGAGGCAAACTCATCTTTTTCATGGTTACTCTTTAGAACGATTCTCATCGGAATCTCTCGTAGGCAGATATTCCTCAAGGAGTCGCTCCTGGTGGATAGCAGCTCTGCTCACCTCAGTGTGACCTTAAAGAAGTCACACGTGGTCACCTTTTGGCAAGATACGGCCCCTGTGGGTGACATTGGTTTATTTTTAATTTTCGCTCAATCCAATATGGCTGCCAGACCATGAGACTTGTCAATTATTTGTGAATACCCTGGTATCCCCAAGGCTTGGGGGCACATTTGTTTGAAGTGTCCCCTCGATCTGCTCAGCCATTCTGGAGAAGATTTTTTATAGGTTTTGGAGTAAATCCAATATGGCTGCCAAACCATGTGACCTATGACATCATAGTTGTGAATGTTTTGTTCCTCATGGATAGGCGGTCATACATGTAAAGTTTCACCTCGATCTTTTCAGCCACTTCAGAGAAGATTTTGAAGGTTTAAAAGAACCAAAAAAAAAAACCAATATGGCTGCCGAATCATGTGACCTATGAAATCTATTTTTTTTTCTGTGGACCATTTTATCCCGAGATGACCCTCAAAAGGATTCATACTGATTAGATGTTGTGTTCTACGCATACAATGATGACGTCATAACGAAGTGACCTATGACATCATGAAAAAAATCGCTTATTCCCTATGGAGAGTACTTGCCATATGCTCAGTTTTAATTTTTTACCTTGGTGCGGTTTCCGAGACAGAAGTCCAAAGTTTTCCGTTTTTCCAACATGGCTGCCACACCACGTGACCTATGACATCATAATTATCAATAAAACATCTACTTGAGTCGTCACTCCTTTGGTAAAATTTTTTTTATCTTGATCTAACAAGTGGTTTTAGAGAAAAATACGAAAGTTCTGTGTGGACAGAGAAACAAACGGACCCTAACACAATACCCTCTCCTTCAGCGAGGATACTATAGAAGCGTTGGTAAAACCAAAAAGTTTGAGGGAATTTCAATCTGTTGATTTGAATTGTCTGCTTGTTTAGCTTTCCCAGAGAGTGAATTACATGTTTACGGACAAACAAATCAAAACAAACAAATGGACCCAAATACAATACCCTCTCCTTCGGCGAGGGTAACGAGGCAACACAAAGGCGATTATTTTACCTTTGAGCTATACTGTGATAATAATTGTCTAGTATGGACTTGTTTACACAAGTTATTGGGAGAGTGATGTATACATAATGATATCCAACCAGCCAAAAGTGGGATTCTTCACTAAGTACTACCACACTTCACTTGTGTTCCTCTCATCGATTTTTGAGATGGCCCTGCATTATTTTATCCCCATGAGTTATGATGCAGAGCAATCTGACTGGTGCAGAGCATAGGAATGATGCTACTCCACCAGGTGCGGTTCTTGTTTGGTAGCAAAATAGACTCCTTGACCAGTTGGGCGATAATCTTCCTCCGAGTCATGTTGGTAATTCAAAACAAGTGGAGCTGTAAACAATACGTCCTTAACTACCAGACAGGCCAGTACCAACAGTCACCACTACCATGTAAGCTAAGATTCAAGGGGTATACTATGAAGGCATTGAAAAAGGATCAAACAGTTGAGCATATTGGTCAAACAAGTTGGATGGAGAACTTTGGATGTAGCACCCACAGAAGGAAAGTACAAGCAAAGGCCTGAAAGGCCCCCAGAAGGCCAGGAATTCAAGTACTTAGTGACAGTATGCCACAAACTTTAACTATGGAAAGAAGAATCGTTACAAAAATGAATTCTGAGGTCAGTTGAAGAGGAATGATGCTATCCAGCAAGTTGATCTCAAAGGACACAGAAAAGCAATGAAGGGAATAGGAAGATGCAATTGATGAAACCCTGAAGAAACCTGGGAGGGGGAGGGGGGGACGACGACGACAAGCCAGAGAGACCACTGACCTGTCTGCGATCGCAAAGTGATAGGCCCGTAGACTCGGCTTCATTGCAGGAGATTCCAATGATCTTGAAGGCCTTCGTTTCCACGGTGACAAGCTAAGCAAGGAGTGAGGCAGGGGTGCAAGTCTCGAGGGGAGAGCAGGCTTCCATTAATCTGTGGATAAAGGCCTTGTCGGTGGATAAGAGTTCAGGTGCACCAAGAGAGGACTTTGCACAATGGAGGATGTCCAGTCGGTAGCTGGCTTTGGTGGCCAACTTTGCGATGTGGTTTGCCTAAGAAAGATTATGCCTGATCATGAGACCCAGGAGTTTGAATCACTGAACTTATTCAAGAGGCTTGTTAAACCCCAATTTTTTTAAATGTTGTGAATATGCTTTGGTACATCACTAAATCACAGGTGATGAAGGTTGTGGTGAAGTTTCATTTGAATTGTGTGTGTAGTTTCAGAGAATATAGTAAATACATATTTAAGGGGGCAACCCCCCTCCTCCTACCCTTCCCTCCCCATACACTCCGTGAGACCCAAAAATTTTTTTTTAATGCCGTGAAGTGAACAATCTTTGGTCCACCTCGGGTGATGAAGGTTGTGGTCAAGTTTCATCAGAATGGCATGTGTCGTTTTTGAGAAGAAAGCAAATACCTATTTTGAGGGGCAACCCCCGTAGACCCCCTCAGGGCCTGATTTTTTTTTAATGCTATGAGCAAACTTTGGTACATACACGGTGATGAACGTTGTGGTAAAGTTTTTAATTGAAATTGTATGTGTAGTCTCAGAGAAGAAGTTTCAAGTGTTAGTGGATGTACGGACGGACGGATGAAGCACCATCCCTTAAGCTCCCAGGAACTAAGTTCCAGGTGAGCTAATCATTCCGGGGAATATCACTATAAACGAACTACAAGTGGAGACTGTCAGAGGTTCAGTGAAGATTCTGAAAAGAGCCCTGAGAACGATGCTATGAGAACGAAGTTTCACAGTTTGGTTCGTGAATCATGATCCTTTACCAAAAAGGAGATGGTGGTTTTGAGTTCTGGGAGAACTTCCTTCTGAAACCTGCTAATGGAGATAACAACCAGCGAGACAAACAAACAATTAACACAGCCATTGAGCTTTGGGGAAGTGACGTCACCTCCCAGGGTACTCTGGGTACTAGCAGCGTCATAACAATAGTGACGCTCTTCTCACCATGCTCAGTGGGGCATTTCCTCAGGAGGAATTTCCTCCTCCCCATGGGTACCAAATACCCATGCTCTATCCTTTTTGAGTTCTGAACATCCAGTAAGGAAGCAGCACGTACCATTTCAAAAAGCCTTTGGTGTGAGTTGGCCGGGGTTTGAACCACCGATCTCCCAGACTCGGAGCGGATGCTCCAACTATTATTCAACGAGTCTGGTCATTACGTGAAACTGGTGAATATTAAAGCCGAACAAGGACCCTTTCACTCCAACAAGAGAACCAGATCTACAATGATATCATAATACGTGTCACTGTTCCAATGCAACCAGAGTTACAGTGACGTCATAATCAGCGTCTACGTCCAATATCATGTGATCTGCTGTGACGTCACAATCAGCTGTGACATAACAACGACCTGCCCATTGTTCTCGGGTCTATAAAAAGCCCAGAATAGGGAACGAGCACTTACTCTGTATCGAACTCTCTTGCTCGATGCACCCCTCCTGGACTGAGGAGCACTGATGACCACCAGACGGGGGTCGGGTACATAGCACGGCTTCCCAAACCTTCCTGGTGCATCATCACATTCTTGGTCCTACCTTTTTTCTCCCACCTTTCTTGGTGGGTCAGGTTGTTGGTTGCTGTGTCATGGGGCGAAGTTCATTACCGCTTCATCCCTCATCTTTCTAGCGAGTGGTGTTGGTGAAGTAATGGCATTCTTTACCTGCCCCGGTGATGGGGGACGGGGGATGGGCTGCGTTCTGTGTTTCTGCTCACCTGTGTGTGATGTATCTGCCTGCCAGCGCTACCTATCTGTATTTGTAGCTTCTGTCTTTTTTTGTTTGACTTTGTATATTCATTTGTATGTATGCGTTTATGTCTGAAACCGTACATCGAAGTGGATGTTAATCTGGGTACAAATAAATGGGATATGTAGAATAAATGTAATTGGTTTAGTTGCCCCCCCCCCAAACTGTTTGCCGTTTAGTGACTTTGAGGATAAGGAGCTCCCAAGGTATGTAAGGCACCTTAAAACAATGTTTTGGGAAGATGGGACTCATCAGCCTTGGTAAGCAGTTCATATCGCAGAAGATTCATCAAGAGAGGACATGAGTGGATAAATGGCAACTTCCAACGATAGCCAGGACAAAAAAAAATTCAGAGGCTTGAATGGAGATAAAATGGCAAGAGAGTGGGAAAAACAAGAGATCTTTTAAAAACATCAGAGGTCACAGGATTGGATTCCTCAAGTTGAACAGGAAGGGATGTGAAAGAACAATGGTTCAACCCTTTGTGCTCTGTTGCCATTGGTGGAAGAGGCGTGGCACGTCAGAACCGGGAAACGCTCTTCTTCCTCACTCATTCAGCTTTCCTCTCCTGAAATCATTCATCTGGGGTGTGTTCCGTTAGCAAGTGGCTTGTTATCGCTTTCCCAGCTAGTCGTTCCGTATCAACCGCTTTGAAATCCACCCGACGAGTGGAGCAAGCGATGACGAGAGGTGCTTCGTTCCGTTCGCAAAAATGGCCGCCATAGTCTGATTCGAAACAATGCTGCAACCAATGAAATGTTATGAAGCTCATTGTGATGTGTTGTCACCATATTGAAACGGGTATTTCATGCAGTTATTGTTATTTCTACCTTTCATTCTGATTCTTCAAGAGGTCTACAAACATGAAACCCCAACACCCACAAAATTCAAAATGGTACGGTCCATAGATGAGCTTGGCAGGAAGATCCTCCGTCTGACTTCCCATTTATGCATCTTTATTTCACTCTTCCTCGTGCTTTGTAGCCGTTGATGACACGATACGTTCGTTGCGGGAAGTTGTCACAAGAGGATCAAGTTGAAGGTGACAAAAAACTGGTTGGTAGGAATCGAAAGCAGGTTTTTAGCTTATCTGGAATTTGTATTCCAGATATGGTATTGTCATCGCTCGCCATCCATCCGTCCGACTCCTTTTTCGCTGAAATTTTGCAGCAACGTTCCTCTCCTGACTGGTAGCAGTACTCGCAAAGCTCGTTCCGGTCACAAGATTTAAATTTGTCAAAATGGCTGTCTAAGTAAATTTCTTCAAAAATCTTCTCCAGACCTACAAGTCAGAATGGTACCAAATTTGGGTTACAACATTAGTACAGGGTCCTGATGTTAAATTGTGGAGGCCATGCCGATCACATGGCTGGAAGTGTGTCAAAATGGCTGACATAGTCGTTTTTTGGGGGAAAAAATCACGTAAATGCCTTCAAAAATCTTCTTCTCCAGATGGGAATCACATGACCGGAAGAGTATTAAAATGGTGGTCCTGCAAATTCCTTCCAAAATCTTTTTCTTCTGATCCACCAGTCAGAATGCTCCCAAATTTGGTTACATTTGGCCAGTGTAGGGATGACAAATTGCTGGTCATTCAAATCAAGTGAGCAGAAATGTGTCAAAATGGCCGACGTAAATTATTGGGAAAATCGCGTAAATTCCTTCAAAAATCTTCTTCTCCAGACCCACCAGTCAGAATGCTACCAAATTTGGGTTACAACATTAGGATAAGGGTCCTGATGTAAAATTGGAGAGGCCATGCTGATCACCTGACTGAATGTGTGTCAAAATGGCCGACTTCATCAATTTTTTTGAATATCGTATAAATTCCTTCAAAAATTTTCTTCTCTAGACTCATCAGTCAGAATCCTATTAAATTTAGGCCACAACATTAGGACACATTCCTAATGTTAAATTGTGGAGGCCATGCTGATCACGTGACCAGATGTATGTCAAAATGCTGGTCACGCAAATTCCTTCCAAAATCTTCTTCTCTCGACCCACCTGTCAGAATCCCAACAAATTTGGGTTGCAACATTATGGTAGGGTAGGGATGTTAATTTTATTGCAGAAGCCACGCAGATCATGTGACCAGAAGTGTGTCAAAATGGCTGACTGAGTCAAATTTTGGAAAATTGCAGTAATTCTTTTTAAAATATTCTTCTCCATACCCGCCCGACAGAATGCTACCAAATTTGGGTTACACCATTAGGACAGGGTCGTGATGTTAAATTGTGGAGGTCATACTGATCACATGACTGGAAATGTCAACATGGTGGACTTACTGAAATATTTGGAAAATTGTGTTAATGCCTTCAAAAGTCTTCCTCACCTGACCCTCCAGTCAGGATTCTATCATATTTGGGTGACAGCATTAGTCCAGGGCCCAGATAAGCTACAGGTTCAGTGGTCCTTTTTTATCCTTTGCTTGGAGATTTGCAACAAGATTCATCTAAACTTCACACCCAAGTTGTGTTTTTCTTTGCAAATACTACTTGAAATTCACAGCCCTATGAAAAAAATTATTTAAGCAACAGGAACCATGTGGCCGTAAACAATATAGCACACAGAGGGTTTAGCAAACGTGGTAAAAACACGATTCCAAAAGTTGTTGACAAAGGAGTAATGATAAGGAGGTTCCAAGTCAGACAACATACAAACTTTTCATCAGAATTGTGTGTGTAGTTTCTGAGAAGAAAGCAAATACCTCTTTGGAGGGGAACCCCCCCCCCCATAGATCCCATTAAGAAAGAAGTTAGTTGGGGAAAAATATCTTTATAGCTCATGAAAACCTCTACTTACGTTTTTATCTTGCATTTGACTTGTATAAAGCTTCAAATTAAAAACAAAGGAACAAATGTGAAAAGTTTTACTTTAAAAGGTTTCACGAGCCTAGACCAATGACTGTTTTCATGAATCCATTACATGTTCAGTGCGCGTTTCTTATCCCCACGCTGATTCAAACAAATATGGGCAATGCTCCTGGGCGCTGACCTGGTAGCGGTTGGATAAGATAACCAGGGCACCACTGGTAGGCGTGGATGACCCACAAAATATGTAACGAGAAGAAAGTAAATAACTTTTTTTTGGGGGGGGGGTGGGAAACGCCTGATTTTTTTTTTCTTTTTTAATGCCATGAACTTGCTTTGGTTCAAGGTTGTGGTCAAATTTCATCAAAATTGTGTGTGTAGTTTCTGAGAAGAAAGACAATACATATTTTGGATGGCAACCACCCCCCCCCCCCACACCAGTAGATCCCCGTAGACCCCAAATTATTGTTAATGTCATGAAAATCTTTGGTACATCATGATTGAAGAAGGTTGTGGTCAAGTTTCATCGAAATTATATGTGTAGTTTCGGAGAAGAAAGACAATACATATTTTGGGGGGTGCCCCCCCCCACTCGAACACCCCCTTAGACTCCGATTTTATTTTAATGTCATGAACAGGCTTTGGTACATCACAGGTGATGAAGGTTGGTTGTGGTCAACTTTCATCGGAATCGTGTGTATACTTTCTGAGAAGAAAGCAAATTCCTATTTTGTGGGGCAACCCCCTCCCCCCAATATAGATCCCCTTGGGGCCATTTTTTTTTTTTTAATGCCATGAACATGCGTTGGTACACATTGGGTGATGAAGGTTGTGGTCAAGTTTCATCAAAATCGTGTATGTAGTTTTGGAGAAGATCAGCAAATACCTATTTTGGGGTGTCAATCCTGGACCCACTTTGACCCCCGGTAGACCCCCTTAGACCCTGTTTTTTAATGCCGTGAACAACCTTGAGTTGCAACATAGCGAATGCCATTTTTGCCACGTTTGGTTGCAATCCCATCAGCAGTTTCAGAGATAAAATTGCAATTGTTTACGGACTGACGGATGGATGAAGCGCCATCCAATTAACTCCCCGGAACTAAGTTCCAGGTGAGCTAAAAACGGGGTATTGCAATCGGCTCTGTCTGTCTGTCTGTCTGTCTGTACGTCCATCATGCTATCTTCTCAGAAACGGTTGGGCAGAAATTCACCAAATTTGGTGGTTATGTTCACCACATGGCAATAATGTGCAAGAGCAGTATAATTTTTGGCCCCACCCCCCTGCGGCAAGGTCAAAAGGTCAAATACCAAAAATGCAATTACGGGCATTTTTTAAAACACCTTTTAACTAAACTTTGTATTTGTAATCAGCATTGGGGGACGCATGAAATATGTAACGAGTTTTTGGATTTGACCCAGGTTCATGCCCCAAGGGGTGGGGACTTGGGATCACAGGGTTCAAAATGGGAATCTTTTTAAACCCAAAATTTGATTTTGGGTCAATCCTGATGGAACCTTTTTGCAATTTTTCAACTTTGCTTTGTGTGGGAAGCATGGGTAGATTTGAGATGGGGCGCCATCGACTTCACTCGCATTGTATTTGATTATTATGAACGATCATTTTCCATATTTTCAAACATTGCAGTGTGAAAGATACACGTTGTTATGAATCTTGGCATCACAGCAAACCAATCATGCAATCTTGTGAGCTAGGCAATATTACCACCTGGTGGTTAACAACCGCATTGTCACCTGGCACCATTTCTCATTGAGTTTAATGAGGGTTGGTGTTTGACACAAAATTCTCATCATTAATGTAATGGACGCTAAAATGATGGTTTAATCAGTCACAGGTATTAATCAACGTTAGGTCCTTAATTTGAGGAAACAGTTGTTTGTGTCTGTTTCATTATTTCACTCTTTCACATGCTCACTTAAAGATACCTCAAATTTTAGCTACTCTTCTGCAATTTTTTTGGATACAGTCTAGGCTCCTGGAAGAGATAGAACACTGAACCGATCAGGACACAACAGAACAAAAGGAACAGGAGACAGAAAGGGGGAAAACACCAACAGCAGGGCTGAGGGACAAAGTAGAGGAAGACTTGGACAAACAATGGATGTGGGGAGGAATGAGGCATCGGGGAGGACGCATGCGATGGATACAGAAGGAAATTCTCAGGAAGGAAAAACTGTGATGAGAAGGTCGTAGGCCCATAGACTCAGCTTCATCAGAGGAGATTCCAATAGTCTTGCTGGTCATTAACCTCCATTGACACACATAACGGTATTAAACAGGTATTTGAGCAGCAGGTAACGTGATAGTGCTGAAACATCCACGATGAGACCAACTTCAACTGTCGAGTGCAACCTCCAAAACAGGACCACTTTAAACTCTCGGGCACCTTTTCCAAAACGAGGACCAGTTTAATCTCTTCCAAACAGTCGCCGAAACTGGTCCAGTTTCAATTTTGACCAATCTCTGTGTAAAACTCTTTTAGCCTTCAGAAATGTCACCCTCACATCAATAATTATGTGTCCATCTATATTTTACCCAGAGATGTGGTTTGTTGAAACGCAGAGGGATGGAGGAGAAAGATGGGTGGTGGAGGGGAGTAGGAAAGGGTGGTGGGGAGGGAGATGTAAAAGCTTCTTCTTTCATATACAGCAAAAGGTTGTGGGGCAGCATCATTAGCTGAGGCTGTGTTGCTAATGCTTTGCCCTCTGGAGGTTAGGGTAGGAATTCGTAATTTGTTCAGGTTGCCGGCAAATAGCTCACCTTCTCTTTGCAAAGGGCACCGTGGGGTCTTTAACTTACACCAAATAATGCCAGCAGACGGGACGCCCAGTTTAACGTCCATCCGAGGAACAGCACACACCTTGATGAATCACCCTGTCTGTGAAACACCATGATGACAGTTTATAGCTGGGTCGGAATTCAAACATGGGTTAGGGAGCTTAGAGGTGAGTTTGTGTACCTCTAGGACTCCAGGCCATATATTTTTATTGGTTCAAGAAGTATTACTACAGTGTATATATGTATGTATATATATATATATATATATATATATATATATATATATATATATATATATATATATATATATATATATATATATATTCATCCATTGGGACCATACTCTGTGCAGAGCGTTGGTGCTGCCAAAGCAGTCTCCTTGGCTATTGGACTAAATCCTGGATGGGTCACCACTCCAACACAGGACTTGGAAGGGTGACAGGCAGAATCAACCCCACCTGGTATTAATTCAACAGAAGGGAGATTTGAACTCAGGATCCTAAGATCCCAAGCCCATCACCCTAACCATTAAGCCAACACCAGGCATATGTACGTATATGTATATGTATATGAAAATACAATTTCTCCCGTGATACACTTCCAGATCTAAGAGCTTCCCCGAATTTTGTCAAAGGGTCACATGATGTTCTTCATCGTATTTTGGGGGTGGGGAAATGGGGATACAAAACACGTGTGAAATACCCAAAAATTTTCATTAGAAAGTTTTTATTCAAGAAACCAGTGATTAATACATCTTTCGAGAAACCAAATTTATTCATTAACCCAAACATGAAACTTCATCACGCTGGACCATTAATGTAGCTGTAACACCGGTAACATTTATTATTATACGACAGCAGGAACCTTTTAGAAGCACATCGAAGGAGCGCACAAGTATATGTATATATATATATATATATATATATATATATATATATATATATATATATATATATATATATATATACATACATACATATACATATTTCCAATGTAGAAACGGTATTTATGATGATTATGTTGTCGGAGTTGCTGTAAAGCCAATTAAGCCAGACATGCATGAACCCGAAATAAAAAGTGGAGAGAGCATAGACGATGAAATACCAGGTGATTATAACAATCAGGGAGATCCTGTAGGAGAGCTTGGGATATATATATATATATATATATATATATATATATATATATATATATATATATATATATATATATATATATATATATTGTTGTGGTTGACGAAATTCACAAACCACCATTCAGGTCCCTTAGGTGAGATATCTCTGTAAGTATATGTGTAGTTAGGCCCAAACCCGTTGTGTAGAGGGAATAAATGTCATTCACTCGGGCTGCGACTCTTCAGGATAGCTGATATAGATAGCTCTTCAGGATTTCTTTTACTGTCTTTATTTTGGACCAGCCGCCATTATTACCACCACCAACCACGTCTCAACAGCCATCACACAACAACCACCAACCACAACGCCGCTTCACAACAACCACCAACCACAACGCCGCTTCACAACAACCACCAACCACAACGCCGCTTCACAACAACAACCACCAACCACAACGCCGCTTCACAACAACAACCACCAACCACAACGCCGCTTCACAACAACAACCACCAACCACAACGCCGCTTCACCACAACCGCCACGACCTTTACCGTCACAACTCGCCACCATCGCATCCACACCATCTCGCGCCACTCGTGGGCACCGATACTGGACTCGTGCAGGGCGCGCACCGAGCAGCGTATTCAAAAAACATCACGGAAACAAACGGATCAAAAACGACTCACGCCCACTTTTGTTCCGTCCAATCGGAGAGCGTGGGCGATTTGGCCCCGCCTCCAGGGCGTTGGAGTGAGGTCGCGATATGCAAATTCATGGATCAAAAAGCATTCACGCCCACTTTTCCTCGGTCCAATGGGGAGCCAGTTAGAGAGGTGAAGGGTCGGAGGCAAAGGGTCAAGGGTGAAAGAGCGAAGCCACGGGGCTTATATAAACGGCTGCGTTCGTCAGTAAAGACAGTGCGGAGTTCAAGAGAGTCGTCGGTGGAGCTGGAAAGAAGTGGGAGAAGTCAAGAGTGAAGAGTTGGGACGAGCCAAGAGAGGAGACGGAGAGGGCGAGTAGACGGAGCTGTGGAGAGGTGACGGCGGCGAAGGCGGACGAGGGGGTGCTCGCGTCGGTGCCGGGAGCTGCAGAGGGAGAGGCCAGCAACGCGACCGAGGTCGAGGAGGAGACGCTCGCCGCGGGACCCGAGACAGGGTGATATCCTCCTTCCCCCGAGCATCAGCAACCCCCTCCTGTTTCCCCCCGCGCTGAGATAGTGCGACAAAGGGGGCCCCTTTCCCACCCCCTACCAGACACTGTCCGCGAGGCCCGCGGAGTTGAGGCACCGCCGCCGCTCTGCGTCTCATCATCAGACGGGTAGGCCCGACACGGTCTCGGCCCCAGGCCCGCCTACCCCCCTCATCCTGGAGGGTGGTTCTTTTTCTTTTGTTTTGGGTACATGTGTTGTCGGCGCCGTCTGTGAAGTAAAATTGTATAAGTGTTGCCGTGTGCCTGGTAGTCGGTTAGATCTGCATTGTTGCATTTGCTTTTTGTGTAATATTGCATTGTCTTCTTCTTTTACATGTGCTTTTGGTGGAATTGTATATGTGTGCTTTCCGTTCATCGCGAAATAAATGTGCTTCATGTTGAACTGTTTTCCCGCTTCGCTTCGTCTTTTCCTCTATTGAATCTCCATCTTGCTTCACGTAAAGGGTTGGTCGTGGGCTAAAACGCCCGATAATTAATCGAACCGTCGAGGCCGACGAATAACACCGCTCGGTTATCCCGATAGTACGGAACGGGTCGCTTAAAGTGGCCCGTGTCCGAAGTCGACCTGCGGCGAGGTGCGATCGCCCGGTCTACCCTCCGTGTGGGTACTTAGGTAGGTCGAATTTGGCGAGCAACCCTATCCCACGCGGGGGCCGATTGGCACGATCGCGGTGAGACCGAAATGTCCACCCGTGACTAGTTCCCGGCGTTAGTCCGAGAGGGTCACGACTGGATTGTCCGTCCGGTGGGCGACGTGCCGCGATTCGAGTTACATGGCCGTCCGCACGCCGGCGGGCGCGAATCCGCAACACTGGTGTCAGGTCGTGCGATATAAACCCATCGCCCTCCTCGCGGCACTGGTATCGGAGAACGGGAAAACGGGCTCTCCTGTCTCCAGCTAAATTCACGGGAATCGGTCCAGGGGTGAGAGGAGCGACCCCCGATTCCCTCCAAATTACGAGCGAGTTAAATTAACCCTTTAAGAGAAGCAAGATGGCGTCTCAAGGCGAGCGGGAGCCGGGGGTATTAGAAATGGATGTAGAATGTGTAGAATCCATGGCTCAGGATGAAATCCCCGTGCAGGAAATGTTGGTTGTACAGGAAAACGAACTCGCCCAACTGAACCCAGAGCCCGAAATGAGTGCGGCAGCGGCCGCGGTGTATGACACCTCCCCTCCCCCTCTCCACCAAAACCCTTCCCCAACCCCTGCCGAAACGGCTCACCGAAGCGCACCCGACATGGCCCAGCTATTCACCATGCTGGCAAAAATGTATGCGGAAATGACAGCGAACATGATCAAGCAAATGAACGAAAAGATGGATACATACACAAATGAAATGAAAAACGAAATGAAAGGCATGAACGAAAAGATGAACGGAATGGAAGCAAACATGAAGGAAGAAACGAAAAAGCTCCGGGGTGAGACGCAGAACATGGGCCGAAGCCTGCAGGCGGGCATGAAGGCAGTGACCAGGGAGCTAAAAATGGCGACTCCACGTGTAGGAACGAACGAGCTGGGAGGGGGTGCAACGGCTGACAGGCCCGCGGTGGAGGCGGGTGACAAAATAATTCGGGGGGCGTGTTGGGCGAGGGTCATGACTGTGACCGAAAGGGAAAAATTAAATGGGGAGACCAAAACGTGTGAGACGAGACACGAGGTGACGACAAGGGAAATAATAGTTGAGACAAGGGAGGTAAAGAGTGAAGAGGTGACTGAGTTGGCAGAGACACGGGAGATGGGAACGATAAAGGGAAGACTACACGATGAAGACGGGGTAAGTGACGCACACACACACACGGAGGTAGTGGAGGACGATGAGGTTGAGCTCGCGGAGCGTGTAGGGACCCGGTGCGAGCAGCGGGATAGCCTCCTCCAGGAACGAGGGGAGGGAGTATGCCCCCTTGAGGCGAGTCACGACCAGGTGAGTTCGGTCGTGCTTTGCGAGGTTGAGGGGAGGAGTGCTGCGAACGGGTGCACGCCGAGCTTGGGGGGTATAGAGGCCCCGGAGACCCTTGTGGGGACACGAATCCCCAGTGTGGTTGTCCCTGTGTGTGTGGTGCAAGGCGTGAGTGCGTCCCCGTGTGTGGAAGCGACCCCGTGTGTGAGTGGTGTGGTGGCGATGGTGCCAGAGTACGTGCTTCCCAGCACGCCGTGTGTGGATGAGGCCCCGTGTTTGAGTGTCGCCGTGTGTGTGAGTGAGGCACCGCGGGTGAGTGCCCCCGCGTGTGTGAGTGAGGCACGGTGTATGGATGAGGAACCGCGAGTGAATGGAGCACCACGTGTGAGTGGTATGGTTTATGCAAGGGAGACCGTGAGTGTGAGAGAGCGGTATGTGAGGGAGATGTCGGTTGGCATGCGGGAGCACGCAGCCGCGTCTCCCGGTGTGAGTTTAATGGTGTGGAGTGTGAGCGTCGTAACACGCAGGTGTGCGTGTGTTGAATGGCGACGACGACGGCGACAGAAGAAAGAAAGCCGAGTAGCGGCTGTAGTTGTTTCGGGGACCGTGCCGGGTTCACCCAGCAGTGAGCACGAGGTCCGTGCTGTGCAACGCACGAGGCCCCCACGTGCTCGCTTGCGAGAGTGAAGTCCCGGTCCGGAAACGCACGCGGTGGATTTGCCGATCCCGCGGACGGACAAAGTTTAGGCAGGATTACGGATTTGGACCGGACGGGTTCTCCACGCGATCTTGTGTGTTAAGCTCCAACGGGCAGAGCACATGTGTTCGCGTGGGGAACCCCTCGAGATGTGGGGCTTGTGTTTTTTGATGCGCACGGTGACGTCATGGCTGCACGTGGGGTTGGAATCCGGCAGGAGGGGTATCCCTGCCGGATGGTACCGTCCAAGGAGGGACGAGGTACACGTGCAGCTGCATGACGTCACGGGCAGGTGCAAAGTGCGCGAGCTGTGAGTTGCCGCGCTGGTGCTGCGCATGTTAAAAAAAAACAAAAAAAAAACCAAGCCTCACTTTCGGGTGCACAGGATTCCTGGGCAAGGGGTGGAAGACCCCCTTGACTGGGCACACGATGGAAACTAGTTAGGGGGAAGGGTTAGCTTAGTTAGACCGACTTCATGGGGCGGGGGTAAGTCCTCATGGAGTCCGTGGAATGGATTAGCTAGAGGGATCTTAGCGAGATTTAGATTGGGAAATAAAATGATTTTTTGAGTTAGAAGACAGTGACAGACAGTGAATGTGTAGTGGGGACGTAGCTTTGCTACGTCGTGTTAAAAGGAACGTGCTGTAGTTTAAGGGACGACGTGGGAGCACGAGTTAGTTAGGGGAGGTAGTTAGAAGGATGGCAGAGTTCAGCGGTGAGTGTGTTGAAGAGAGTTGGTGAGTGAAGTGGAAGCATGTGCTTGGTGAGTGAGTGAGGCCAGCGGGTCTGTGTGAGTGGAGCGAATGGGGAATGCATGGTGCGATGAGTGATTGGGGGGAGGAGTGACTCCCGCCCAAGGGACCCCCGGGGTCAGTGTAGAGTGAGTTAGGGGGGTTAGTCAAATTTACAAAATGGAGGTCGTTTTGTTGTTGGTGGGAAAGTAGGCTCGATACCCATTTGGAGGGGTGCAGGAGCCCTGTTGACAGGCTGGGAGCGTGGCTGCGAAAGGTGAGTATCGCTGAGTGGGTACCCCGGGCACCAGGCTAGTCGGCCGTGGTAGGCCAAGGGCCCATGGGGGGCCGGGATAGCGTAGTGGGCACGGGTGCACCTGCTTGGTGCGGGGGTCCGGGGCGCCATTAGCCGCGTGGGCAGTGTTGTGGGCACGGGTGACCCTCGGAAAGGGGCCTGGGAAGCCAGCCTGCCACGTGTGCATTTCAGGGGAGGTGCCATGGGCGGCACTCCCCGGTGTTAGGGAGCTGGTAGGCTCGGAGGCAGTGTAGTGCCCGGGGGTGCCATCGTCAGAGAATCGGCAGAGGGTCGTGCCTGCCAAAGGGAGCCACGTGTCCCAGCCATGAGACCGTGTGAGGGCACGGAGAGAAAATTTGGGGGCGAGGCCCGAAATTGTAAGGACACCAACACAGGCGACGGGAATCTGGGTTGGTAGAACCAATAGTTTAAGCGAGAGGCGCTTGTTGAAAGCCCCGGGGTAGTTTAACAGTTAAATGGTTAGGGTAGATTAGGAGATGTACCCCTCCGCACCATCCATCCCCTCGCTGTCGTTGTGGGCCGCTGGACCCACTTTGGTTATAGATCGCCGAACTCTGGGGAGGCCATTCTGAGGCTTGAGTTGGGCCTCGACACAGGACGCTATCTCTCCCATGTTCCCCTCCAGGAAGGGAACGTAGGGGTTGGGAGTAGGCTAGGTGACAGGATAGGTTAGCCGGACAAAGACGATAAAGGGGGTTAGGGGACGATTTATAGTGGGGAAGTAAAATAAAAAAATAAGTTGGGGCTAAATTGGGGTTTGACAAATTAAGGGAGTGGGTATGTACAGTGACAGGCAAAGGCGATAGGTGGGAGGGAGACAGGTAGGTAGGTCCGAGCCCGCCTTCTGAGTGGCCAGCACCACCGCACTCCCTCCACCAACCTCCACTGAACGGCAAAGGCTGGCCAGCTTTATCTGCTGGCTGCGTTGCTGCAAGGCAAAGTGCCGGCCCACTTCATTGGCAGCTGTTGTGTTGCTGCAAGACCTGTGCCGGCCCACTTCATCTGCCGGCTGGCTGTTTTTCTTCAAGGCCTGTGCCGGCCAGTTCATCTGCCGGCTGTGTTTGCTTGCAGCGGTCTTCTTCTGCGGGCTGTGTTTGCCTGCTGCCTTTGCCATGCCATGCCCACTGCCCATGTTCACCAGCCCCCGTTCAATTTTGCTCTGCACCCCCCTGTTCATTGCCATGTGCGCCAGGATCAAGGCAACAGTTTGCAAGCTGCAAGAACTGCCCTGTTGGCAGCTACAACACGGGCCTGCAGTGGCGGCCCGTGCACCGTGTTTGTGTCCATCCATCCATCCATTGTGTTCATTGCGTGTGCCACTTGAGCTGGCACGGAGACTACGTTGTGCAGCCCATGCACCGTTGTGGTTCACTGCGTTCAGTTCAAACCACTCATCCATCCATTCGTTGTGTTCATTGCGTGTGCCACTTGAACTGGCACGGAGACTGCATTTGTGCGGCCCATGCACTGTTGTGGTTCACTGAGTTCAGTTCAAAAGGGAAGGCCTTGGACTGCGTGTGAGCAGCCAGCCACGTTCCCTGTCACCTGCATTGTTTTGAGCCAGAGACTGCATGCGGGCAGCCTGGCTCCCTGCTAACTGCTTTCTTTTTGCAGAGTTCAGTGATCCTGGGCCATGGTTTAGTGTAAAATTTGTAAGTTAAGGTTAAGATGTACTGTACATATGAGTGCGCCCCCGGCATGTCTGTCCCAGCGCCGGCAATTTTATTTAAGTCGTCCGTGTGAGTGAGTTTGTTTAGGTAGTTACTCAGCCCTCAGGTTATTTATTTTGGGGACACGAATACCATGAATGTCGCACTCAGGGATCCGTAGGTAAAATGTACTAGGGGAAAACTACACATGATGGCACACGAAAATTTGATGACTCGGGACGAGTCTGTAAAAAGGGGAGGGGGTAGTGTTGTGGTTGACGAAATTCACAAACCACCATTCAGGTCCCTTAGGTGAGATATCTCTGTAAGTATATGTGTAGTTAGGCCCAAACCCGTTGTGTAGAGGGAATAAATGTCATTCACTCGGGCTGCGACTCTTCAGGATAGCCGTTTTTCTTTTACTGTCTTTATTTTGGACCAGCCGCCATTATTACCACCACCAACCACGTCTCAACAGCCATCACACAACAACCACCAACCACAACGCCGCTTCACAACAGCCACGACCCTTGCCGTCACATCTCGCTCTCGCAACCATCGCATCACCGCCATTCCCGCGCCGCTTGTGGGCACCGATCCTGGACTCGTACAGGGCACGCACCGAGCAGCGGGTGCAAAAACACCAGCCTTTCCGAGAAATCGGATCAAGAACGATTCACGCCCACTTCTGTTCCGTCCTATCAGCGAGCATGGGGCGATTTGGCCCCGCCTCCAGGTGCGTCGATTCCGGGAGCTGCAGAGGGAGAGGCCAGCAACGCGACCGAGGTCGAGGAGGAGACGCTCGCCGCGGGACCCGAGACAGGGTGATATCCTCCTTCCCCCGAGCATCAGCAACCCCCTCCTGTTTCCCCCCGTGCTGAGATAGTGCGACAAAGGGGGCCCCTTTCCCACCCCCTACCAGACACTGTCCGCGAGGCCCGCGGAGTTGAGGCACCGCCGCCGCTCTGCGTCTCATCATCAGACGGGTAGGCCCGACACGGTCTCGGCCCCAGGCCCGCCTACCCCCCTCATCCTGGAGGGTGGTTCTTTTTCTTTTGTTTTGGGTACATGTGTTGTCGGCGCCGTCTGTGAAGTAAAATTGTATAAGTGTTGCCGTGTGCCCCATAGTCGGTTAGATCTGCATTGTTGCATTTGCTTTTTGTGTAATATTGCATTGTCTTCTTCTTTTACATGTGCTTTTGGTGGAATTGTATATGTGTGCTTTCCGTTCATCGCGAAATAAATGTGCTTCATGTTGAACTGTTTTCCCGCTTCGCTTCGTCGTTTCCTCTATTGAATCTCCATCTTGCTTCATGTAAAGGGTTGGTCGTGGGCTAAAACGCCCGATAATTAATCGAACCGTCGAGGCCGACGAATAACACTGCTCGGTTATCCCGATAGTACGGAACGGGTCGCTTAAAGTGGCCTGTGTCCGAAGTCGACCTGCGGCGAGGTGCGATCGCCCGGTCTACCCTCCGTGTGGGTACTTAGGTAGGTCGAATTTGGCGAGCAACCCTATCCCACGCGGGGGCCGATTGGCACGATCGCGGTGAGACCGAAAGGTCCACCCGTGACTAGTTCCCGGCGTTAGTCCGAGAGGGTCACGACTGGATTGTCCGTCCGGTGGGCGACGTGCCGCGATTCGAGTTACGTGGCCGTCCGCACGCCGGCGGGCGCGAATCCGCAACAATATATATATATTTTTTAAGCCCAAAATTATTCATAGCCTATGAAAAATCTGAGTTTTGCATTTATCTCATACCTACAAGCTGGAGTGGTGGAACTTTCACTTCACCCAAGGACATTTAGTTGGCTTGTACAAATCCTCATATATTTTGGCTCAACATTATTAGCATAACAATAGAAATGTTAAGATTTCTGTTTTTATGCCTGTCCAAAATTATTCATACCCCATAACAAGTCTCAGAATTGAGGCCAATGTTTGGGATAATTCACATGCTTCTGATATTCCTAAGATTCTTTATAATGTTATGCAATTATTCCAACATGTGTGCATACAATCTGAATGCATTACAAATGTGGTCTATTGAATGTACAGTGAGGAATGTTATAGAACAACACTCTGCTTTTCGACTATAAATTAAGGGGAGCTGATGCAATCATTCTCAGGTCATTTTCAGCATGGCGAAGAAGAAAGAAGTCAGTGAGGACCTTCGGTTGTGTATTGTGAATGCTCACAAGGAGGGGAAAAGCTACAAAGCAATTTCGAAGCAGTTCCGAGTGCCAGTTGCCACCAGCCAAAGCATAATTCGGAAGTACAAAGAGTTCCACACTGTAAAAAAACATTGAAGGACTTGGTCGGAAACCAAAGGTGTCTCCTCGTCTGGCAAGAAAAGTATGGCAAGAGGCCAACAACAATCCACGGATCACTATTAAGGCTCTCCTGAACAACCTTGTCGAGTCTGGGACCAAGATATCAAGGCAGACACTCCAGCGGACGTTGCACAAGGGGGGTCTCCATGGACGCTAACCAAGAAAGACTCCACTCCTCCATCCCAGGCACAGAAAGGCTCGTCTTGCCTTTGCAAAAGCTCACCTGGACAAAGATCCAAGCTTTTGGTTCTCAGTTCTGTGGTCGGATGAGACGAAAATCGAGCTTTTCGGGCACAGAGATGTTGCTTTCGTTTGGCGAAAGAAAGGTGAAGCATACAACCCTAAGAACATAGTCCCGACCGTCAAGCATGGAGGTGGGAGCATAATGCTTTGGGGATGTTTCTCAGCCAGTGGGCCCTGCAATCTCATCAAAGTGGATGGCATCATGAAAAGGAGCAGTACATCAAGATCCTTGAGGAAAACATTAAACAGTCCGCAGAGAAACTTCACCTCGGGAAGCATTGGACATATCAGCAGGACAACTATTCAAAACACACCGCCAAGTCAGTCAAGAAATCGTTCCGGGATAATGATGTCGACGTTCTGGAGTGGCCAAGCCAAAGTCCGGACCTCAACCCATTCGAGAATCTGTGGAGGGAGCTCAAGACTGGAGTGATGGCAAGGAAGCCTTCCAACCTCAAAGACTTGGAGACCTTCGCGAAGGAGGAATGGGCTAAAATCCCTGTAGACCGTTTGGAGGCTGTAATCACAAACAGAGGCTTTTCCATTGATTACTGAATGTGGCTTTGAACTGATTGAAGCAAGGGTATGAATAATTCTGGACATGACTTTTTTTTGTAAATCTATCAATAAAATACCCCCGAAACAATGTACAGGTATTTCTTGAAATGTCTCTTGCAGTGATTCTTTCAGCTGTTTGTTACATTCTTATGTAACTTAAGCCAGAAGAAACTCATTCCTCAAATAACACGATTCAAAATACTCCAAATTTGGTAAGGGTATGAATTATTTTGGGCTTAACTATATATATATATATATGTATATATGTATGTATGTATATATGTATGTATATATATATATATGTATATATATATATATATATATATATATATATATATATATATATATATATATATATATATTCAGGAAAGCTCTTAGATCCGGAACTGTATAACGGTAGAAATGCATAGCGCCCATGCACATTTGACAACAGCGATTTTGTCTTCAATTACAGACAAAATACTTCTCCAAATCTCCACTCGTTTCACCCCCTCCCCCTCCCACACTCGACTGACTCATCCCTACCTCCACTCCCCTCACTCCTCCATACTCCACTTCCCTCACTCTTGCATCTCCCCCTCCCTCAACCCTTTTCCTCCCCCACTCCTGCTCATCCCCTTTTTTTTGTCCCGCTACTCACCATTCTTACGAATACATTAAAATGGTGCTTATTTACAGTTCACAAAAGAGTAAACACTTTTCAAAATAACCTCACCACTCAGTTTGACCCTCAGCACTCTGTCGATCACATAAATACGGTCCTCGACTCCGTGTTCTTCCTCAACTCCCTCGTGCTCCTTCACCACCCCTGAGGATCTTTCTTTCCTCGCTCTACAGAACATTTGGGCAGTTCGACACAGCCACGATGTCAACCACTTCCATGCCAAACCGACTGAAGGATGATGCAATCAACACACCAACCACGTATGTGACGTAAAGGCCTTGATGGTGCAGCCTGGATTAAAATAAGAGCTGTTCAGGTTTACACTGCGCCAGAGGCTGAAAATAATGTAGCCGGCAAATTTATAAGCTCTGGGAAGTGAAAAATGCGAGTAGGCCTCAGGCCACGGTCTCAACTTGTGGGAAGAGGTATCGATCAATATCCCTTAGCAGTTATTATTGCTGAGTCTCTCCTACAGGATCTCCCTGATTGTTATGATCACCTGGTGTTTCATCGTCTATGCTCCCTCCACTTTTTATTTCAGGTGCATGCATGTCTGGCTTAATTGGCTTTACAGCAACTCCGACAACATAATCGTCACAATATCGTTTCTACATTGGAAAACACTTCCTCAGGTTCATTTCCTGATGTCGACAATTCTGGAATGAGTCGTGCTGCCATTTTCTAGTGCAGTTAACCGAAACTGTGCGTTGATGATGCACAACAGCATGTCTTCATTGCAGTATTGAAACAATCGTTCCTGAGATGACGTCAAACGGATTATGCAATCGCCTAGGGGGGTTCTGTCCAGAATTTTTAGGGGCCTGCAAGATTAACATTTTTTTTTAAACAATGCCTCAAAAAAAAAATCACTGAAACTAAAAACCATGTTCAGTTTTTAGATCCTCGTGGAGGATCTCTTGGTCTTACTCACGTTGTTGTTCTTCATCTTCTTCTTGTGGATTTTTTTGTTTCACAGCCGACAGTTTTCATTGAAACTTCCTGAAACTTGGCGTATATATGTAAAAATACCCTGCGCAGACAGTAACCATCTCCGATTTTGAAAATTACTCCTAGAAAAAATTTTATGACGTCAAAATATCTCCGCTAATGGAAATCGCCTAAAAAATTATCTCCGAAACTAGGCGAGCTTTTTGAATTCTGTTTGCGGGAATCAAACAGAGCATTAGCAGAGATGAATTACCGCACATATGATAATACATCACTATGACGTCATATCAATTTTTATGACGTCATTCCTATTTTTTTGACAATTTTTGTTTCACAACCCAGAATTTTCATCGGATCTTCATGAAACTTGCCAGGTATATGCAGAAAGCCCACGCGCAGGCAGTAACTATCTCCGATTTTGGAAATTCTTCCGAGAAAAAAAGTTGACGTCATAATATCGCCACTGATGGAAATCACCTATTCCATTATCTCCGAAACTGGGCAAGCTGTTTGAATTTGGTTTGCGGGAATCAAGCCGGGCATTAGAACAGATAATTTATCACAAACCTGATACATCACAATGACGTCATATTCGTTTTTATGACGTCATCATTAAGAGGACGAGGATCTTAGCTCATTCGAGCTTGTTGGTGTATTACTTGCAATTCATTATAATGGCACGTAAAAAAGATTTTACGAAATTTACATTGCACTGGACTTTTAAACTCACATTCCCAGTTCCCACTTCTTCAATACGGAAAAACTTCTTGTTCATTAAAAAAAATTTTTGTTCCAAACTAAGGGATTGTTTGCTTTCCACTCAAGTTAATTGATTATTAGCTTCCCAAAGGTACCATTTTATGCTCACCTGGTACAAAAATTTGTTCAGATAAGGTATTAGCATCCTGCGGTGTCCGTCAATCAGTGATTCAGGCTGTATGTAAACACTTGGAAGTTCTCTGAAACTGCACACACAATTTCGATGAAACTTGACCACAACCTTCATCAACTGTGATGTACCAAAGTTTGTCCACGGTGTTAAAAATAAATCAGGGTCGAATGAGGTATATGGGGGGTTAAAGTGGGTCCACGTTTGACCCCCCAAAATAGGTATTTGCTTTATTCTGTGAAACTGCTGACACAATTTTGATGAACTGACGACAACCTTCATCACCCATGATGCTAAGACTAACATCTCTATTTTCACCAAACTTTGTAGAACTTCTGAGGATCAAGGCCTCCTGGTGCCTTGTAAGTCCCATCAAAAAATTGCAGATCAAGTTGGTCAATTTAAAGGTCAAAGGTCATTTCGATTCCAAGATTGTTACTTTACTCCTTCTCAAAAAGTATTCACCCAATTTGGATGTAACTTTCTAGGAATCATCTTTGCACGATGCTTTCACAAGTTTGTTCAAAGCATGAGTAAATTTACATATTTTTCCTGGGTCATCCATGCCCAGCAGTGGTTCCCTGGTTGTACCCCTGCATTGCCTGATGACTTTGAGCTCATGTCTGACCACTTGCAATTACTAAGAACAAACAAAAAAAAGTTTTTCTATTTTTGCAACGAGTGCAAACAACTTTGGTCATGTGCAACCAGTCAAAGTGACACCGATCATTTTGCATTACTTGCTTGGGGATCATGATAATAACTAGAAAGGTAGTCGGTGGAGCGCATACCTCCGCAAGGCTGAACAGTTTAAATTTTGTATCTTACTGATCGGCTGGGTCTGCATCCAGACTTGAACCAAAATCGAATCACTTTGTTCTTGTCACCTCCCCAACTCATCACCAAGTTTTGTCATCACCCGCCCATAATATTTGAGATATCATTATCGAATGCCTGTTCATCAAAGCTAGGAATCATTGTGTACATAGCTTTTGTAAGTGCTATAGTTTTCAAATTAGGAGCTTGGAGCGATTTCATGCATTATATGATACGATTTTCCACGATCTACTCTCACGGACTAATTAATGTATATCATCAAAATATTATTTTGGTTTTGAGGATCGGATATCATCAAGACTAAACAAGTGTCGAAATCTGGAGTGAAACCTGATAATTTAAAGAAATAACGAGTCTTATCATGAACCCGATATACCTATTTACTTGTTCCTTCCTTCTCCTTAGATACACAACAAAATGTGAAATTTTCAAAGCATTCAACTTATCTTTTTCTACTGTTTGGAGAATTATATTGAGTGAACAAACCATTGAGGAACGTGACAAAATTAACCAGCTTCATTGAGCTATACAATTTATTGCATTCACTGCTGGAACTCGTGCCCTGTCTTCGAGAGGGACTGCTTATCTATAGCGTCTGCCAGATCTGTGTCTATATTTTTGGAGGTTTTGCGTGCTGCTCTCCAGGGAATCAATGCAAATCTGGTGAAAAACGGACGTTAAAAAAACAGTTATAACGTTTGCGTGGATCCTGAAATGATGTACAAAACTGACACGTGCAGACAAGCAGGCAATATGGTGGTGAAGACCGGCTTTAAAGTTAAAGGGATCCCATAAGATATGCAGCGACAGCCTGGCCATCCATTCCTTATCAACCATTTAATTGGAGTGCTTGCATGAGTGCTTAAGCCACTCGCCGAACACCTTAGAGTTGATAGCGGAATCACGCTACGTCCTTCTAAGCGAATCGTTCACTCACTGCGGACGCTTTTGCCCACCATGTCATTCAGAATGAGTAGTTCATGCTCGTCACCCTGAGCGAGTGGTTTGTGCTCTGTGACCCTAAGTGAGTGGTTCGTGCTTTGAGAGCCTGTGCGAGTGGTTTGTGCTCCGTCACCCTGAGTGAGTGATTCCTGCTGTTTCACCTGGAGGGAGTGGTTCGTGCTCCATCACCCTGAGCGGGTGGGTTCATGCTCCGTCACCCTGAGCAAGGGGTTCATGCTCCATCACCCTGAGGGAGTGGTTCGTGTTCCGTCACCATGAGTGAGTGGTTCGTGTTCCGTCAACCTGAGCGAGTGGTTCGTGCTCCGTCACGAGTGGTTCCTGCTGTTTCACCTGGAGGTAGTGGTTCGTGTTCCATCACCCTGAGCGGGTGGTTCATGCTTCGTCACCCTGAGCGGGTGGTTCATGCTTCGTCACCCTGAGCGACTGGTTCATGCTCCGTGACCCTGAGCGAATGCTTCGTGCTCCGTCACCCTGAGCTTGTGGTTCATGCTCCGTCGCCCTGAATGAATGGTTTGTGTTCCGTCGCCATGAGCGAGTCGTTCATGCTCCGTCACCATGAGCTAGTGGTTCCTGCTCTATCGTCCTGAGCGAGTGGTTCGTACTCTGTCAACCTGAATGAATGGTTCATGCTCTGTCGCCCTGAGCGAGTTGTTCATGCTCCCTCACCCTGAGCAAGTGGTTCGTGCTCCGTCAACCTGAGCGTGTGGTTCGTACTCCATCACCCTGAATGAATGGTTCGTGCTCTGTCGCCCTGAGCGAGTTGTTCATGCTCCCTCACCCTGAGCAACTGGTTCATGCTCCGTCAACCTGAGCGTGTGGTTCGTACTCCATCACCCTGAATGAATGGTTCATGCTCTGTCGCCCTGAGCGAGTTGTTCATGCTCCCTCACCCTGAGCGAGTGGTTCGTGCTCCGTCACTCTGAGAGAGTAGTTCGTGCTCCGCCGCCCTGAGCCAGTGGTTCATGCTCCATCACCCTGAGAGAGTGGTTCATGCTTCGTCACCCTGAATGAATGGTTCATGCTCTGTCACCCTGAGTGAGTGGTTCATGCTGTCACCCTGAGAGAGTGGTTCGTGCTCCATCACCCTGAGCAAGTTGTGAAATAACACCCGATTTCCGAGTTGTTTGCAGTATTGACGTGTTTTCTAAATTTGCAAGCCAATTTTTTTTCCATCCATCACACGCAGCTCTTTATAAAGATTAATGTTTGTGAACACATCCCTGAAATGTCCATTTAGTCCAAGAGCATTAGGGTTTAACCTGGACATTTTTGGTAACAAGCTGATTTTTTCAGGAAAGGTCCAGGAATGTGTGTGAAATAACATACTAAAAGTCCTCATGAATCCTCCTTGAGCGTTTTCCGCAATCCAAGATGGCATCCAAAATGGCCACCATTTCATGTTTTTCTCTTAACTTTGCAAGTAGGTTTACCTATAACACATTTTAAATGTCTACACATATGTTTTGAAGTATAAGGAACTCAATACAATACATATCGGAAGATTTTGAAACACACAAAAACGAATAAAACCGCTTAAGCTCTTTCAGAAATCCAAAATGGCGTCTGAAATTGCTGCCGTTTCTGGTTTTACACCAAGGTACTTCAACACGCACTTTAAATGTCTTAATATATGTTTTGCGACTCAATGAAATGAATCATATACTTATTGGGAATTTTTCAAAAACACGCATTTACCAATAAAAACACTTGAGCTCATCCTGAAATTCAAAATGGCGCCTGAAATGCCCCTTTCCCTGTTGTTGTTTTCTCATAACTCTGCAACTAAGTAACCCAATAAAGCACACTAAAATGTCTTTATATATGTTATGGGAGTCAAGGAATCTAGATAAATTCTTATTCGCAGATTTGAAACACGCATATCTATACCAATAAAACTACTTGAACTAGTCCCAAAATCCAAAATGGCGCCAAAGATGGTTGCAATTTCCTGTTTTTCTCATGACCCTGTGACTAAGTTACCTCAATATGCACTTTAAATCTCTAAATATATTATGTCTTGAGAAATAAGGAACTCATTCAGATACTTTGAAGTACAAAGGAAACAATAAAACCGCTGAAGTTCTTTCTGAAATTCAAATGGTGCTCAAAATGTCCGCCACTTATCAACACACTGCTGTTTTAGCCTGTTTCAAGAGGCAAAGACATTCAAAACAAGATCATGCTAGAGATTCAAACCTCAAAAGTTTCAGATGAATCTTTACCTTACGCATGCACACACCTAGTTGCATCAGTCATTGTCTTCATCGTCGGATGCTGTATCTTCAATGTTGATGTCCTCTGAAGTTGGGGTAATATCATCGTCGGCATCTATAAGAGTTGGTGCTGTATTGTTGCAATTGAGACCACTGCATTTACTGCACATTGAGGTACAAAAGAGCCCAAGTTTCTTGCAGCTACATGTCATGCTTCTGCAACCATCTGGTTTACACCCACATGCCACCATGTTCAGCAAAGTGTCGGGTGCAACAGCAATGTCTGTTTCTACCGGGGTAAGAGTCCCGTCCTGAAATCGCCAGCCCCATTCTGTTGGAGATAAGGAGTTACCCATCCATTCCTGGACGGTAAGATAGGCGCGATATGAATGTTGCTTTGCTGCAGCACTAGTTGGAGGTAGACTTTCTAGCTGAAAGGATGAACTCAGGGAACTGCGACCGATTGCCCGTTTGTATGCGATGTGACGGTAGTCATCAAGAGATTCAAAACTGCTGGCTCCATAAAGCTAAAGAATGAAGCCTTCCCCAGCTTTTTCCACCTCGTCATGGGTGCTTCCACTGTTTGTGAAGGTATCCAGCAAGTCGTAGTCCCACTTCTTGTGCACCATGTTGAAAGCTTTACGCTTGCCCTGACGATAGATCGCAGAGACCGTGTCACATCCCGTCACAGCATGAAGAAACATCAAGTGATTTCTTGTGTCCCCTATGGCATGCTGAATCTCATGAATGTTGAAGACCGTGACAGGATTACTGCGGCATAGCATGTACACATCTGTGGAAGAGGTTGCCCGAGCAACTAGCATTACCAGTAAGTCTGTGTCCGTACCAACGACAGCAACTGGCACATGTTCTGACTCTGCCAGTGCTAGTGCTGTGGAGACAATCAGGGTGTCGGCGTCTGCTTCTGCCTGCTTGACACATACTCCAGCCATGAGCATTTTGTCACGTAGAGTTTGTATAAGTCTCGCCTTATTGTTGCCGTTGGCTAAGAAAGCTGCTTGGGTTGTGGTGGTTGGCATATCATCTTCAAATATGATGTCACCAGAGGTACACTTCTGAGCTCTTCATTTCTGCTCAGCTACCTTTGTCGAAGTTGCGCTTCCATATCCATCAAACACCACCGTTGATTGAGCTCCATAGTGTTTTAGGATGTACAGCTTGCGTGCTTCAGCATCTCTTAAGATGTATTCTAATGAGTTCCTCATACTTCAAAACATATATGTAGACATTTAAAGTGTGTTTTGGGGAAACCTGCTTGCAAAGTTATGAGAAAAACAGAAGAGGCGATTTGTTAGACGCCATCTTGGATTGCGGAAAACGCTCAAGGAGGATTCATGAGGACTTTTAGAATGTTATTTCACACACATTCCTGGACCTATCCTGAAAAAATCAGCTTGTTACCAAAAATGTCCAGGTTAGGGCCTATTTTGACCTAATGCTCTTGGACTAATTGGAAATGCAACATCGTTTTTTGGTGAAAGCTACTCATGGTTTTTGGTTTGTTACCGATATCAGCCAAGTGTGTGTGTGTGTGTGTGTGTGTGTGTGTGTGTGTGTGTGTGTGTGTGTGTGTGTGTGTGTGTGTGTGTGTGTTGTTCATAAAGCATCTCTTCCTCTGTTTGTGTCCCATCCATGCTCTACCTCCTGCCATTACAATGCATCACCCTCCTCCCACACCTCTCTCACCCCCACCCCCTCTCACTCTGCTTCTGGACAGATCCAGATGGTGGTTATGCTTGGACGGTGTTTCTCTCCGTATGTGTCCAAGCGGTGTTTGTCTCCTGCCAGCTTGGCTCCAGACTCATCTGGGAGGTGCTTGTCTCTGGACGCGTCCTGGCGGTATTTGTCTTTGGATGCGTCCAGGCAGTGTTTGTCTACGGACGTGTCCGGGTGGTAATTAATGCTCCATCGCACATCTGCCTTCCCTTCTTCTCACCTCACAATGTCTTCTCTTCCCCCACCGCAACTTGCTCCCCCCCTCCTTCCTCTCTCCTCTCTCCCTGCTCTCTCGCCCCCACCCTTCTCTACCTCTTCCCCCTCTTTTTCTCCCTCTCCTCTTTAGTATCCCCATCAGCGAAATGACGGGTGGTATTTGCTCGAGTGTATGTGTGTGTGTATATATATATATATATATATATATATATATATATATATATATATATATATATATATATATATATATATATATATATATATATATATATATATATATATATATTCAGTATGTAGACACACTAGTGGGGTATGCTTACTCATTGTAAGCAATAACGATTCGTGCTTCCCCATTTTCTCGGCTCGCTCACCTGCATTTGTTTATTTCATTTATTTATTTTCATTTATTTATATTTTCATTTACGGATGCTTTCCCATTGTTCTGTGATTCCTTTTTTTCCGGTGTACCGGCTTTGACGTCCATCAGCTCACAAAATTACCTTTTTTACCCATTGTCTTGCGTCACTCACCTGTATTTTTCATTTTTTTTTGATTTATTTATATTTTCATTTGCAGATGCTTTCCCATTGTTCTGTGATTCCTTTTTTTTCCGGTGTACCAGCTTCGACGTCCATCGGCTCACAAAATTACCTTTTTTACCCATTGTCTTGCGTCACTCACCTGTATTTTTCATTTTTTTTTGATTTATTTATATTTTCATTTACAGATGCTTTTCCATTGTTCTGTGATTCCTTTTTTTTTTCCGGTGTACCGGCTTCGACGTCCATCGGCTCACAAAATTACCTTCTTTACCCATTGTCTTGCGTCACTCACCTGTATTTTTTCATTTTTTATTTATTTATTTGTTTTCATTTAATTATATTTTCATTTATGGATGTTTTCCCACGGTTCTGTAATTTTTTTCTCGGTGTATCTGCTTCGACGTCCAATCGGAACACAAAAATTAATCTTTCTACATCACGCGGAAGGTCCCGATGTTTAACATCAGTCAGTGGGTCAGTGAATCGGTGGTTAGAATGAGCTTAATTTTTTTTATGAGTAAAATAGCTGAAAGTGGTGATTTAATGAAGTTGATGTGTTGGAAATGTTGGTTTAAAAATTGGTTTAAAAATGTTGTGTTAAAAATGTGTGTTATTTTAAAAATGATAACCAAAGTTACAATTCAAATCCACAAAACAATTTCAGGTTCCAGATCTTCACCGAAACCCCCTTTTTAAAAAAATAATAAAAACATGTATTTTATCAACTGTCGAGTATCAAGGAAAACATCCTTGAGGATAAATTTTGATGGAATCTCTGTGTTGCACATGTGGAGGAAGAGGTCATTCGACCTGAAGGGGGCGATGGAACTTCCAGATAACACGTGATCAAGTCGGCTGTCCTATCTGTTTGCACCGGATCCTGGTCGTTAGCTTTTACTTCTCGCAAAGAGTAATGGTTTTGGACAGCGAAGCTGGGCATATTACAAGTCGGCCTTTGGGGTCGATCGTGGGGTTGACGGTCTTTACACCTCCGTCACACCTTTGTGCGTAACCCCCCTCCCCCCTACGCAACGGAACACCAGGTGATGTTGTTATTTATTAACCTTCACCCTCATTCATCCGAACCATGTGAAGACTGCTCCCTCGTCGCTCCCCAGTCGGCATCGCTCTCTGTGCATGTTTTAAGAAGCGCGACGAACATCGTCCTCCTCCTCCTCCTCCTCCTCTGCGACCGTCGCTCGTGGAGGGACCCAAGAATGAGCGTGTACTGGGAGTGGAGGATGATGTGAGGCGAACCTGCTCCGTTCCCTTCGATCTCACCCCTCCCCGTCCTTCCGAGGCCTAAACCCGGAACACACAGGCCCGATGGCAAGAATGAGGCGCTGCTGTTGGGCCTTTTGCAAAGGGAAATTTGCCTTTACTGCCCGAGTCGAATAGACCTTCCTGCGAGGTCTGCAGTGCGTGAGGTAAGCACGACGGTGTTGATGGTTATTTTATATTTGTCCCTCTCTCGACATCGTTAAGAGACCAGTGTTTGTGTTTGTGTGTGCGGTGCCGCTCAGCGAGGGCGTTGAAATATGACCCCTGGGTAACATTCGCTTATTCCTTGAAGGATACCATGTGCAATCCGTGCCTCTGACACAAAATAATTTTCTGACTTCATCACTCCAGTTGTCCTCCCTCCATCGGTGCAGTTGTTTGCACTTTAAATTTATCTGCACCACTCCACCCGTGCCTTTTCCTCAGTCCCTCCGTCCAGCCGTGCCTTTTCCTCCGTCCCTCCGTCCACCCGTGCCTTTTCCTCCGTCCCTCCGTCCACCCGTGCCTTTTCCTCAGTCCCTCCATCCACCCGTACCTTTTTCCTCCGTCCAGCCGTGCCTTTTCCTCCGTCCCTCCATCCCTCCGTCCACCCGTGCCTTTTCCTCCGTCCCTCCATCCCTCCGTCCACCCGTGCCTTTTCCTCCGTCCCTCCATCCCTCCGTCCACCCGTGCCTTTTCCTCCGTCCCTCCGTTCACCCGTGCCTTTTCTTCCGTTCCTCCGTCCCTCCGTCCACCCGTGCCTTTTCCTCAGTCCCTCCGTCCACCCGTACCTTTTTCCTCCGTCCACCCGTGCCTTTTCCTCCGTCCCTCCGTCCACCCGTGCCTTTTCCTCCATCCCTCTGTCCACCCGTGCCTTTTCCTCCGTCCCTCCATCCGTCCGTCCACCTGTGCCTTTTCCTCCGTCCACCCGTGCCTTTTGCTCCGTCCACCCGTGCCTTTTCCTCCGTCCACCCGTGCCTTTTCCTCAGTCCCTCCATCCACCCGTACCTTTTTCCTCCGTCCAGCCGTGCCTTTTCCTCCGTCCCTCCATCCCTCCGTCCACCCGTGCCTTTTCCTCCGTCCCTCCGTCCACCCGTGCCTTTTCCTCAGTCCCTCCGTCCACCCGTACCTTTTTCCTCCGTCCAGCCGTGCCTTTTCCTCCGTCCCTCCATCCCTCCGTCCAGCCGTGCCTTTTCCTCCGTCCCTCCATCCCTCCGTCCACCCGTGCCTTTCCCTCCGTCCCTCCGTCCACCCGTGCCTTTTCCTCCGTCCCTCCGTCCACCCGTGCCTTTTCCTCCGTCCCTCCGTCCACCCGTGCCTTTTCCTCCGTCCCTCCGTCCACCCGTGCCTTTTCCTCAGTCCCTCCGTCCACCCGTACCTTTTTCCTCCGTCCACCCGTGCCTTTTCCTCCGTCCCTCCGTCCACCCGTGCCTTTTCCTCCATCCCTCTGTCCACCCGTGCCTTTTCCTCTGTCCCTCCATCCGTCCGTCCACCTGTGCCTTTTCCTCCGTCCCTCCATCCACCCGTGCCTTTTCCTCCGTCCCTCCGTCCACCCGTGCCTTTTCCTCCGTCCCTCCGTCCACCCGTGCCTTTTCCTCAGTCCCTCCGTCCACCCGTGCCTTTTCCTCCGTCCCTCCGTCCAGCCGTGCCTTTTCCTCCGTCCCTCCATCCCTCCGTCCACCCGTGCCTTTTCCTCCGTCCCTCCGTCCACCCGTGCCTTTTCCTCAGTCCCTCCATCCACCCGTACCTTTTTCCTCCGTCCAGCCGTGCCTTTTCCTCCGTCCCTCCATCCCTCCGTCCACCCGTGCCTTTTCCTCCGTCCCTCCATCCCTCCGTCCACCCGTGCCTTTTCCTCCGTCCCTCCATCCCTCCGTCCACCCGTGCCTTTTCCTCCGTCCCTCCGTTCACCCGTGCCTTTTCTTCCGTTCCTCCGTCCCTCCGTCCACCCGTGCCTTTTCTTCAGTCCCTCCGTCCACCCGTACCTTTTTCCTCCGTCCATCCGTGCCTTTTCCTCCGTCCCTCCGTCCACCCGTGCCTTTTCCTCCGTCCACCCGTGCCTTTTCCTCCGTCCCTCCGTCCACCCGTGCCTTTTCCTCCGTCCCTCCGTCCACCCGTGCCTTTTCCTCCGTCCCTCCGTCCACCCGTGCCTTTTCCTCCGTCCCTCCGTCCACCCGTGCCTTTTCCTCCGTCCCTCTGTCCACCCGTGCCTTTTCCTCCGTCCCTCCATCCCTCCGTCCACCCGTGCCTTTTCCTCCGTCCACCCGTGCCTTTTCCTCAGTCCCTCCATCCACCCGTACCTTTTTCCTCCGTCCAGCCGTGCCTTTTCTTCCGTTCCTCCGTCCCTCCGTCCACCCGTGCCTTTTCCTCAGTCCCTCCGTCCACCCGTACCTTTTCTTCCGTTCCTCCGTCCCTCCGTCCAGCCGTGCCTTTTCCTCAGTCCCTCCATCCCTCCGTCCACCCGTACCTTTTCCTCCGTCCCTCCATCCCTCCGTCCACCCGTGCCTTTTCCTCCGTCCCTCCATCCCTCCGTCCACCCGTGCCTTTTCCTCCGTCCCTCCGTTCACCCGTGCCTTTTCTTCCGTTCCTCCGTCCCTCCGTCCACCCGTGCCTTTTCTTCAGTCCCTCCGTCCACCCGTACCTTTTTCCTCCGTCCATCCGTGCCTTTTCCTCCGTCCCTCCGTCCACCCGTGCCTTTTCCTCCGTCCCTCCGTCCACCCGTGCCTTTTCCTCCGTCCACCCGTGCCTTTTCCTCCGTCCCTCCGTCCACCCGTGCCTTTTCCTCCGTCCCTCCGTCCACCCGTGCCTTTTCCTCCGTCCCTCCGTCCACCCGTGCCTTTTCCTCCGTCCCTCCGTCCACCCGTGCCTTTTCCTCCGTCCCTCCATCCCTCCGTCCACCCGTGCCTTTTCCTCCGTCCACCCGTGCCTTTTCCTCAGTCCCTCCATCCACCCGTACCTTTTTCCTCCGTCCAGCCGTGCCTTTTCTTCCGTTCCTCCGTCCCTCCGTCCACCCGTGCCTTTTCCTCAGTCCCTCCGTCCACCCGTACCTTTTCTTCCGTTCCTCCGTCCCTCCGTCCACCCGTGCCTTTTCCTCAGTCCCTCCGTCCACCCGTACCTTTTCCTCCGTCCCTCCATCCCTCCGTCCACCCGTGCCTTTTCCTCCGTCCCTCCATCCCTCCGTCCACCCGTGCCTTTTCCTCCGTCCCTCCGTTCACCCGTGCCTTTTCTTCCGTTCCTCCGTCCCTCCGTCCACCCGTGCCTTTTCTTCAGTCCCTCCGTCCACCCGTACCTTTTTCCTCCGCCCATCCGTGCCTTTTCCTCCGTCCCTCCGTCCACCCGTGCCTTTTCCTCCGTCCCTCCGTCCACCCGTGCCTTTTCCTCCGTCCACCCGTGCCTTTTCCTCCGTCCACCCGTGCCTTTTCCTCCGTCCCTCCGTCCACCCGTGCCTTTTCCTCCGTCCCTCCGTCCACCCGTGCCTTTTCCTCCGTCCCTCTGTCCACCCGTGCCTTTTCCTCCGTCCCTCCATCCCTCCGTCCACCCGTGCCTTTTCCTCCGTCCACCCGTGCCTTTTCCTCAGTCCCTCCATCCACCCGTACCTTTTTCCTCCGTCCAGCTGTGCCTTTTCTTCCGTTCCTCCGTCCCTCCGTCCAGCCGTGCCTTTCCCTCCGTCCCTCCGTCCAGCCGTGCCTTTCCCTCCGTCCCTCCGTCCAGCCGTGCCTTTCCCTCCGTCCCTCCGTCCAGCCGTGCCTTTCCCTCCGTCCCTCCATCCCTCTGTCCACCCGTGCCTTTTCCTCCGTCCCTCCATCCCTCCGTCCACCTGTGCCTTTTCCTCCCTCCGTCCACCCATTCACCCGTGCCTTTTCTTCTGTTCCTCCGTCCACCCATGCTTTTTCCTCCATCCCTCCGTCCAGCCGTGCCTTTTCCTCCGTCCCTCCGTTCACCCATGCCTTTTCCTCCGTCCCTCCATCCCTCTGTTCACCCGTACCTTTTCCTCCGCCCCTCCGTCCACCCGTGCCTTTTCCTCCGTCCCTCTGTCCACCCATCTACACGTGCCTTCCCTCCGTCCACCCGTCCCTTTCCCGCCTTCCACTCCCTCCATCTGTCTACCCAAATCCACCTGTCTGTCTATTTGTCCGCCCACCTTTCCATTTGTGTGCCCACATCAGCACACCATTTGGTGAGCCCGCATCAACCCACCCACGCATGAGCCAATGTCAGAATGCTCACTTGCGAGCCTGCATTTGCCCGTACACCCACGGGTGAAATCGAACTGGCCCTACTGTACGTGAGGTGGCATCCGACAGCCCGCTGACAAGTGAGCGTGAACCTTCCTGCTCCCATGTGAGGTCGCAGGTAAAGGCCCTGTCACACCTTGACGTTTTAGCCAACGTATGCCGACGTATGAAAAATTTGTCTAAAACACTGGCGTACGTCGAATACGTTATGGTTAAGGTCTAAGTCACATTTGCTCTTCGGCGAGGATATGGCGTCCGTACGCCCTCTGAATTGACAGAAATGTGCGGCTGCCGTAGAGTTTCTGCGGTGGCCTCAGGGTGGCCCTACGCCGTTTGGTTGTATTTTCCAGGCCGTAAGGTCGCCGTGGAATTATAACGCGGAGATATAACTTTTTTTCATTTCTTCGTTCGCCATAGCAATTCGACAAGCCAAAAAAAAAAAAAATTAACCCACTCGTTACCGTCCGTCTGGCGGCACGTTCGCCTTAGAGCCCCCTGTGGTCGCCTTGCGGGCACCTTGAGGCTACCTTGCGTCTGCCTTGAAAATTCTATGGCCGCCGCAGGGCCCCCTTAAGGTCACCATGCGACATCAAATCAAAGACCGTATGGCAACCCCACGTTTTCGGTCTCCACAATTTCTAAGACCTCGGCCTAAGTCATATTTGCTCTACGGCGAGGATACGGCGGCCGTACGCCCTCTGAATTGACAGAAACTTGCGGCGGCCGCAGAGTTTCTGAGGTGGCCTCAGGGTGGCCCTACGCCGTATGGCTATATTTTACAGGCCGTAAGGTCGCTGTGGAATTATAACGCGGAGTTATAACTTTTTTTCATTTCTACGTTTGCCGTAGCAATTCGACAAGCCGAAAAAACAAAAAAAAAACAAACAAAAAAAAAAACTGGTTTAAAAAAAAAAAAAGTTAACCCATTCATTACCGTCCGTCTGGCCGCACGTTCGCCTTCGGGCCCCCCTGCGGGCACCTTGCGTCTGCCTTGAAAATTCTATGGCCACTGCAGGAACGCCCTAAGGTCACCGTGCGACATCAAATCAAAGACCGTACGGCAACCCCACATTTTCGGTGTCCACAATTTATAAATACCCCGTGCGGCTCCCCGAAAAATAAAAACATATGTGACTGCTACATTGTGTGACCGTGGAAATACTGCGGCCGCCTTATAATTGCTGGTGGCCATAGATTTTGGAGACCCCACGGCCGCCGTGGCAAATGTGACCTTGGCCTAAGTTTTGTATACATTAAGAGCACGCTGGCATACGTCGTAGTACACCGAGCTCGTCGACAAATTTTAAGCATGCTCAAAATTTTTCGATATATGCCAGCGTGCTTCAGCGTGCTCTTAACGTATACAAAACTTCCCCATAACGTTTTCGATGTACTCACACGTTCCGCATACGCTGGCCATAAGTTGTAGGCATGTTACGCGATCGTTGACACACGTCGACACACGTTACTTGTAAGTTACTCATAAGTCGAAACACGTTGAGTTAATGTTTAGCATACCCGAAACTTATTTCTAACATGAGTAACGTGCTTTGAACCTATGTGTAACGTATCTCCAACGCATATTGACGTATGCAGACATATTTGATTGACGTCTTCCGGACGACCACAGAACTTACTGAACATGTTTCTAACTTACAGCTACCGAATAATGGCGTTTTGGCAGCGTTTAAGGGAATTGGTATATAAAAATGGGCTTCACAGGAGGAACCCGTCAGTGTGTCAGCCTCCATGGTGAGTAGATGTCCATGTCAGTATTATCAGTACTAGTAGTAGTTGGTGAGCGTGTCAGCAGTAGTAGGTCCATGTCAGTAGTAGTAGGTGAGGGTGATGGGGAGGGTGTGGGTGATGATGGATCCTCCTTGCGTCCGCGTCCACGGCCACGGCCAGGAGACTTCTTGGCAGCATACTTCAAAGTTTTCTTCGGCATGACGATGATGTTGAAAATTCTATGTATCGCTTGGGTGTGATTAAAATCGTCGAGCGGCAGCCTATTAATAGGCTACGCCACGTGATCATCGGTGATACGCTGCCGCGCGCTATGCATACGTTAGACTATCGTTGGGAATATGTTGTGAACGCCGACATCACGCTAAGCATTCGTTGGTATGTTATCTACAAGTTATCGAAACGTTCTGTGTACGTTACTAATATGTTATGCATACGTCCAACTCGTTATGAATATGCCAAAACTGAAAAAAAACATCAATAGTTCAGCGTAGAAAAACATTAAAAAAAAAATGCTGAAGAAAACTTAGAAGAATGCTGCAATGAAGTCTCCTGGCCGTGGCCGTGGACGCGGACGCAAGGAGGATCCATCATCACCCACACCCTCCCCATCACGCTCACCTACTACTACTGACATGGACCTACTACTACTGACATGGACCTACTACTACTACTACAACTACTGATACTACTGACATGGACATCTTCTCACCATGGAGTCTGAAACACTGACTGGTTCCTCCTGTGAAGCCCATTTTTATCTACCAATTCCCCTAAACGCTGCCAATACGCCATTATACGGTAGTTGTAAGTTAGAAACGCGTTGAGTAAGTTCTGTGGTCGTCCGGAAGACGTCAATCAAATTCGTCAATATGCGTTTGAGATACGTTACACATCGGTTCAAAGCACGTTACTCATAGGTTAGAAATAAGTTTCGGGTACGCTAAACCTTAACTTAACGTGTTTCGACTTATGAGTAACTTACAAGTAACGTGTCAACAATCGCGTAACGTGCCTACAACTTATGGCCAGCGTATGTGGAACGCGTGTCCTACGTCGAAAAATTTTCAACGTGCTGAAAATTTGTCGACGCACTCGGCGTACTATGACGTATACCAGCTTGCTTCAGCGTGCTCTTAACGTATACAAAACTTACCCATAACGTATTCGACATGTGCCAGCGTATTCGGCAAATTTTTCACATGTCGGCATATGCTGGCTAAAACGTCAAGGTGTGACAGGGCATGACAGTGATGTTGATACTTCGATGTCTAGTGCGGTTATGATTTAAATCGTTGAGCAGCAGCCTATTAATAGCCTACGCCACGTGATCGTCGGCGATACGCTGCCGCACGCTATGCATACGTTAGACTATCGTTGGGCATACGTTGTGAACACCGACAACACGCTAAGCATTCTTTGGTATAAGTTATGTATAAGTTATCGAAACATTCTGTGTACGTTACTAATACGTTATGAATACGCCCAAAACTGAAAAAAACATCAATAGCTCAGCGTACGCCAGCGTTTTACCTACATTTTGATACGTTACCATACTCTGGCTAAAACGTCAAGGTGTGACGGGGCCCTAACAGCCCAACAACGCGTGAGCTCGCATTCACGCAACTCACTGACACATGCAGCTGCATTGGTCCGCCCGCATCGACCTGCCCAGTTGTCAGCTCACATTCGCTTGTCTCCCACACGTAAGCTCGAATGTACCCTCCAGTGTGTGAGGTATCATCCATCAGAGTGAGCCTGAATTTGCACTCGTGAGCACACAATGGCTCACCCATTCATGAGCAGGCACACTTCCGCCGGTACTCCACTACGCGGGCCCGCTTCCGCTGGAATTTTGCCGCGTGGGCCAGCTTCCGCCGGTACAAAGCTGCGCTGACCCGCTTCCGCCGGTTGTCCGCCGCGCGGGCCCGCTTCCGCCGGTACTCCGCCATGCGGGCCCGCTTCTGCCGGTTATCCACCGCGTGGGCCCGCCTCCACTGCTTTTCCGCCACGCGGGTCTTGCCTCCACCGGTTCTCCGCCGCGCAGGCCCAACCTCCACCGGTTCTCCGCCACACGGGCCTCACCTCCACCGTTTCTCCGCCGTGCGGGCCCTGCTTCTGCCGGTTCCCCGCCGCATGCTCCCACATTATAAGACTCTTTGTCGTATACGTACTCTCTTTGGGGTTACTCTTGATTCTTTTTTATTTTATTTTAATTTTTTGGACCCTTGTCTTTGTCTCTTTCACACTTTTTTTTAATATCGATAAATGAATTGCTCTATTCTGTGATGTAAACGACTTGTTTTATGAAGTCTCTCCCCCACCCCACCCTCTACCTCACCTTCTTAGTTTTAATTCCCCTGGATCAACTAAACTGCATAGATGTTGGTCATTTTCTTCGGTCCAGTGTCAGGTGAGTGTGTTGACGCCACTGGAATAGAAATCATTGTTTTGTCCCAAACAAATATTTTCCAGTGGAAAAACGTTTTCGGTCCCAATTCAGTCTTTGGTCTACAATGTAAGCATTTCATGGTTTACATTATCATTTTTAGTGTTTTTGATGAGCGTAGTTCTTCATTTATGCTGAATATAATGGTGGTCAGATAATTTGGTGTGCAGTTTAGTCACTTCTGAGCTGTGTGGTGCTGGAGTTTGGGCCCTGTAGATTTGCATCCTCTCGAAGCTTGCATTTTTACTAATCCTGCTTTCCTTTTCTCTCGGATTAGAAATTGAGTTCGCTGTCACATCTGCTGGCAGTCAGGAGTGGACGTTAAATATGCCCAGGAATGCTTTAACAAAGCATCCTTTTCGGGCTTGTGCTAGGGGTAGTACCCATGATGCTCCACAAATTGTCTCTGATCAAATATGTGAGTGAACATTGTTTCATTTATGAAATAGTTATTGGACGTTTTGGCTCAGGGGTGCTTTGGTTGCTTCTCCTTTTGAAACCAAGCTATTTGGTCATGATCCCTTGGAACATTGAACTGCTGAATCCTTTATCACGTGTAGATGTGCCAAATGAAATCTTGTTACAAGCTTCGTAATAATGTGTTATGGTTTTCCAATAATCTGACCAGCTGTTTGTTTTGGCATCTTGGACAGGACCTGCAGTGCTTTGGGAAAATGAATGATGAAAAACCATTTGTATGTGATGTTCCCAACTGTGGCCAGGTAATGCTCTTTTCCTGTTGGTGAACACGGATCTATGTCATCCATTGTTTCAAATGAAAACACTTGTTGCAGTATGAGGTCTGAAATAGTTTTCTTAAATTAACTTTGTATTTCCAAACTCCAAGGGGGAGGGAAACGATGGATGTCAACTCTGCAATGGATGTCTACTCTGCAGTCAAAAATGTGTCCCCATCTCTTTTTTAAAATGAAATTGTAAACATGTAAAAACAAAACATCATCTTTATTAGGGCTTTAAGCATGGCTGAAGCCCTATTGAATTCGTTAGTATTATTATTATTATTATTAGGGCTTCAAGCATGGCTGAAGCTCTATTGAATTCGTTAGTATTATTATTATTATTATTAAAGGCGTTTTTATGTTCTACTGACCGATTTTGTGGCGGATCTGGAGGGAAAACTGTTGGATGGAATTGAACGAAACTTAACAGGATAATTACTCACCACCTGAAGTTTATACTATGAAACATTTGATGACGTAGGTCACGTGGTATGGCGGCCATATTGGATTTTATCCAAAACCTAAAAACATCTTCTTCTCCAGAAGGGATAATCGGACAGCCTCAATCTTTTGCACACATTTGCTACGTTCCATGGGAATGTTAGTTGTTAATTTGGTTCAAATCGTTATTTAATTTATATGATTTTAAATGATGCTGATTCGCCTCATTAAATATGCAAATGAGAGTTGAAAAAATGTAATGACAGATTTAGATAGGACATAAACAGGGGACTCCAAATATGTTTATACCATGTCTGGAATTGACCCCAGTGAGGCCCCAGAGCCCCCCAAAGTTTAAAATCTCCCATTTTTGAAATGTCGTTAAATGAAAACAATGCTTTGATGAAATTCAATGAAACTTAACATCTTAATAACTCTCCACTTAATGTTTATACTTTGAAAATTTTGATGACGTAGGTCACGTGATATGGCGGCCATATTGGATTTTCTCCAAAACCTAAAAACATCTTCTTCTCCAGAAGGGATAATACGACAACCTCAAACTTTTGCACACATTTGCAAGGTTCCATTGGAATATTAAGTTGTTAATTTCGTCGAAATCGTTGCATAATTTACATGATTAAAATGATGCCGATTCGCCTCATTAAATATGCCAAATATGCAAATGAGAGTTGAAAAAATTTAATGACAGATTCTGATAGGCCTTGAAGAGGGGACTCCAAATATGTTTACACTATGTCTGTATTTTACCCCAGTGAGGCCCCAGAGCCCCCCAAAGTTTAAAATCACCCATTTTTGACATGTCGTAAAATGAAAACTAAAGAAGATAGACATATAGTGACCACACATTCTGGAAGATAATTTAACGTTCTACAAGTTCACCATTTACATTAATATGCAAATGTGGAGTTATTGGACTTTTTTGGGGACTTGAAAATTTGTCCAGCCTCGATTTGTCCAATCTGAAGTTTCTTTCTTTATCATGTATTGCAATGGGCTTTTCAATCCTTCATTGATATAACATGAGGGACCCCGTAGCTGGACCCCATTGCAGACTTGAACTAACTTTCTAACTCGGAAAACCCATATCATGTGACAGGGTGATAGTGTTGAAATTTGTTAAAATGGAGGCACGCCTTTAAGCCCGGGATTACTGGTTTACCAGTTTTAATTAACATTGATATCGACATTTACTAACCCGACCTTATCGATTTGTGTGTAACTTTGTTTTGATGTTTTTTCTCTGGATGTCCCTTGTTCCCCTTCTTTTTAGCCCAAAACACACACACACACACACACACACACACACACACACACACACACACACACACACACACACACACACACACACACACACACACACACACACACACACACACACACACACACACACAGCAGGAGATGGGGTTTTGCAATCGTTTGTGTGTGCGTGTGTCTGTCCATCTGTCCAGGCCATAAGGTTTATAACATTTGAGCTGTTGTTCTCAGATTTTTTAACAAATCTTGATGAGAGTATGGAGAAAGTAATGAAAAATTTGGTTAAAATGTGAAAGGGCAAAAGTCATTGTGATTATAAATATCCATTGTGTTTATATCCTTCCGTGTTTTTATTTACTTGTTTATTTATTTATTTATTTACCATTAAGCTTCGGTGTGTTTGTCCATGCCATAACATTTTTACCAATTGAGCTTTTGTCATCAAATCTTCAATAAACCTATATTTTGAGAATGATAACGCAAATGAATAAGATATGTAATGTTTTTTTTAGATCCTCATAGAGGATCTCTAAGTTTTACTCACGTTGTTCTTCATCTTCTTCTTGTGGACTTTTTTGTTTCACAGCCTAGAGTTTTCATTGAAACTTCCTGAAACTTGGCATATATATGTAAAAATACCCTGTGCAGACAATAACCATCTCCGATTTTGAAAATTCCTCCTAGAAACAGTTATGACGTCAAAATATCTTCGCTAATATAAATCGCCGAAAACAATTATCTCCGAAACTTGGCAAGCTTTTGAAATTCTGTTTGCGGGAATCGAACAGGGCATTAGCAGAGATTAATTACCGCACATATGATACATCACTATGACGACATATCAATTTTTATGACGTCATTCCTATCTTTTGACATTTTTTGTTTCACAACCCAGAGTTTTCATCGGATCTTTGTGAAACTTGCCATGTATATGCAGAAAGTCCACGCGCAGGCAGTAACCATCTCTGATTTTGGAAATTCTTCCTAGAAAAAAAGTTTACGTCATAATATCGCCGCTAATGGAAATCGCCTATACCATTATCTCCGAAACTAGGCAAGCTGTTTGAAATTTGTTTGCGGGAATCAAGCCGGGCATTATCACAGATAATTTATCGCAAACCCGATACATCACAATGACGTCATATATGTTTTTCATGACGTCATCATTAAGAGGACGAGGATCTTAACTCATTTGAGCTTGTTTAAATTTTCTTTTAGACTTCTGTTTTTGTTAAGTTTAGAGAACAAAGCGGCCTCTGGGCTTTGTATTTTAAGATGCTTTGTAGCTTAAAAATTTTTTTTTTTTGATCTTCGACACCATCATCATTTTGCACGATCCTGTACCTCGGAAAATCAAAACAATATTTGGGGGGAAAAATAAATAACATCCATGCGCAATGTAGTAGTGATGTCAGAATATCAAACATAATCCAGCACAGTCTGCACAGTGTGTGTATATATATATATATATGTGTATATATATATATATATATATATATATATATATATATATATATATATATATATATATATATGTGTGTGTATATATGTATATATATATATATATATATATATATGTGTGTGTATATATGTATATATATATATATATATATATATATATATATATATATATATATATATGTATATACAGGGTGGCCTGAAAGTCCCTTTACCCCTTCCCAGTGAAGCATTGTTCTTGAACTCTTTTAATATACAGGTTTTATTGTACACTACTTACAATAATTAATTTGTCATTGTATCTGTATGTGCTGCATCATTCTTCTGAGTCAGTGTTTCCGCATATCATAGCGGGCGAGGGGGCAAGGGCAGAGAGGAAGGGACGGAGGGAAGTGCGAGAAATTTATCAGGGGTAAAGTAACTTTCGAGCTACCCTCTATATGAATGTATAGATGTATATGTATGTGTGTGTATGTATGTATGTATATATATATATATATATATATATATATATATATATATATATATATATATATATATGTATATTAGGGTGGTTTTGCAGTTTTGCAAAATTATATTTTGCTGTCCAAAAACAGCAAAACAAAAAAAGAAAATTCAGATGTTGTCTCCACAAGCCTTAAATTATTCCACTACGATTCAGTAACGCGCATAAAAAAAATTTAAGTTTATCGGAGGTGATTTAGAGTTCGCTCCATGAATGTAGGTAATTTGGTCACGGAAAACTTGGTCACGGTAAAACGGTCACAAGGTAATTTGGTCACGGTAATTCGGTCACGAGGTAATTTGGTCACGGTAATTCGATCACAGTAATTCGGTCACAAGGTAATTTCGTCACGGTATTATTATTATTTATTATTCACTGCATTTAAAGCCAGTAAGGCCCAAGAGCAATAGTAAACATTTTCATTTCATGGCCGGCGAATCTTGTTGGCATAATGACGTATTCACCAAGTTTACTGATGACAATAATGGAATCGGAATTTAAAAGTTGAGAGAGACAGAATCAATTCCATTATAGTAGTCAGTAAACTTGGTCAATACGTCATTATGCCAACAAGATTCGCCGGCCATGAAATGAAAATATTTATTACTGCTCTTGGGCCTTACTGGCCTTAAACGCAGTGAATAATAAATAATAATAATAATAATAATAATACCGTGACCAAATTACCTTGTGACCGTTTTACCTTGACCAAATTACCTTGTGACCGTTTTACCGTGACCAAATTTCCTGTGACCAAATTACCGCGCCCCCGCTCCATATGGGACATTTTCACAAAAGCGGGTCAGGTAACGGTAAAGAACAAACTCAAAAACAACTTTCTTTGATATTCTCGAAATAGTGCTTGTACCCCTAAAATGGCAAGAAAAATGTTCATATGATGTCAGCAATGCAGGATCACCAGAAGGCCTCTGCACTGACTGGGCAATATGCTTGATAAAAATTCTCAGACAGTCTTTACCGATACCTGACCCGTTTTTGTGAAAATGTCCCATATGATGACTTTTAGTTTCATGAGTTGGTTAAATTAGGGTATGGTCAGGTACGATTACGGGTACTTCTTGATGTCCGAGGTGGAAATGGAGTGCATTATCGAACTCTATGGGGTCCATTTACTCTAAGAAATGACTGCATCGACATTGAATTCACTACCAATTCGAAAATATGACCTAAAACAAGATTTATCATTACTGGAGTTGACTAACTAATCCTACTCATTTCGATATTTTCTAATCTATAATTAATTTGTCGTCCGTCTAAACATTTCTTAGAGTAAATCGACCCCACTGAGTTTGAAAATGTAGTCCATTTTCACCTAGGAAGTTCAGAAGTGAACGGATTCGCATCTCACCATACCCTAATTTTTCAATCAATGGAATTACAAACTATTAGAATATTTCGTCTCATTTACCAAATACAGTGGGACCCGCTTAATAGAATCACTTTGGGCCGGACAAATTTGATTCTAATAAGCGGGTGATTCTAATATCCGAGTTCACCAGAGTTGTGGAGTATCAAGCGGATCAAATGTCGAGTACACATACGGAGACAAATACTCAGCATTTAGTTTGATTTATATGACACACTTGCTCAAAACAATGTAACTTACTACTGAAAATAAAACAATTACACGTACAGTACATATGTACTTTTCTAAGCAAAACAACATAGGTTTGTCGATGAGCCTACTCTGTAATGAAAAAATTGTCGATTGTTGTCTGCTTTAACGAGTCTGTGGCAATGGCGGTGACCTCCTTGTCAAGTTTGTGCAGGAAGGCCATGTCACTGAACCCATGTGATAGCAAACGAAGCCTGATCGTCTTAGCTGCAGACATCATTTCCTTGATGGTCTGGACAAAGATCTCCTCTTCCTCCTCTTCCTCCACTTTAGTCTCGGCGTCATAGTCTGTGTCAGTCGCAATTCCCATTTCGCGTTGGACTGCCGAAACGATGGTTTAGTCTGTGACATCATCGTCTGTGGTTTGGAGAGTGGCGTCCATGTTGACGAAGTCCTGCCATTGGTCGGGATCCATTTGAAAAGGGTTGGCTAACTCGTCGTCGTCATTGCTCTCGACCCTTTCGCCTTCGCTTGCGGCTCCGATGAAAATTCCTCCTTTGCGCCAGCAGTTCACTCTGCTGGTAGTCTTCACATCATTCCATGCTGCGTCCGTAAACAGTATAGCGTCGAGGATCGTTATCTTTTTCGCCAAGTCACTCGCTGTCATTGCTCCATCCTCGTTGTCAATCTCAGTGAGCACTTTTCGTAGCATGGCACGGTGGTAATGAGCTTTGAATGAACGGTTGAAGAACAGAGGTTGTGTTCGGCAGGAGAAATGCCACAGTAATGTTCGACAGTTGAAGTGATTGGGGATGTGCCGGACAGTTGTCGATGAGAAGCAACGTTTTCTGGTCATGACGCCGAAGCTCGCGATTCCACTCATCGAGCCATTCAGTGAAGAGGAAACCTGTCATCCATGCGGAGGAATTGGCTCTGTAGTGAACTGGAATTGTTTTGAGGCCTTTGAAACACCGTGGATTCTTGCTTTTATCAATACTGAAAGGAGGACGCTTAGCACCAGTCATTGAGCAGCAAAAAAGCACCGTGATTCTTTCCTTTGGCTTTTTCCCACCGCAGTGCTGATCTCCCTTGAAGAGGACGTTCCGTCTGGTAAGGCCCGAAAATACAACCCGGTTTCGTCAGCATTCCAGATCTCATCAGCCGTGAAGCCTTCTATGAGATCCGGAAACACGTGGTCCAGCCATTGTTGTTTCCCTCCTACGTCAGCTGCCGCTGCCTCTCCGTGAAGTTTCTTGTGGACGATTCCATGTCTTTTCTTGAACCGGTCAATCCAGCTGTTTGTCGCACTGAACTTCTTGTTGTTGAACTTTTCCGCGAACTGAGCCGCTTTCTCCCGCATCAGAGGTCCAGAAAGCAGTGCTTCCTTTTCTCTAGAAGTTTGAATCCACTTGACCATTGCTGATTCGACATCGGGTGCGTTGCCGCTTCGCTTGTGTTTCTGAGAAGAAGACGAATCCACTTGACCTTTCAGAATGGCCTCTCGATCTTTCAGAATCTTGCATAGGATCGGCTGGTTAATTTCCAACTTGTCTGCAGCTTCTCGTTGGCTCATTCTGGGCCCTCAGGATTTGTGCTTTATCAATGTTTGAACGATCCGTCCGTTTTCGTTTTCTGTCCATCGTGGAAATGACGACACGCCTAGTGCTTAGACTGCAGCTGTCAGCCGTCTGCCTATCTGTACAATGACTACCGAAATCACTGTAGTGGCATAGCGTTATTTTTAGCGTGACGTCAGCCGCCTGGTGGCAAAAGTTGGAACTGTGCGGCCAGTAGGCGCTGAACTGTCGAAGTGGATGGCCAGCAGCTGATTCTATTAAGCGGGTTTTTGATTCTAATAAACGGGAAAAATTGTGTACATTTAGATACAATGGAATCGGTCTCAACGATTTTGATTCTATAATACGGGTGATTCTATTAAGCGGGTCCCACTATACCACTATCATCTCCGCCTCTATTTCTGTCTCCACTCCCGCCTGAACTTATTTCTAGCCGGCCCAACATCCAGTGTTTTAGATTCAATGATTCACGAAAAATATGTTAGTTATTTATTTAGTTATTATTATATTAACTTCGGGTATGGTGAGATGCGAATCCATTCACTTCTGAACTTCCGAGGTGAAAATGGACTGCATTTTCGAACTCGGTGGGGTCGATTTACTCTAAGAAATGTTTAGACAGACGACAAATTAATTATAGATTAGAAAATATCGAAATGAGTAGGATTAGTTACTCAACTCCAGTAATGATAAATCTTGTTTTAGGTCATATTTTCGAAATGGTAGTGAGTTCAATGTCGGTGCAGTCATTTCTTAGAGTAAATCGACCCCATAGAGTTCAAACATGCACTCCATTTCCACTTCGGACATCCAGAAGTACCCGTAATCGTACCTGACCATATGCTAATTTATTTAAGTCATGAGACTAAAAGTCATCATATGGAGCGACCTCTAAATCACCTCCGATCAAGCTAAAAAAAATTATGCGCGTTGTGGGATCATATTAGAATAATTTTAAGCTTGTGGAGCAACATTCTATTTTTTTCGACTTTTTTAGACAACCCTAATATATGTATATGTATGTATATTTGTATATATATATACATATATATATATATATATATATATATATATATATATATATATATATATACATATATATATATATCTTCTTCTTTCGGCTGCTCCCGTTAGGGGTCGCCACAGCGGATCATCCGTATGATCCGCATAGTGATTTGGCACAGGTTTTACGTCGGATTCCCTTCCTGACGCAACCCTGGTCGCCTCTTACGACAGGGATAAGGTACACCTATTTTAACCGGGGTATACACCGGCCCAGTATACTGGTACTCATTTGGCCGACCTCGGAAGGATGACAGGCTGAGTCAACCCCCTGGTGTATTAATTCAGTGGCCCAATGGGGCTTGAACTCAGGACCTTTTGGATCCCAAGCTGTTTATGCATTGCTCTTGCAACCCTAACCCTAACCCTAACAGCTTGCCCTAACCACTGCTCCACCAGGCTGTGTATGTGTGTATATATATATATATGTATATGTATATGTATATATATATATATATATATGTATATGTATATGTATATATATATATATATATATATATATATATATATATATATATATATATGTTGGGTGGTCGTTGGACTACCCTTAGTCTCAGGTTTTCCGTCTGTTGGGTGGTCGTTGGACTACCCTTAGTCTCAGGTTTTCCGTCTGTTGGGTAGTCGATCTCGAAAAAAAAAAAAAAAAAAAAAAAAATTTGAGATTTGTTCTACCCTTATTATCAGTATTTAAAATGGCGATTTCAGTTAATACAATGGCGATTTCGATGAAACTTGGTTTGTAGGTTCATACCATGACCTAGTTGTGTGCAAATGAGAACCGTTGCTATGGACACCACCATTGCGTAGCAACGTGACTGAAATTTTTGAAAAATCAAAAAAAAATTATTTTTTCGAAAATCAAAAATCGGGCCATGAGCGACTGGACAGTACATTCAGCCATATTGTCAAAAATTTCCAGCCGGATCCTATGAAAACTGTCGGAGAATATAGACTTTGAATGAACCCTGGTCGAAAAAAAAATAAAAAAACGAAGTTCGTTATATCTCAGAGACTGAGTCAGATATACATGAAACTGGTATGGTAGGTTCATGGTATGTCCTAGTTACGTGTGAGAAAGAACCGTTGCTATGGACCCCTCCGTTGCCTAGCAACGGCCGACTACCCATGTCCGCCTACCGGCTTGTCTGTATGTATGTCTGTTTGTTTGTATGTAATGGACAGCTCCTAAGGCCAGAGGAGTCAACCGATTTTGATGAAACTTGACTGGTAGGTTCATACCAGGATCGCGTTTTATGCTTTTGAGCACTGTTGCTATGGATGCCACCGTTGCCAAGCAACGGGACTTTGAAATTTTTGAAAAAATCCGAAAATATTTACGTTTTTTTTTTTCCAAAATCGGCTTCCGTGCTTTTACGCGCACTATAATCAACCACTTTGTCAAACATTTTCAGCCCGATCCGTCAAAAACTGTATGACTAGTATGCAATTATATTACTATATGCTTTTACCCAAACGTTCACGTTGGGATTCCCTAACGTAGGGTTAGGGAATCGAACACAAATGATAAATGGACAGTTGCTCGTTATGTTCCTATATGGAACAACGAACGGCAAAAATGTCATCTGATGTCTTCTCTTATCTACATATTTCAAATTCGCCTTAGTCTAGCGACCACCCATGTCGCCTTCCGGCTTGTATTTGTGTATGTGTATATATATATATATATATATATATATATATATATATATATATATATATATATATATATATATATATATATATATATATATATATATATATATATATATATATATATATATATATACACACACACAGCTCTGTCGTTTAAACAGTATTTCTACAAAACAAAAGCACATTGTTTAATTTGAAGCAGCATTGTCCATAAACGCTTATTAATTTTTGTTTCTAACATCATATCTCCAGACACAGTCTTATTAGTCTGGCGGATTATGACAATTTTTGGGCGAATTGTGATTTTTGTGATAAACACTTCAAATTTGGGAATAACATCACTGTATATGTTACTGATGATTTGTGATATAGGGACATTGAAAAATCTGCCTACTTCCGGTTTTATCTAAGATGGCGTCCATGCGTGTCATGTTTACCACAAAACAAGCAATATTACTGTAATGTTTACACTTTGAGGTTTAATTATCATGTGTTGTTAATTTTCTCTTCTACTATATCTGTGTATAATTATGTTAAAACTATTGAACACCTTCTAAAGATAATAAATGTATAATTTTATTTCCTCAACAACACAATTAAAGGGTCATATGATTATATATTATGCACCAAAATGCTGGAACCCCCACTGATATTGCTTTCAACAAATAAGTCATAACAAATGCAATTTTATTTCTTCGTAATGTCTAGGACATATTGAAGCTAATTTACCATTGGTAAACATATATAAAGGTCCATATCAGTGTTTAGATCCACCACTGCTGGTGCTACGTTATGTGGTTATTATCCATGACATACTGACATTAGAGATACCACATGAGTCCAAGATATATATATATATGTATATATATATATATATATATATATATATATATATATATATATATATATATATATATATATTACCATTACTGAACACGCCAATATAATTAATGTCAAGCACATGTTTAAGATTCATGGTATATATATATATATATATATATATATATATATATATATATATATATATATATATATATATATATATATATATATATATATATATAACACATCCAAGAAACTGTTTTATAGATCAATTCGAAAAGAGGTAAAATTCCTATCAAATATTTTGTCCTAGTGCAACAATTAACTTTCCATCTGTTCATCATAAACTCTTTCCTTGCCTTAACACAGTCCACCCCCACATGCACAGAGAGTAGTGCAGGGAAGATTGTTTCTGTTGCATTTACATCGTCTTCTACATCCTTTCTTGCAGCCACATCGCAAGAGTTCTTGACAAGATGCTTCAGCTGCAGCTAGTATGGTCCATAGAGGTATCCACTTCCCATTGGAGCCTCTTTGCCATCCATATTATTGGGGACATTGGTAACAAGGGCTCTTGTGATAGTGTTTGACCCCACACATGTATGCCTTGAAATACAGCTCTCTTGGTATGCTGAACAAGGGCTCCATATGTTGGAGGAATAGAGTGCATTGTTTTTCCCTTTGACGAGAAGAGGTATTTCCTACAGGCATCAACTCTCAGAAATCTGCATGTCTTGTCATACATACGGATAACAAGCCTTTCAAGTACACGGATATTACCCTCATTGACAGACTCTGGTGAACAAGTCAATTTCTTGATGAATGATGTAACATCATCATAATCCATCCATGCTTCCCATGCAGTCTTCTTTCCTTTACCTTGGAAAGATGACACCGTGTCACACCCAGTGAAGGCGTGGAAGAAGGGAAGTGCTACACACTTGTCTGGCCCAAGATGCTGGCTGATGTCATGGATAGCAATGTATCTGAAATTTTTCCCCGTTCCAAAAGATATCCATAACTTGTCAATGGTGAGACTTGGGAAGAGAGAAAGTGCCAAGACAACAACATCTGTGTCAACTGTTCTGTTGACAATTCTCTTGTGACCATTCCTGCTGGCATGTGCCAGATGGACCATGATGCAGGTATCTGCCTCCTCGTGTGTGCAAGGCTGAAGTGAAGAACAGTGAATGTCTTTGTTGTTAGTGATCACACTGCTGCCATATGTTGTGATTGCATTGCCACCATCCTCGATATCTTGCACGAAGGTTGCTAGAAAGTGAAATAGTTCTTTCTTGTTTTCATCTACCTTTAAGAAACCATTCCAATTTTGAGGAATTTTGGTGTTGGTGCTCACTCGCTTGCGAATCCCTATTCCCCGTTTTCCTCTGACAGTAGCTTTCAAGCTATCGTCTACATAACAGTCCCAGATGATGTCAACTCTGACCGCGTCCTTGAGTTGCCGTTTCACATATGGGAGGAAGACACTGGTGTCATAGTCTTGAAATGTATTGGCATCATTTGGTTTCAAGAAGTTGACCACTGCAGCGCCATCCAGTATTGTAACTTCACATTGCTCATCAAACACACCGTGTGAAAGTGGCTCAAGACATTTAGAGAGCAATTCCGATTTGCTTCCGATGCGCAAGTTGCCATTCAGACTTTGTGATGGTGGTGATGGTTGATTTTCGTGCATGAAAAATCCATCCAAATTTTTGTTTCTCGTTTGGCAAGCTATATACAGTCTAGTGAACAGTGAACAGTCACTTTTCAGGGAATCTATCTTTCCACTTCTTGTTGATGTAGTCTTCTTTCCTTTGGCACCAAACATTTGAAATTTATTTTTTGTAATCTTGTCGCTGATTGGCTTTTTGTTTTGTATGAGTCTTTCTGTGTAGAAAACCTCAGCTTGTTTCTTGCCAATTGTTTCCATCTCTTGAACAACTCTTATCATACCTGGATTGGCAAACTCCTTGGTATCCAAACTAAACAGATCTTGTATTTCTTCCAAGAATGGATTTCCCATTTCACAAATGACTTGTGTAAGAGATGAAATGTCATGTACAAATGTTCCTTGTATGCTTTGTGAAACATCATGATGCTGCTCCCCTTCTATACCTTCATCTGATTGTGCCATATGAAGACAAGACTCAAATTATTCAACCAGTCTTGAAACTTCTGGACCAGCAACCATCCACCTCCGTAGAGCACTTGGGTTTTCAGTTAATCCTACTGCACCATCATCACCTTTTATGCTAGCATTGTTTTGCTCATGTGCTTGATCATGAGCAATTCCGGAAAGTACCCGTTTTGTTTTGTGGATGACGAAGTGTCATATGTCAAATTCTCTTGCCGTGATGGGATGTAGTGACCATAAGTTTGACATATCTCGCAAATGCACCGACAACCAACGGGCATAGTTCACATGATCCAAGGCAAAAAACCATGGAACAATGCTGGCAATGGCATCAACATAGAGTTGGAACCTACCAAGGCGGATTGCTTTGATGAAGATAAATACCAGAAGTTGAAGATTGAGCACAGTTTTCCAGAACTTGAATTGTGGACTTTGCATGGACGCTTGTCTGATTCAATTTTCAAATTGAAGAACACCTTGGTTGCGTGTTGCTTTCTCCACAAATGTCTTTTTGAGCAATGCATAAAGACTACATGCTGTCACTTGGTGTGCATACCTGGTTCCTGTAAGGTGTGATACTTTGAAGAAGGAATCAGCCTTCCCAGTAGTTGTAATGTTAGCTTCCACCAAAGTACTTGTCCAGCCACTCTTTTCAAGTAGATCGCCAAGTAGCTTGAACGCAACCATCTCTGTGTAAACCACCTAACATTATGACAAACTTATCTTCTCCATGGCTGTTTGGTAGGCCCCACTGAATTTGTTTTGCTATGGCATAGAGTGGCTGGTCGACCGCAATGACAGGTATCTGCCCAGGATTTACACGAAGAGTGGCATTCCTGATCAGGTTCATGGCATGGTGAATCATTGCAACAGATTTAGCCTCATTGCTGAAAAGAGGTAACAATGCTGACAGATCTGATTGCACTACATCTCCGCTGATCTTCTTGGCATGGTAATAGACCCGCAGCCAGGGGCATCAAACCCATGTGAACGAGGTTCCAATGTTGCACCCCATGGGATGTTGGGACCCACATCACTAACTCTCAAACTGACCGTTTGCCGGGATCTGGTAGGTGGGTGTGGCTCCCAGGGCCTTTATAGTGACCCCTGAAAAAGGGTCTAGATCATGTATTCTAGGTACCGGCGGCTGAAACCAATTCAGAATCGTGCGTTATGATTCCACGAATATGAAGTGACACGTGACAAACGTTTTGAGTGGTGGAAACCCCCCCGGCAGACGCCCTTAAAGGGACCCTGTAAAAGGGTCAAGATCATGTTTTCTAGGTACCGGCTGAAACCAATTCAGAATCATAGTCTGGGTTCCCCTGAGTAAGAAATGACCCATGACAGACGTTTTGAGTGGTGGAAACCCCCCGGCAGACGCCCTTAAAGGAACCACTTTTGTGACCCCTGAAAAGGGGTCTAGATCATGTATTCTAGGTACCGGCTGAAACCAATTCAGAATCATAGTCTGGGTTTCCCTGAGTAGGAAATGACCCAGGACAGATGTTTTGAGTGGTGGACACCCCCTGGCAGATGCCCACCCCTGAGCAGGTGCTCTCGCTCACTATATTGTGCCAATTGAGAATCATTGGGGATGACACGAAATGTCCCATTGCAGACGTTTTCGGTAGGAGAACCACTCGGGTAATCAAAAGACATAGCACATCATCTCTAGTCAACTATCAATACAGGATATAATCATATTGCAAATCGACTGCATTCTGTAACTGTCTGCTGCCAGTTAAAGGGGCACACCCGCGAAATAAAAAATACTCAAACCACTGAATAGCAATAACACCTTGTACCCTATCGAAGTAAATTAGCAGAAATATTCGACGAAATATCGCGGATTTTGAATGAATTCCCATATTAGTTTATTGGAAACAATTACGATTACTTGAGAATGTGTAACTTTATGGGTGTATGGGCTATTTATATCTTTGCTGTAACTGTTTATGACAACTCTCAAGTCATGCAAATACACGTAGCTTTGTCTAAACCGCTTTCTACTGCACTGGTGTCATCACATGTAACACGCTCGTCTCTCTGTCGTCAACACTCACTCACAGTCCACTACTGTCTCTGTAAACTCTCATCTAATTACATAGCTCAGTACTGTCTATATCAACTCTCACTTATAATACATAGCTCACTGCTGTCTGTCTATCAACTCTCACTTATAATACATAGCTCACTGCTGTCTATATCAACTCTCACTTATAATACATAGCTCACTGCTGTCTGTCTATCAACTCTCACTGATAATACATAGCTCACTGCTGTATCTATCAACTTATAATACAGCACAGTGCTGTCTCTACTTTCACATAGGATACATAGTGTGCTGCTGTTTCTGTCAACTCTCACTTGTAATACATAGCACACTGCTATCTCTGTTAACTATGACTTATAATATGTAGCACACTGCTGTATCTGTTAACTCTTGCCGCACTGTCTCTGTAAATTCTCAGTTATTGCAAACTATCGTCGAATCAATCTGTCTCGCTATCTTCCTCGCTCCATGGCTCAGTGTCGGTGTCGTCTTCCGAAACATCGTTATCTTCAGTGTCGGCAGTAGTGATAGAGTCGCTGACGTTGGTGTTGTCTCGAAAGAGATCGACTGGCACTTCGGGTCCCGAAAACCATTCTGGAACGAGACATTCACCCTCTCGTCGCCATCCGTAGTCCAGAGGATCCAGGCCCTGTGCCGGATTTGCTGTCGTGGCACGACCCCACAGCATGCTGACGTAGTTGGTGCGTGCAATCTTCTTTGCCAGACTTTTCGGGCAGGGTGGTAGGAGGGCACAGTCGATCTGCTTCACGTTCACCAGCGGCGTATCCTGCAGAAAAAGAATGCATGAAAAGTGTCACTCCGATGAATCGGATACAGGGTCAGTTACAAAATACTTCTACGGGCAATAAAGTAAACCAGAGTAGAACAGTGCAAGCTTTACTGACCTGATTGATCTTGCCGGTCATTTGCAGTAATTTTGCATGTCTCGCCTCATTGATGTCGACCTGACCGCTCTGTCCGTACACTACGCAGGTGTACTCCTGTAGAGTAGGCTCATCTGGTTTGTCTGCGGTACTGATGTTTCGGAATGCCTTGATGAACCGGCCGGAACTGTCCTTCATGAGGATCTCCGACGGCCCAACCTTTCCCTTATGGTAGAATGCTGTCGTGAAGTCTGTTCCAGTGAAGACGTGGATGGCAATGATTGCCAATGACAGTCCAGGTTGCATGGCTTCCAAAGCCTTTACGATTTGATTCAGATCGATGTATCGGCGATTGTTGGCAACGCCACAGTCCATGATCACTGTTGGTCCCTGCGTACCGCTCTCTACATGTCTTCCCACCATATGAATAAGGATGGCCATTATATCTGTATCTGATGCTCTGACCACAATACATCCAGCAACATTACTGGCATGAAATACGATCAGAGTATCCGCTTCTTCGTGTTTCCCTTGAAGGTGGCTTGGACGATCGACAGCGATACACTCCTTTGCATTGTAGATGTAGCGACAGCAGTTTCCACCGTGCGACACAATCAATATCTTTCCCCCAAGAATCAGGCCATATTGATTCTTTCCCCATTCTTCGAGGACAAACGCAGCCAATTGGTCTTTGAAGTTACCATTCTTCAGCAATTGCTGGCCACTTTGTCGAGATACTTGTAAGGGGCCGCTGATGACGAACGGATGATCCTCTGCGCCCCGTAACCTCCGTTCAATTTCCTTGATAGACGATCTGTCGTATGTATCGAACAGGACGTGTATTTCGACACCCGGGTTGGAACAAACTTTGATCAGAAGACTCCTTGCCATTGCACCATACGTTGCGCTGTTTGTAACTGAGAGGAATGTATGCAGAAGTAGACCGCCATCCACCAGTGTTGCGTCAACTGGAGGGAGATCGGATTGGGTGTAACCATCTTGAAGCGTTTCCAATTTTTGCAGAAGTTTGGCCTTGCACGTTTTCAGCGGTGTGCCGTCAGAGTGTGCAATTGCAAGTGGGTACTGCATTACGGGAAATGTCATAACGTGTCTCAAGTCGAATGCAGTTTGCTGGGATATGATCACGATCATGCGGATGAACATATCTCTCACCCCCTCTGTCATTTTCTTTCCCGCCGTGGTCGATGTTCGTTTTCGTTTAGTGTTCTCAGCAGCAAAATTCTGAACTTTGCTCCTCGACATGCGCCTTAGGAGACGCCCGTCGTCTTCCTGACATTCTTTTTCGAATTTCTCATGAAGTTCCTTTCCTCGAGACATGGTTTCAAGCAGATACGTTTTAGTTTCCGGATCCGTAGCTTTCCCTGTCGCAATGTTTATGAGTGGGTACATGTACAATACGTACATGCTGGGGCGCAGAATGGGTCACATGCTTCGGTCAATGCGTCTGTCAGTGCATCCATACTTTTGTTGTCCTTCCGTATCCTAGCAGCAGTGAGTTGAGCCGCAGGTGACTCCGTCGTCTCCAAGCCAGACAATCGTCGCAATTCCGTTATGGCCATGCCTCGTTGTGTGGTTGCAATGCACCAGCGTCGGACTGCTTTCTCAGAATTCCTGAAGGCCACTATACCTCTCATTGGCAATGCAGCATCCCTGTTAACTGTCTGTGCAAGATATATGTCGATGGCCGTTCGTGAGAAATGTTTTTTAGTGCGATGCATGGAGAAGGCTTCGCGTTCAAGAATTGCACGGAACTGTGGTTCGGCGTTGTGCAGTTTGTCGAGGAAAAGCGTACCCCAGCGGGCATAATTCTGTCTGTTCAAAGCGAAGAATATGTTGACGAGTGTAGGCAAGACGGTGAGGTACCCACTGACATCGTTTGTTCGAACAGTGAGCTGCAAGTCCCGATACACTCGGTTTAATATGAAGACATACGTGGTCCAGAATGTTGCCGTTGGACCAAGACGTCCATCCATCGTTTCATGGAAGAAGGTTTCATATTGCCTCATGTGATCCTGAATGATGGGATGCTCTCTAATATAGCGGTCGAGGTCGTTGTTCTCTGTAGGGCTACTGTCGAGGATGCTTTGGACTTCATCGATGCGTTCCTGACTCACTGTAGTGATGAATTGGTCGTACAGTTTTCTTTCCAATACGTTTGCAAGGATTTCATGAACTCGTGTACATCGATGATAAAACTTTCCGTGGATGAATCCCATCAGCGAACCTTCGGCTAATACACCCGACTCTACCAACAAATATTCTGCTCCCGATTCCTTGATGTACGTGCCGAGAGCACCGAACATTGCGAATTCAACGTGGAAATTACCGAGAAGGATTAGCAGATTATCAAACAGTGGGGCGTCAACAGCTTGAATAGAATACGCCTTCAGGGCTACAGCAAGATCGTACGTTACTATGCCGTATTCCCGATTTATTTCAGACGCTACATTTAAACTTCTGACAATTGTCTCCCGGACGACATTGTTTTGTGTTGGTGGTTTGGCGATGGGATCCATGTAACAAATCTTGTGCAGTGGAAGTTTGTCTGTCACAAACTGAGAGTAGTAACCATTGAAAAGAGGCATCGACTTAACGCGTGACTGGAGGAACCAGAACATGTCAATAGGTCGTAAACCATGAGCAAGTCCTTCGGTCAACTGCACGTCGGTTCGATGAGAGATACTGAACTTTGCTTTGTTCAGAGGCGTCCGGTACAGTGGAATCTCCCGTTCTTCTCCGACAAAACTTCGCCGGTTTCTTTCATCACGTATATTGGGCTGATGTTCTGTTTGCTCGTTCTCAATCGGCGCTTGATTTTGGTAGCATATTCCAACCGTTGCGTGCAGCGTGTTCTTCCCGTCCAACGTTTCGATATTGACGTCATAGTTGTCCCACGCGAACCCTGTTCCAAGGTCAGCTTTCAATGACAGGCCATCAGGAGTATCGCGGTTTTCTTCTGATGCGGAATACGCCATCTCTGTTTCCAGTCGTTTCACCTCATCATAGCTTATTGAATGACCGTGACGATTTAGAATTTGAAGCACAAGTTTTGATCCTGTTAGTGTTCCTCGCCCGAGACCGAGGAAGGTCTGTTTCCAAGGACGAATCGAGCCTTTGGAAGTATTATACATCAGAGGACATCGCTAACACTTTTCGTTCGATGTTTTCGTTCTCGTTCTGCTCACATAGCCCGCAGATCATGGTTTTGAAGAACAAAGGGATGGATTCTGGAATCTCCGCTGAACAGGTTTTCAATGTGTGTAGTGTCGTGGGTGTAGGCGTTTTACATGTTGGCATCGACAGGATTAGGGATCGTAGATATAGAGCGGTTGTGCGAATCTTGTCGTGATGTTCAAATTTCTCGCGATCTTCGTGGAAGCTGACTCGCGCATCATTGTCAGATGTTGCCGAGTTGTACATAAAATTACCCTGACGCTTGTCGTAGAGAGAGTTAGATAATCTCGCACCGAATCGGTCTTTGATTTTGCTCATTAACGTCTGAACTGAGTAATTCTCAATGCCTACATCACCGCCACAGCCAATGTATTCCGCACGATATAGCTCGATTAACGTACTGTCCAACATTGCTCGACAATTTCCAATCACTTCCGTCTCAATTAACCTTCTCATAGTTTGGAACGTTTCCGCATGAAGCTTCCGACCAGTACGTGGGGTGGCAGATTGTTCAACAGATTGGTCCGCTTCCTTGAAGAACAATCGACGACACGACTTGTGGTATTGCGCTTCCTTTGCTATAATATCTACCTCGCCACGAACCACTGATTTCAATCGTTCGTTGTTGCTTCGTGGAGCTGCAGCAAAGATTGCGTCACGACCATCTGCTGTTAAACATTCAGACAGTTTCTCGTCTACACCGTTCCATTTCTTTCTCACTTTCCCACAGAATAAACATGTCCCCTTCAGTAATCCTTTTTCGTCAGTAGCAGGTAGGAAAGTTCGTTGTCGCATCGTGGGTAATTTCGCCGTTGGCTCATGAACTGATGGACCAGAAGATGACCGACGCTTGACAGCAGTGGATGTTCTGTAACACTGTGTATGGTACACCGCTTCGCTTTCGTCAACTCGTGTCAAAATTTCAGATGTAGCATCGCTGTAGCGGTCGGATGATATCTGCCTTCGAATTTCAGCCGCCTTTTTTATGGAACCTCAAAAACTTGGAATCGAATGGTTTTAACGGAACCGTTCCGCTGGTCTTGCATATGATACACACACTGGGAGCTGGTATCACCATTTTGGCTTGATCCGTTTCCTCCATATCGATACTCTAGAAAATCATTAAAATTTTCAATGTATTGGTAAATTCTCAAAAACATAGTCGAGACGGCGCGGAGGATTTCGCAAAGGTGTCATTTCTAACAAAGTATATATCATAATACTTGTATGTTCTGAATAGGCAATACAATAGTTTACAAATAAATCATCACGAAGCGTTAATCACCTGGTGCGTGCTTTTCTAGTGAGTCTCATGCGATGACGTCATAATTCTGCTGTCTACTCTCCATATGATTAAAATTATCCCGCACGACACAAAATGCAGACCGGCGTGTACATCATGGATACGTAATCATTATATCAAAATATGAATATAAATAAAACACGTTCATAATGAACGGTTTTTCAGTATACATTGTATACACACTGTATCCAGAAACAACTCACACGTGTGTCTTGTGTGGGATGCCAGTCCGTAACAGTACATGGTATCGTAAATTCATTAAATCGTCATTTATACGCAATAATGGAAATTAAAATATTGACAAATAGGTAATACTTACTGTATCCATATGATGCTTGAAATGATAAATTATATGACGAAGTTCCGTATTGTTGGAAGAATTTCGTCCGAAAACAAGATTCAATGCTACTACTCATACTATATCAATGCGTCGTTGGCCGCGTGGCCGCCAAAACTGAGAAAATACCGCGCTCTGACCTTCATTTTCAAGGCGTGGGCATGCCGTTAAAGGCCGGGTGGAGGCCAAGGTCACCGTTGTATTTTTAGAAGCGTGCCACTTTCAGTTGCCAAGCAACGACATGCAACGAGCACGGCGAGGTGTCCACAATCAAGGCCGAACTGCAGTCTCCGAAACCCGGTCTTTAATCAAAGACGCACCAACTGGACTTTGCTTGTTTAAACAAACATCTGTCGGCACTTTTAGGTGTAGGAAACAGTTTTAGCAATATAGACTTGGTTTCACAGGAGCGGATCCATGATTTACGTGACGGGGTGCTGGCAAAAAAGGCACCTCAACTCCCCCATGACGTCAGGGGTCACACTAAGTGGTTCCTTTAAGGACGTCTGCCGGGGTTTTTTCCACCACTCAAAACGTCTGTCCTGGGTCATTTCATACTCAGGGAAGCCCAGACTATAATTCTGAATTGGTTTCAGCCGGTACCTAGAATACATGATCTCGACCCCTTTTCAGAGGTCACTATAAAGGCCCTGGGGGCCACACCCACCTACCAGATCCCAGCAGACGGTCAGTTTGAGAGTTAGTGCTGTGGGTCCCAACATCCCATGGGGTGCAACATTGGTACCTCGTTCACATGAGTTCGATGCCCCTGGCTCCCGGTATATAAGCAGCCCATGAAACATCACCCATATCATCTGTGAATTGATCCTCACCAACAGTCTCATTTACAAAGTCGAGCCAGTTGTGTTCGTCTTCAAGAGCCTCTGTTATGTAACGTATCTCGTGTACTTGTCTACCATTATAGTGGGAACTGTAGCGTCTTTTGGAAGTGCAACTTGCTCAATTGTCGGGTCGTGTAGACACTGCTTTGGATGCTGGGATATTCTCATTTATCAATTACGATCTTGCTCGAGCAGAGCCTCTATTCTCAGATGTTACATGCTGAAAGATAGATATCCCTGTACCATGGAAGGAAGCCTTAGCTGTTCTAGAACTAGGATTGTGATCAATGTTATCTATTGCAGAAGTTGTAAATAAGCCTTCTCTGAGTTTTGTTGGACAAACAACATTTTCTTCATGGAATCTTATGCACACACTGTTTGCGAACTGGGTAGAAATAGCGAGGACCCTGTCGTAAGAAATACTTATCCCCAGGTTAAATAGCATCTCAACTAAATGTTTCTTGCATGTCTGAGCATGCACAGAGAGGCCTAAGTACACACATAATGGGGTTTCCGTACGCCTTCCTTGGCGAAATTGTGTCTGACATTCCCCCTTTCTCTGCCTTGTATTGGATTTTATCAACTGAGCTATAGTGAGGGAAATCTGAGACTTGTGTTTGAATTCTAATGTTGGCCCATACAATATTGAGTTCACGAAGGTCACCAGAGATTGTGATACAGACTCCTCTTGACAGTTTGTGTCAAAGCTTCCATCAAACTTGGTATCTTGGCTGAATATTTCTTGTCTGATAATTTTAGCAGCCATTGAGAGGCAGAGCGTCTTTGTTATACGTTTGTTCATGCATTATCTGTATGTTTGGAGCAACATCTTGTTTGAATGACAGTAAAACATCTCGTCCTTCTTTAAAGTCCTCTAGTTCAGGAAATTTGATCAGGATACGCTCTTTTAACTTCGTGGAATGAATGCGACTTGAGTTTGACAGTCCATATTCTTGCAGCCTCTCTTCATATTGTCTAGCTAGGTCAGACATCTTAAAAACACAACTTGTCCCAGATTCTGATTTTGTTTCTTCAATGTAGTTTACAATGTCTGCAAGAGCAATACCATGCATCATTTTTGTTCTTGAATCTTTTGGAGAATCCATTTCCAGAACCCGTACTGCATTGTAAAGTCCAACAAGGCATTTTGCATGATATTTTGCAGATTGTGCAACTAAATCTTCAGGACTGAGCTTGGCAAGCAATGTGGTGTCTTGCAATTTTAGTGCACATTCTCGAACACGAGCATCAAGCTTAAATGTGGATGCATCGTGTAATGTTTCATCAGGTATATGTTCATCACAGAAGAAGCAAACATCGGGTGCTTCACATCCTACCAGAGCACACTTACGTGTAGACTTTTTAGCTCGGTCAATAGCCAACTCATCATCACATGCTGACTTTCTCTTTTCTGCTCGCTTCAACTATGTTGAATTGAATTTTGTATGACAGGAGTCATGCCAGCTTGCTCTGTGACTTAGAAGTGTATCAGCAATACCAGTGCCATCATCAAGTCCTTGAATATCAAATTGGACGGGTAGACTATTTAGATCTTGAAACCTCTTAACATTTTGTGCGAATGTCACATAACCTGCCCTTAGGTTTTTTTGCATTTGCAATCGGCTGGACATTTTAGTGGTTCATCAGTAACTGTCTGACAGATGAAACATTGATTCCAATTTGTAGGTGCAGCTGGAGTCCGACTATCAAGCTCTCCCGGGGGTTCTTCGAGTCTGTACATGAAAATATAAAACCATTTACTACCCAGTAAAGGCAAACGCACACCACTAAAAAAGTAAGGCATTATGAGTTTGTTTGTTCATACACATTAATTATAGTGTAGCCTAAATGGCTTGTATTCATCAAAAAATTTTTTTATAATTGAACATTTCAAAATAATTACTGGTCCCTCAATCTGAGGTAAATCTTATGACCTCCCTTTAATACCTTGATTATTGAAATATCTCTCTGCTGGGCATATTAATACAAATATTTAAACCGTTTACCTTGTATTAATAGTCACTAGTCACTAATGTACAAATTCAATTCATTTTATTAACTATATACTCATTTGATCGCTCAAATACGCACCTTTTATCTGGGAGATCCATCATGCCAAAAGCTGTGTGCTGGCGGCCATTTTGAAAGGAGGGAGAAATCATTGTTGCAGAAATGTATTTATAGTTGCTTCAAATGTCTTTTAATGTTATTTAAGTACGATTACCTTATGATATTACTCAGTGTTCGAGCTAATCAACTCATTAAGAACATATGAATGACAATACATCAGAATAATAAGAATTTGTGTGCATAATGTATATATGTATTAGTTTTTATCTATTTATTTGGTATATATTGCTCAGAGAAGCATGTTTATATTACTCATGATTCTTTCATAGCAAGAAACCGCTAAATTATTGATTATATATGTTAAGATAGAGCTTATTCACATTTTTCTGACAAATTGGCGGCCATCTTGAATAAAACCGGAAGTAGGTCAAATCAGATATGCATTGGTATGCCATAACTAACATATATGCCAAGTTTCATGCTTTTATCAAAAAAATCACAATTTTTTCATAATCCGCCGGACTATATCACTGCAACATATACTGTTCGTAAAGTGAACAACTTTCTGTTGAAATGCAGTATAAATAAATAATTTACAACACTGGAAATTATCTCCACATTGTTGAAAACATGGTGACCCCACTCTCATTTTGAAAAATCGTCCTCCCATAAGGCCTTTCTCGGTTTGGTCACTTCCACCAATCAGGGGTAATAAACATGGTCTCTGGTTTTCGTGAGTTTATGCGAGACCATCAGGGCTGAATTAATTGCTCATCAATTAGTTCAATGTTCATGCTGTAATTAGAACTACTTTGAATGGGGAGTAAACCCGGCCACATGAGTATTTAACGAGACCTTCAAAATTATTCCAATAATTTTTATTTGTTTTACCAGTGATAAAGTTGGGTTGGCAGGATGGCCTCGTGGTATACATCCTCAGCTCTCAGCTGTCAAGCCTGGGCTTGAATCCCAACCCAGCTATAAAGTGTCATCCTGGTGTTTCACAGGCAGGGTGATTCATCGATGTATGTACCATCCCTCGGATGGATATTAAACTGGGCGTATTGTCTGCCGGCATTATTTGTTGGACGTTAAAGATCCCACAGTGTCCTTTGTGAAGAGTAGGTGAGCTATCACTGGCACCTTGAGCAGATTACAAATTCCTGCCCCAACTACTTAGTTGAATGACAGGCCAGGCCAGCCAGTTTGTGAAAGACTTGGGCTAAGCTTCCCCCGGCCAACCCCACAAGTGGCAATAATAATGGTTGTTAAAAAAGAAGTGATGAAGTTGTTGCTCTTGTACTGTTTTGATTTGTGTTTTTGTTGTTGTTGTTGTTGTTCCATCTGTTTGATCATTCATGGGTAAATTTTCTAATCGACCGAATGTTTTGGTGATCTGATCTGTTTCAGACTTTTACCATCCGAACATTTCTCGTATCAAACTCGGTGACAGTATCCTTTGACCTTGCCTCTGCATGGCAATCCTAATGTATGAATAAATGTTTCGTTGAAACATTTATTTATGAAATGTAACAATGAAACACAACCTGTTTTTAGAGGATGCAATGATAAAATGATCTTTCACTGATAAAGTGATTGTTTTGGGTTACTGCATGGAGAAATATCTTCTCGCAGGGTGTCCAGTCATGTGATGCCCCAACAACACAAACAAGCTCGGGAAAAGGAAAAGACTATTTCTTGATGCGCAATGCCATTGTGACTGCAGGCAGTTGTGTGTGTCCCGAATAATTTAATATATTTTTTTGTCTCCCTCTGGAGCCCGATCATAAAGCACAATGGAGCAGACCAATTAACAGGCTAGACAGTGACACTGGGAAACCATGGAAACTGACAAAATGCTCTCGTAAGAAGGGAGAATTTCGTTGAAGGGACGCCGACGAACCACTACTTGAATGCATTGAGTCTTTTCAATTCTTCCTGTGATGGTATTAGGCAGACATTGCTCCCATGCACCAAAGTGCTCTTGTATCAACTTGACTAATCCTTTTATGCAAGGAAAAACTTCAGCTCTTCTTTACCATTTATTTACTCTCAGCATACAAACATTCGTGAAAGCCTCTACCTCCACAAAATACTCTTGAATTCTGGATGGTTCCACATGTAGATGCTGCTAGAATTGCTCGTTAACATGAGATGGTTGCATATCTGGAAGCAGCCAGAAATTATCATCACCACCATCGTTTTACGGATGTTTCCATGCTTGCATGTGTAAAGGCGCTGTCACACCTTGACAATTTAGCCAGCGTATGCCGACTGATGAAAAATTTGTCTAAAACGCTGACAAGCGTCGAATACGTTATGGGTAAGTTTTGTATACGTTAAGAGCACGCTGAAAAACACTGCCATACGTCGTAGTACGCTGGCTTTCATCGTTGTACTTTGCAGTTGTCCTCAAATTTTAGCATGCTTGAAATTTTACAACGTATGCCAGCGTATGACTCGCACGTTCCGCTACGCTGGCCATAAGTTGTAGGCACGTTATGCGATTGTTGACACATGTCGACACACGCTACTTGTAAGTTACTCATAAGTCAAAACACGTCGAGGTAATGATTAGCTTACCCGAAACTTATTTATAACCTATGAGTAACGTGTTGTAGGCACGTTACACGATCATTGCACATACGTCGAGGCACGTTATGCGATCGTTGACACACTTCAAGGCACGTTACTTGTAAGTTACTCATAAGTCAAAACACGTCGAGGTAATGATTAGCTTACCCGAAACTTATTTATAACCTATGAGTCACGTGTTGTAGGCACGTTACATGATCGTTGCACATACGTCGAGGCACGTTATGCGATCATTGACACACTTCAAGGCACGTTACTTGTAAGTTACTCATAAGTTGAAACACGTCGAGGTAATGCTTAGCGTACCCAAAACTTATTTCTAACCTATGAGTAACGTGCTTTGAACCTATGTGTAATATACCTCCAACGCATATTGACGTATGTAGACGTATTTGATTGACGTCTTCCGGATGACCACAGAACTTGCTGAACGTGTTTCTAATTTACAGCTACCGTATAATGGCGTATTGGCAGCGTTTAAAAAAAACAAAAAAACAACAATAACTTTCGATATTTCGTCACGTGCCGTTACGTCACGTCCGATTGCCTCTTCAGTTTGTTCATGTCTTATTCTTGGTTCCTCCTTTGTGAATATTTTCTGTTTGAGGATATTGTCACGTCGACGTCGAAACTTAAAAGCAAATGTCCGAATATATTTTAAAATTCGTGATAAACTAAAAAAATAAAAAAGAATAAAAACAACAACAACAACTTCAGATATATCATCACGTGCCTTCACGGAGCCAAGGAGAAAAAAACAAAATGTGCCTTGACGGAGAAAATAAGTTTCGGGTATGCTAAACATTACCTCGGCGTGTTTCGACTTATGAGTAACTTACAAGTAACGTGTGTCGACATGTGTCAACGATCGCATAACGTGCCTACAACTTATGGCCAGCGTAGCGGAACGTGTGAGCAATACGGCGAGTAAGTCATAAAATTTTCAGCATGCTTGAAATTTCACGATGTATGAGACGTACCACGAAATATGACAGCATACTTCATCGTTTTTCAGCGTGCTCTTAACGTATACACAACTTACCCATACATAACGTAAAAAAAAAACATAACGTGTTCGACGTGTGCCAGCTTGGTTCGGCAAATTTTTCATAGGTCGGCATACGCTTGCTAAATCGTCAAGGTGTGACTGCGTGGTTGACACTTTCAATTTTCAGGCGGTTATGATTTAAATCGGCGTGCAGCAGGTTTTTAACAGGATACGCCATGAGTTCGTCGGCGATACGTGCAGCGCGCTATGCCTAAGTTAAACTATCGTTGGGCATAGGTTGTGAACGCCGACAACAGGCTCAGCATTCGTTGATATAAGTTATCTATAAGACAACAAAACGTTCTGTGTAAGTTACTAATATGTTATGCATACGACCAACACGTTATGAATACGACCAAAACTTAAAAAAAACATCAAAATTTCAGCGTACGCCAACGTTTTACATACATTTTTATACGTTGCCATTGCTGGCTAAATCGTCAAGGTGTGACAGCGCCTTAAGCTGTGGTTCACCTAATGGCTGCTTTCCAGGATGCACGATCCTTTGCGAGCCCTCTTGTTTGGCCTTCAACTCTAAGATGGTCTCTCAACAACACATCCCATGTTTTCGTCAGACGGCCTCTAGCTCTCCCTCCATTCACATTCATATTTATACACCTCTTCACACAGCTGCCCACCCCCATCCTTTACACATCTCCGAACCATCTCAACCTACCCCTACACATAACCTCACGAATGCTTTCTATACCGAACCTATCTCTTAATTCCACATTCGATTTTCTATCCGTCAGTGTCACATCACACATCCATCTCGCCATTCTCATTTCATTTCATTCACACCTCCGTTCATCCTCCGTTCTGATCACCCATGTTTCGCTGTCATGCAACATCACGCTTCTAACGCAAGCTGCATAAAGTTTTCCCTTTAATCGGAGAGAGGTTCCTCTTGATGTCAATCGGGGTAACAACTCCCTAAACTTCCTCCAGCCACTTCTAATTTTTGTAATCACTTCTGCTTCTACACCACCATCTGCACCAATCATATAACCAAGATCACAGAATTTGTCTACACATTACAGGGATATATCCCCATAAACTAACCTTTCCGCTCTAACTGGAGCCACTTGTTTACCTGCGCAAACAGCGCATTTGAAGTCAGGAACCACCTGCATTCTACCCCTGATGCCACTACACATCTTGTGCTCTCAGCATTTGCAAGATATACACAATATTGAATTGCTGCCTTCACCTTTTTTTACAGAGATAACCTTTACACAAGGCCACCTCCCCCTTTTTTCACATTTCCTTCTCCCGCACCACCAATAAGTAGTTTTATTTCCCCTGTATTAACTTTGTCATCTGTCCTCCATACCCTCCTTCCAGACTATATTTACCCATTACCACTTCCACACTGTCTGCTATCAACATTCTGTCATCAGCATACAGGAGTTCCCATGGTGACCCTCCTCTAAATTATTGTGATATAGCCTCAAGAACCACGAAGAACATGATTGGGCTCAAGACTGACCCCCTGATGAACACCCACTTTCACTTCAGAATCCTCACTCTGCACTCCATTTACCCTCACAGAAGTTTTTGAGTCATCATACATCACCATAACTACCCTAACCAATCCTCCACATCTACACATGATATCCATATGGCTTGAAATCTAACTTGTAGGATATACACCCATCGCATTTTTACTCTACTCTGCATTTACAATGCATTCTGCCTCAACACATATTATTTCGCCAGATATATAATAAGCATTTTGTTCCACAGCGTACCCACATATTGAATAGTACACAGAACACAAGTACATCACCTAGCAAAATTAATTTATTTCCCTGGCCCAATCTGCCAAAACTGGTCCAATCTGCCATTGACCACCAAGCAGTGAGGTCCATTGGAGCACTGTCTTGCTTGCCGCCAATCAGGAATAGCCATGCTGAAGAGCCAGCTCCTCGCTTGTCTTCCTCCAGGATGCGAAAGAGGAGGGTGAGGCACTGTGTCACACGCTGTGAGCTGCAGATTGGTCTCATCGCTGGGGAGAGTGAGTAGGGCTCGTGGATTGCTTCTCTGAATAAGCTTCCACCTGGTGAAACACAAGTGAACAAGAACATCCTTCACCTCTCCAGTACAAAGTGGACAATGCCAGTCTCTCATAAGGGCTGTATTCCAGACAGTTATCCCTCTCTACGTGTCCTTAATACATGTTGAAAAGTCATATGAACTACACGGACACAAAACTAAGGCCTTAAATTCTAATAGATCGCTGTCCCGCAAACGTAACAGTGTTTTTTTTCAATGAGGCACCTCCTTTCTCTCACAGCACCACTCTTTCCTCCATTACTTGGAGTCACAGGGGTCAGAACAAGAAAACATTTTTTAACTCAAAATTTGATATTGAGTCATTTCTGGTGGAACTTTTTGCCATCTTTCAAGTTTGCTTTAGGTGGGAAGTGTGGGGATTTGCGATGATATGCCATTGACTTCGCTCTAGTTACTTTTTCTTAAGCTGACCTGGAATTTAAATGCCAGTTAAGGTATTGTCATCGGGCACCGTCTGCCTATCCGTCTTATTTTTTCACTTCTCTGGCCAAACCGCTGGGCTGATTTGGCAGCAACATTCGCTCCTCTCCTGAACGGTAACAGGAATTGCAAAGCTCGGTCCAGTCACATGACTTTAACTAGTTCAAAATGGCCGACTTAGTAAATTTCGTCAAAAATCTACTTCTCCAGAGCCACCAGTCAAAATGCTGAAAAATTTGGATCACAATATTAGGTCAGGGTAGGGATGTTGAATTGCCGATCACGTGACCAGAAGTTTGTCAAAATGGCAGTCTTGGTCAACTTTTTGGAAAATTGCATTAATGCCTTTAAAAGTATTCCACACCAGACCCACTATTCAGAATTCTACCAAATTTGGGTTACAGCATTAGGCCAGGGCCCAGATAAGCCTCAGGTCCAGTGGTCCTATTTTAAAATCCCTTTTGGATCTCATCAGTTGATGTTGCTTTGTTTAACCAATAAACTTTGGGATTGTGGTTCTGTATTTTAGAGTTGGCATATCATTTACAAATGGGATTTGCTATTTGTCAGGATTATCGTTTTCTTTTATTATTTTTCGAGATAAGCATTCATAACTGTGCTGCCCTTCTTATTTTTTGTATTTTTTTTCATCTTCTTCCCCTAGCCCCCAAAAAATAATTTTTTTCCTCTGGGGGAAACCCCGCATTGGTTTTACAATTGGTTAAAATGGCTAAATACCCCTTTTTCAGAGTGGTTAATCCACTCTTTACGTGATTGCTCTGCAAGGGCTGGCTGTACAATGCATTTGCCTTTGCTGTCCGTTCTCTGTTTTTGTCTTTCTATTGTATTCTAACTTTTTCTTTTATATTCCTACGGTACTTTTACTGCTCTCTGTCTTTCCCATCAAGGTTTTTTTGTAGTTTTGGGACCATTGCATTCATACTATACATTTCACGGTTTAAGGTTAAAAAAAATTATCTTCGTAAAAACAAAAAAACCCGTTGCAGATGTATTAATCCCCCTCCCCCCCCCCACCTCCCATTTGTACGACGTCTACAGAATTTGTTACTGGTCACTTTTGAGTGCGGTTATATGGTCCTCTGGGTTCCCGCAAACAAGTTCTCTGCAGGATTTTCAGGAATTATGTACAAAACAAACAGATATGGACATGGATATATCAACAGGTGCCGAGATCACGTCCGAGGTCCGCACTCCCACCATGTGGCGCTAAAACCTCCCTGTACACCCCTGGGCACAACCACCAGTTTTCAACTCTATGTCCAGCAGTTCAGGAGTGCATATAAGTCAAGCAAACAGACACTTCTCAAATTATTATTTTTTCTTCCAATGCCACCTCAACACATGAAGTACCATCATACTCAATGATAGTATGATTAATTGGGGTTTTTACTTGCGAAAATCGAAGATTTTTCAAGTGTATTGGTTGGTCTTGTGCATTATTCTGTCTGTCTGTCTCTTTTGTTTGTTTATTTGCAAAATCGAAGATTTTTCAAGTATATTGGTTAGTCGATTTTGTTATTCTCTCTGTTTGTCTGTTTGTCACCTACAGGTCATAATTTTAAACCAATCTTCACAAAACTTCTCCAAGTTGTAGAGGTAGTCTCCACTGAGAAGCCTATCGATTTTTAGGTCAAAGGTCTTTTCATCCTATTAATTTGAAAGTTGAACAGGATTTGCATAGTCTATCACTGATGTGGGAAAGCAACTATTTTTGAGGTCAAAAGGGCAACTCAAGGTCAAACTTCTAAAATCCTCAAATTTCAACATGAAAAATCGTCAATTTTCATCTGATTAAGCAGCAATCGCATAGTGCATCGCTGAATTTGGAAACCAACTATTTTTTTGAGGTGAAAAGGTCAAAAGTCAACTCAAGGTCAAACTTCTAAAATCATCAATTGCAATATGAAAAAATAATCAATTTTCATCCGATTGACCTGAGCTTTTATTAAGATTGTCAGTTTTAATCTGAATGAAATGGACAATTTGATGTATCCATGGCAACCTTTTTTTTTTTTAGGTAAAATTTGTTTTTTGGATTTTGCAAATATTGTGCATTGCACGACATCTTTCTTTTTTCTTTTTCTTTGTTTGTTTGTTTATGTCTTGCTGATGAAGCTTGAAGGCAGAAACAGTGCTATTCAGGGATTATTTCAATATAAAATTGTGCAAGTCCTTGTGACCATTATGCACTGTCTGGCCTTTTGGGTAATGTTTTTTTCTAATGTTGATGCCATGTGCAGGCCTTTTGCCACCCTGAAATTGCTTTTTAAAAATTTATTCTGTAACTAGCCTAGCGTCTGCCTCCCCCACCCCACCTCTGCATTCCTTTGTAATATGGAGAGATGTAAATTCCGTATTTTACAATTCTTTGGTCATAGCATCCTTGAATCAAGATGTTTCGATAAATGCTACAGAAATTTAATCGATAAAAACCTTATATTTAAGCTGCATTTTTTTAGGTGAGTGCAGAATGAGGTGACGAGGTAGATGTCATTACAAATCTTCCTTTTTTGGTGGTGTTTGATTCACCGCTGTGCAATTTGTATTGTAATTCTGAAAGAGTGCTGTTTCTGCTCACTATTTGTTTACTGATGCAAATTAGATTGGCAACATGGCTCCACTTTCAACTATCTTCTCCAGAGCTTTACCAACGAAGACCACCTGGCTGTACATAAGCACAAGCATGAGATGACATTGAAATTTGGACCACCCAAGAATGACTACACTGTCGTTGCAGGTGAGTGGTGACGGGAAGGAATTTATAGATCCGACACACTCCAAAACTACCAATCAAATGCACGCATCAGTTCATGTACCCGCAAAGGGAGGGGGAGGGAGGGACACACAAGGCTTTTTCAACAAATGTAAGCATTTATTGATAATCACAATGAAATGATGCCCATTGGGTTAGGGCAAAGATGATGGCAAGTATCCTGAGAGGTTAAACGGGCCCCTTTTTTGTATACAAAGTCAAGGCTCATGGAACAGCTCGAACACACCACAAATCACGAAGCAACAGAACAATAGGAACAGCAGAATGAGAGTGGGGAAATGCCAACAGCAGAGCTGAGAGACAAAATTGATGGAGATAGACAAATAAGAGATGCAGGTAAGAATGAGGGGTAGAGGAGGACTCAAGGGGCACACAAAATGGATACAGAAGCAAATTCTCAGGAAGGAAAAACTGGTGAAAAGAAAAAATTGGCAGTGGGGTGGTTTAATGGCAGTTGATGAGATGGTGGTGAACAGCTATCTTGAAAACCTGGAGGGAAGAATAAGGTTGAAGAGAATGTGGAAGCTGGTTCCACAAAGAGGAGCGAATGAGTGGAGGTGAGCAGTGGTCCTAGATTTAGGTAGTTTCATCAGAAGGGGGTTGCTGGTGGACTTTGTGTTCCCTGCAGAAACCTGGACAGAAAGGGGTGGGGGGTTGTATGATGATGACAAAGTGTGGTGAGGGCAGAGGGTGCAAGACCAGAAAGGAGGTGGTCGATGACAGAGAGACTACTGCTTCATTGCTGGAGATTCCAATGATCCTGAAGGCCTTGGTCCTAATAGCATCAAGCTGAGCATGGTTGTGAGGCAGGGATGCCAGCCAAGAGGGGAGAGCAGTATTCCATCATTCCATCAAGCTTGTCAAAGTGGATAAAGGCCTTGTATGTGGATAAGAGTTCAGGTCTGCCGAGGAAGGACTTTACACAACAGAGGATGTCCAGTCTGCGGCTGGCTTTGGAGGCCAACTTTGAAATGTGGTTTGCCAAAGAAAAATCATGGCTAACAGTGAGACCCTAACTACTTCAAGAGGATTGTTAAGAAAGTAGATGGGAGGATTTTCCACATGGTCTTTTCAGAGAGAGACAATGAGAATGAGTGTGAGATTTGTCACAATGGAAAGACATATTCCAAGTGTTTCACCAAATTGTGATTTTTTATCGAGGGTTGAGGAGAGCGACGAGGCTGCTGCCTTGCCTATCTGAAGGATAAGAGATGTCACGGCAGAGGGTGAAGTCATCAGCAAAGAGATAAAGAGGATTTCCAGAGAGATTGTTGATAAAGATCAGGAATGGGATGGTGCCTAGAACACTGCCTTGGGGACTCGAGTATTAACAGATGAGATGAAAGATTTCTGTTAAGACCCACGTGTTGGCTACGAGAGTCGAGAAACAAGAGAAGAGTGGAGTTGGCCTTGGATGCCATAGGCAGAGAGTTTGGAGAGTATGACAGGATGCCAGACTGTATTGAAAGCTTGAGATGTGTCCAGAGAGATTACCCTGATCTCATGTCTGACATTGAGGCAGCATGTCCAAGGGAGAACGATCTGGTCTGAATCCGAATTTATGATCTAAGATGAAGTCATTGGATAAAAGGAAGGATTTCATATCAACTGCAATGATGGATTCCATGACTTTGCTGATGATTGGAAGGAAGCTGATTGGTCTGCAGTTAAGGGAATCAGTTTTTGTACCTTGTTTATGTCATGCAGTGATATTAGCTGATTTCCAAGCAGATGGAGTATTCCCTAGTGCAAATGATGGGGTGAAAATTGAACAAAGTATGTACAAGAGCAGCAGAGTAGGTTTTTAGGACACATGAGCTGATGTCGTCTGGTCCAGTTAGAGAATCAGAGTTGAGGGTTGCCAGAAAACCTCTCCACCTTTTCAGGTGCAAAAGACAGTCCATGAGCAGTTGCTATAACTTGGAAGGGTGGATACAGAGAGTGCTGGATTGGGGACACACAATTTGGCAGTAAACATAGAATTGAGGCATGTGGAGTCTGCTGTGGTACCATTTGAAGAGAGGGAAGGGATGGAGGGGGAGCATACTCCAAAGAAGGATTGAAGAAGGTGCCACCAGATTTGTAGAGGAGAGAGACAAGTTTGAAAGTTGTCTTAAGATTGGACAGATGTCATTTTCTGGCTCTTCTGAGAGAGTGGGCACATACTTGTTACGGGCTTTGTGAAATGATCTGAGGTTGCCTTTGGTCAGATATACCTTCCAGGCAGAGAAGGAAAGTTGTTTCAGAGCAACTGCCTCACCGCAGTATTCAATGTACCATGGGTTGGAGGATTTGTATGATAACTGAAGACAAGATGGGATGAATTTGTGCATAATGGAGGGGAGGTTTATGTGGAAGAATTCCCAGGCCGAGTTAATATCGGGGGTGGTAGATATAGGAGACATGTCCTGAAGTGCAGCGGCTGCTTGCAGTCCCTGCCAGTTTGCCTCAGTGATCTGCCACACTCGATGGCACTGAGGTTGTTCTCTGAGAATGGCTTGAGATGTTGATCTTCACAAGCACATGGTCAGATGAACCAATTGGAGCAAAGTATGAGCAGGAGACATTAGTGGGTAAGTTTGTCATACCCAAATCCAGAAGGGAAGACAGAAATCCGGGTCAGAAAGTTTACAGATTGAGTCTGCATTCCCATGGAGTCACAGATTTCCTTTGCAGAAGTGTCATGAATGGTGAGAGAGGGAATAACACCCAGCAAATTTGCATGGAAACAATTGAAATTGCCACATATGAGAAAGATAGAGTTGGGATAAGTGCTTAAAAGGTTGTGTGTGTGTGTGTGTGTGTGTGTGTGTGTGTGTGTGTGTGTGTGTGTGTGTGTGTGTGTGTGTGTGTGTGTGTGTGTGTGTGTGTGTGTGTGTGTGTGTGTGTGTGTGTGTGTGTGTGTGTGTGTGTGTGTGTGACAGAGAGAGCCACAGAGACACAGAGACGGACGGACATATATGGAGTCTGGAGGACGGTATAATACAGACAATATCCATATGTCATGGCCTTCTCAGTCACCAGATCTGAACCCAATGGAGCATTTGTGGGATATTCTGGAGCGACACCTGAGACTGTTTTCCACTGCCATGAAACAGGTGTGAGTTGATTGACTTTCTTGTGGAAGAATGGTGTGGCATCCCTCTGCAGAATTCCAGACGCTGGTGGACTCCATGTCATGGTGTATACAGGCCGTATTGGTCACATGTGGTAGCGCACCACCCTATTAAGTGACCTTGTATTGGTGTTTGTTTTTTTTTGCCCACTAGCTGTATGTCAAGTGCTGAAGAATTAAAAACGTTTTAATGCCTTTTGTTGTGGCCAATTCGGAACTTCTTTTTTGTTCAACCGGAGTGGGAAATGCTTTGAGCATGCATGCTACCACAAATGCGACGTCATTTATATTCTGATTTGTCTCTGGGTAGGGAAATAACATCGCAAGTATATTTACGGTATACACACCCATCAGGTTGATTTAGCCTCCTATGGTATTCTGCAAAAAAAGAAAAGATTGCTGAATTGGGGTCTGTAAGCACATAAAGTATCTAGAGGTTGTGAAGATGGGGCTGTTCAAAGTTCTGCAATCGTTCATTTATTCACGCATTCATTAATTTAGTCATTTATTCAATCTTTCATTGATTTTGTATTTATTCCTTTATTGGCTCATTCATTACTGAAGTCATTACCCCACGCATGCGAAGCAAAAAGCATGGTAAAGCAATTGCTTCACTTCTGTTTGTTTGTCTCCGTCCATTTGTTCATCTTTAAACATCAGTTTTTGATCGAGGATCATCTATAAATGTCTGATTTGCAGTAGTACTTTGGCTCGGAATTCATCCCGATCACATATGCACAGAGAGGAGTGAGAACTTTTTTGCAGGCAGACAAACAAAATTGAAAATCATTCCAAACAGGAAACCTACTTTCTTTTTAAAGGATGCCGTAAAGGACACAAACAGGCACACATAACGAATATTACATGTTAGATAGGGTGATGTAACAGACACTGCATAAAACGGTGGTAAAACCCAGAATTAATTAATTTATACGATCCTTAAAACCATGAAAAACTAGAAGGGCACGCGTTAGAGCACATACCTCTGCTAAGCTGATTGGTTTACATTTTGTATCCCACTGGTAGGCTGGATGTGGACTCGGACCTGAACTAAAATTTAATCGTTTGTTCTTGTCACCTAACCAGCTCATCCACCAAGTTTTGTCCGAATCCGTCCCTAACTTTTTTGAGATATCGTGCTGTATATCATTTTAGCCCTGTCACTCAATGGTGAAGAATCACTTAAAATATTTTCGGATGCAGATTCGCATCTTCATCAAAATCGAATCCATTCTTTCTTGTTACATACCCAACCTGCCCACCAAGTTTCGTCCGAATCTGTTCTAAACTTTCTGAGATATCCTGCTCTTTGTCGTTTTTGGCCTGATCTCTCAATGGTGAAAGATCTGTTAAATAAAACCAGTGGATCCAGATTTGGATCTCGGATCGAGATTTGGATCTTAACCAAAATCGAATCATTTCGTCAGTGTCACGTACCCAAGCTCTCCATGAAATTTTGTCCAAATCTGTCGACAACTTTTTCAGATATTTTGTTCACAAACAAATAGACAGACAGACAGACAGACGGGGGTCAAAACATCCACCTTCGGTGGTGGCGGTAATAAAATCAAATTGTATACTGTATTTGAATTGTAGAACACAAATAGCCTTTGTACCGCTTCCAAAAACCTCGAGTTTTGCAGTACTTGGACATGTTAAATAAGGTGGTGTAAAAGACACGACACAACGGTGGTAAACTTTCGGAATTTTTTTTTATACAACCTTTGAAATATTTATTTTACTTCAATTGAATTGTATATTTGAACACTGCGCAGGGTAAGGTGTTCAACGGGCTCTCGTGTTACCTCTGCCACTGAAGGTGGAAGGCAGTTACAGTATGTTTTCACCCCTGTTTTTCTGTTTGTTTGTGCGCAGGATATCTCAAAAAGTTGGCGACGGATTCAGATGAAATTTGGTGGGCAGGTTGTGTGTGTGACGAGGACGAACTGATTAGATTTTGGTGAAGATCCGGATCTGGACACGAGAATTTTTTAGTCATTCTTAACCATTGAATTATGAGACTAAAAACTATATATATCTATATATTGTTGAGGATTCGCGCCCGCCGGCGTGCGAACGGCCGCGTAACTCGAATCGTGGCACGTTGCCCACCGGACGGACAATCCAGTCGTGACCCTCTCGGACTAACGCCGGGAACCAGTCACGGGTGGACCTTTCGGACTCACCACGATCGTGCCAATCGGCCCCCGCGTGGGATAGGGTTGCTCGCCAAATTCGACCTACCTAAGTACCCACACGGAGGGTAGACCGGGCGATCGCACCTCGCCGCAGGTCGACTTCGGACACTGGCCACTTTAAGCGACCCGTTCCGTACTATCGGGATAACCGAGCGTCGGCCTCGACGGTTCGATTAATTATCGGGCGTTTTAGCCCACGACCAACCCTTTACGTGAAGCAAGATGGAGATTCAATGAAAGAAAAGACAAAGCGAAGCGGGAAAACAGTTCAACATGAAGCACATTTATTTCGCGATGAACGGAAAGCACACATATACAATTCCACCAAAAACACATGTAAAAGAAGAAGACAATGCAATATTACACAAAAAGCAAATGCAACACTGCAGATCTAACCGACTACCGGGCACACGGCAACACTTATACAATTTTACTTCACAGACGGCGCCGACAACACATATTCCCAAAGCAAAAGAAAAGAAACACCCTCCAGGATGAGGGGGGTAGACGGGCCTGGGGTCGAGACCGGGTCGGGCCTACCCGTCTGATGATGAGACGCGAAGTGGCGGTGGTGCCTCAACTCCGCGGGCCTCGCGGACAGTGTCTGGTAGGGGGTGGGAAAGGGGCCCCCTTTGTCGCACTATCTCAGCGCGGGGGGAAACAGGAGGGGGTTGCTGATGCTCGGGGGAAGGAGGATATCACCCTGTCTCGGGTCCCGCGGCGAGCGTCTCCTCCTCGGTCGCGTTGCTGGCCTCTCCCTCTGCAGCTCCCGGCACCGACGCGAGCACCCCCTCGTCCGCCTTCGCCGCCGTCACCTCTCCACAGCTCCGTCTACTCGCCCCCTCAGTCTCTTCTCTTGGCTCGTCCCAACTCTCCACTCTTGACTTCTCCCACTTCTTTCAGCTCCACCGACGACTCTCTTGAACTCCGCACAACTGCCCACTGAACTGCCTTGACTGACGAACGCAGCCGTTTATATAAGCCCCGTGGCTTCGCTCCTTCACCTTTGACCCTCTGCCTCCGACCCTTCACCTCTCTAACTGGCTCCCCATTGGACCGAGGAAAGGTGGGCGTGAATGCTTTTTGATCCATGAATTTGCATATAGCGTCCTCACTCCAACGCCCTGGAGGCGGGGCCAAATCGCCCCAGCTCGCCGATAGGACGGAACAGAAGTGGGCGTGAGTCGTTTTTGATCCGTTTTTCTCGGAAAGTCTGTGATGACTCTGAACACGCTGCTCGGTGCGCGCCCCGCACGAGTCCAGCATCGGCGCCCACAAGTGGCGTGGGAATGACGGTGATGCGATGGTGGCGAGTTGTGACGGTAAAGGTCGTGGCTGTTGTTGTGAAGCGGCGTTGTGGTTGGTGGTTGTTGTTGTGAAGCGGCGTTGTGGTTGGTGGTTGTTGTTGTGAAGCGGCGTTGTGGTTGGTGGTTGTTGTGTGACGGCTGTTGAGACGTGGTTGGTGGTGGTAGTAATGGCGGCTGGTCCAAAATAAAGATAGTAAAAGAAAAACGGCTATCCTGAAGAGTCGCAGCCCGACTGAATGACATTTATTCCCTTTAGACAACGGGTTTGGGCCTAACTACACATATACTTACCGAGATATCTCACCTAAGGGACCTGAATGGTGGTTTGTGAATTTCGTCAACCACAACACTACCCCCTCCCCTTTTTACAGACTCGTCCCGAGTCGTCAAATTTTCGTGTGCCATCATGTGTAGTTTTCCCCTAATACATTTTACCTACGGATCCCTGAGTGCGACATTCATGGTATTCGTGTCCCCAAAATAAATAACCTGAGGGCTGAGTAACTACCTAAACAAACTCACTCACACGGACGACTTAAATAAAATTGCCGGCGCTAAGACAAATATGCCGGGGGCGCACTCATATTTACAGTACATCTTAACCTTAACTTACAAATTTTACACTAAACCATGGCCCAGGATCAATGAACTCTGCAAAAAGAAAGCAGTTAGCAGGGAGCCAGGCTGCTCACATGCAGTCTCTGGCTCAAACAATGCAGGTGACAGGGAACGTGGCCGGCTGCTCACACGCAGTCCAAGGCCTTCCTTTTTGAACTGAACGCAGTGAACCACAACGGTGCATGGGCTGCACAAACACAGTCTCCGTGCCAGCTCAAGTGGCACACGCAATGAACACAACGAATGGATGGATGAATGGTTTCAACTGAACGCAGTGAACCACAACGGTGCATGGGCTGCACAAACGTAGTCTCCGTGCCAGCTCAAGTGGCACACGAAATGAACACAACGAATGGATGGATGAATGTGTGTACGCAAACACGGTGCACGGGCCGCCACTGCAGGCCCGTGTTGTAGCTGCCAACAGAGCAGTTCTTGCAGCTTGCAAACTGTTGCTTTTACGATCCTGGCGCACATGGCAATGAACAGGGGGGGGGGCAAAGCAAAATTGAACGGGGCTGGTGAACGTGGGCAGTGGGCATGGCATGGCAAAGGCAGCAGGCAAACACAGCCTGCAGAACCAGGCCGTTGCAGGCAAACACAGCCGGCAGATGAACTGGCCGGCACAGGCCTAGAAGAAAAACAGCCAGCCAGCAGATGAAGTGGGCCGGCACAGGCCTTGAAGAAAAACAGCCAGCCGGCGGCACAGGCCTTTGCAGCAAAACAACAGCTGCCGATGAAGTTGGCCGGCCTCCGCCTTGAAGCAAAACACGGCCAGCCGATGAAGTTGGCCAGCCTTTGCCGTTCAGTGGAGGTTGGTGGAGGGAGTGCGGTGGTGCTGGCCACTTGGAAGGCGGGCTCGGACCTACCTACCTGTCTCCCTCCCACCTATCGCCTTTGCCTGTCACTGTACATACCCACTCCCTTAATTTGTCAAACCCCAATTTAGCCCCAACTTTTTTTTTTTTATTATTATTTTTTGTTCACTTCCCCACTATAAATCGTCCCCTAACCCCCTTTATCGTCTTTGTTCGGCTAACCTATCCTGTCACCTAGCCTACTCCCAACCCCTACGTTCCCTTCCCGGAGGGGAGTAAGGGAGAGCTAACGTCCTGTGTCGAGGCCCAACTCAAGCCTCAGAATGGCCTCCCCAGAGTTCAGCGATCTAACCCAAAGTGGGTCCAGCGGCCCACAACGAGAGTGAGGGGATGGATGGTGCGGAGGGGTACACTTCCTAATCTACCCTATCCATTAACTGTTAAACTACCCCGGGGCTTTCAACAAGCGCCTCGCGCTTAAACTATTGGTTCTAACAACCCAGATTCCCGTCGCCTGTGTTGGTGTCCTCACAATTTCGGGCCTCGCCCCCCAATTTTCTCTCCGTGCCCTCACACGGTCTCATGGCTGGGACACGTGGCTCCCTTTGGCAGGCACGACCCTCTGCTGATTCTCCGACGATGGCACCCCCGGGCACTACACTGCCTCCGAGCCTACCAGCTCCCTAACACCGGGGAGTGCCCCCCATGGCACCTCCCCTGAAACGCACACGTGGCAGGCTGGCTTCCCAGGCCCCTTTCCGAGGGTCACCCGTGCCCACAACACTGCCCACGTGGCTAATGGCGCCCCGGGCCCCCGCACCAAGCAGGCGCACCCGTGCCCACTACGCTATCCCGGCCCCCCATGGGCCCTTGGCCTACCGCGGCCGACTGGCCTGGTGCCCGGGGTACCCACTCAGCGATACTCACCTTTCGCAGCCACGCTCCCAGCCCGTCAACAGGGCTCCTGCACCCCTCCAAATGGGTTTCGAGCCTACTTTCCCACCAACAACAAAACAACCTCCATTTTTCAATTTGAATAACCCCCTAACTCAGTCTACACTGACCCCGGGGTCCCTTGGGCGGGAGTCACTCCTCCTCCCAATCACTCATCGCACCATGCATTCCCCATTCGCTCCACTCACACAGACCCGCTGGCCTCACTCACTCACCAAGCACATGCTTCCACTTCACTCACCAACTCTTCAACACACTCACCGCTGAACTCTGCCATCCTCCTAACTACCTCCCCTAACTAACTCGTGCTCCCACGTCGTCCCTTAAACTACAGCACGTTCCTTTTAACACTACGTAGCTAAGCTACGTCCCCACTACACATCCACAAGTCTGTCACTGTCTCCAAATAAATCATTTTATTTCCCAACCTAAAGCTCACTAAATCCCTCTACCTAATCCATTCCACGGACTCCATGAGGACTTACCCCTGCCCCATGAAGTCGGTCTAGCTAAGCTAACCCTTCCCCCTAACTAGTTTCCATCCTGTGCCCAGGTAAGGGGGTCTTCCACCCCTTGCCCAGGAATCCTGTGCACCCGAAAGTGAGGCTTGTTTTTTTTTTTTTTTTCATGCGCAGCACCAGCGCGGCAACTCGCGCACTTTGCACCTGCCCGTGACGTCATGCAGCTGCACGTGTTGCTCGTCCCTCCTTGGACGGTACCATCCGGCAGGGATACCCCTCCTGCCGGATTCCAACCCCGCGTGCAGCCATGACGTCACTGTGCGCATAAAAAAAAACACAAGCCCCACGTCTCGAGGGGTTCCCCACGCGAACACATGTGCTTTGCCCGTTGGAGCTTCACACACACGATCGCGTGGAGAACCCGTCCGGTCCAAATCCATAATCCTGCCTAAACTTTGTCCGTCCGCGGGATCGGCAAATCCACCGCGTGCGTTTCCGGACCGGGACTTCACTCTCGCAAGCGAGCACGTGGGGGCCTCGTGCGTTGCACAGCACGGACCTCGTGCTCACTGCTGGGTGAACCCGGCACGGTGCGCAAAACATCTACAGCCGCTACTCGGCTTTCGTTCTTCTGTCGCCGTCGTCGTCGCCATTCAACACACGCACACCTGCGTGTTACGACGCTCACACACCTCACCATTACATTCACACCGGGAGACGCGGCTGCGTGCTCCCGCATGCCAACCGACATCTCCCTCACATACCGCTCTCTCACACACACGGTCTCCCTTGCATAAACCATACCACTCACACGTGGTGCTCCATTCACACACCGTCCCTCACTCATACACGGGGGGGGCACTCACCCGCGGTGCCTCATCCACACTGGCCGTTTCATCCACACACACGGCCTCTTCCACACACGGTGCCTCATCCACACACGGCGTGCTGGGAAGCACGTACTCCGGCACCATCGCCACCACACCACTCACACACGGGGTCACTTCCACACACGGGGACGCACTCACACCTTGCACCACACACACAGGGACAACTACACTGGGGATTCGTGTCCCCACAAGGGTCTCCGGGGCCTCTATACCCCCCAAGCTCTCCGTGCACCCGTTCGCAGCACTCCTCCTCTCAACCTCGCGAAGCACGTCCGAACTCACCTGGTCGTGACTCGCCTCAAGGGGGCATACTCCCTCCCCTCGTTCCTGGAGGAGGCCATCCAGCTTCTCGCACCGGGTCCCTGCACGGTCCGCCAGCTCACCCCCATTGTCCTCCACGACCTCTGTGTGTGTGTGCGTCACTTACCCCGTCTTCATTGTGCAGTCTTCCCTCTATCGTTCCCATCTCCCGTGTCTCTGCCAACTCAGTCACCTCTTCACCCTTTACCTCCCTTGTCTCAACTATTATTTCCGTTGTCGTCACCTCGTGTCTCGTCTCACACGTTTTGGTCTCCCCATTTAATTTTTCCCTTTCGGTCATCGTCACGACCCTCGCCCAACACGTCCCCCGAATTATTTTTTCACCCGCCTCCACCGCGGGCCCGACAGCCGTTGCACCCCCTCCCAGCTCGTTCGCTCCGACACGTGGAGTCGCCATTTTAAGCTCCCTGCTAACGGCCTTCATGCCCGCCTGCAGGCATCGGCCCATGTTCTGCGTCTCACCCCGCAGCTTTTTAGTTTCTTCCTTCATGTTTGTTTCCATTTTAGTTTTCATGCGTTTTATTTCGTTTGTGAATGTATCCATCTTTTCGTTCATTCCTTTCATTTCGTTTTTCATATCCGCATTCATTTGTGCCAGCATGGTGAATAGCTGGGCCATGTCGGGTGCGCTTGGGTGAGCCGTTTCGGCAGGGGTTGGGGAAGGGTTTTGGTGGAGAGGGGGAGGGGAGGTGTCATACACCGGGGCCGCTGCCGCACCCATTTCGGGCTCTGGGTTCAGTTGGGCGAGTTCGTTTTCCTGTACAACCAACATTTCCTGCACGGGGATTTCATCCTGAGCCATGGATTCTACACATTCTACATCCATTTCTAATACCCCCGGCTCCCGCTCGCTTTGAGATGCCATCTTGCTTCTCTTAAAGGGTTAATTTAGCTCGCTCGTAATTTGGAGGGAATCGGGGGTCGCTCCTCTCACCCCTGGACCGATTCCCGTGAATTTAATTGGAGACAGGAGAGCCCGTTTTCCCGTTCTCCGATACCAGTGCCGCGAGGAGGGCGATGGGTTTATATCGCACGACCTGACACCAGTGTTGAGGATTCGCGCCCGCCGGTGTGCGAACGGCCGCGTAACTCGAATCGCGGCACGTCGCCCACCGGACGGACAATCCAGTCGTGACCCTCTCGGACTAACGCCGGGAACCAGTCACGGGTGGACCTTTCGGTCTCACCATGATCGTGCCAATCGGCCCCCGCGTGGGATAGGGTTGCTCGCCAAATTCGACCTACCTAAGTACCCACACGGAGGGTAGACCGGGCGATCGCACCTCGCCGCAGGTCGACTTCGGACACGGGCCACTTTAAGCGACCCGTTCCGTACTATCGGGATAACCGAGCGGTGTTATTCGTCGGCCTCGACGGTTCGATTAATTATCGGGCGTTTTAGCCCACGACCAACCCTTTACGTGAAGCAAGATGGAGATTCAATGAAAGAAAAGACGAAGCGAAGCGGGAAAACAGTTCAACATGAAGCACATTTATTTCGCGATGAACGGAAAGCACACATATACAATTCCACCAAAAGCACATGTAAAAGAATAAGACAATGCAATATTACACAAAAAGCAAATGCAACAATGCAGATCTAACCGACTACCGGGCACACGGCAACACTTATACAATTTTACTTCACAGACGGCGCCGACAACACATATTCCCAAAGCAAAAGAAAAGAAACACCCTCCAGGATGAGGGGGGTAGATGGGCCTGGGGCCGAGACCGGGTCGGGCCTACCCGTCTGATGATGAGACGCGAAGTGGCGGTGGTGCCTCAACTCCGCGGGCCTCGCGGACAGTGTCTGGTAGGGGGTGGGAAAGGGGCCCCCTTTGTCGCACTATCTCAGCGCGGGGGGAAACAGGAGGGGGTTGCTGATGCTCGGGGGAAGGAGGATATCACCCTGTCTCGGGTCCCGCGGCGAGCGTCTCCTCCTCGGTCGCGTTGCTGGCCTCTCCCTCTGCAGCTCCCGGCACCGACGCGAGCACCCCCTCGTCCGCCTTTGCCGCCGTCACCTCTCCACAGCTCCGTCTACTCGCCCCCTCCGTCTCCTCTCTTGGCTCGTCCCAACTCTCCACTCTTGACTTCTCCCACTTCTTTCAGCTCCACCGACGACTCTCTTGAACTCCGCACAACTGTCCACTGAACTGCCTTGACTGACGAACGCAGCCGTTTATATAAGCCCCGTGGCTTCGCTCCTTCACCTTTGACCCTCTGCCTCCGACCCTTCACCTCTCTAACTGGCTCCCCGTTGGACCGAGGAAAAGTGGGCGTGAATGCTTTTTGATCCATGAATTTGCATATAGCGTCCTCACTCCAACGCCCTGGAGGCGGGGCCAAATCGCCCCAGCTCGCCGATAGGACGGAACAGAAGTGGGCGTGAGTCGTTTTTGATCCGTTTTTCTCGGAAAGTCTGTGATGTCTCTGAACACGCTGCTCGGTGCGCGCCCCGCACGAGTCCAGCATCGGCGCCCACAAATGGCGTGGGAATGACGGTGATGCGATGGTGGCGAGTTGTGACGGTAAAGGTCGTGGCTGTTGTTGTGAAGCGGCGTTGTGGTTGGTGGTTGTTGTTGTGAAGCGGCATTGTGGTTGGTGGTTGTTGTTGTGAAGCGGCGTTGTGGTTGGTGGTTGTTGTGAAGCGGCGTTGTGGTTGGTGGTTGTTGTGTGACGGCTGTTGAGACGTGGTTGGTGGTGGTAGTAATGGCGGCTGGTCCAAAATAAAGATAGTAAAAGAAAAACGGCTATCCTGAAGAGTCGCAGCCCGACTGAATGACATTTATTCCCTTTAGACAACGGGTTTGGGCCTAACTACACATATACTTACCGAGATATCTCACCTAAGGGACCTGAATGGTGGTTTGTGAATTTCGTCAACCACAACAATATATATGTATATATATATATATATATATATATATATATATATATATATATATATATATATATATATATATATATATATATATATATATATATATATATATATATATATATATATATATATATATATATACTAAAACGCAAAAGAAACTTACCACTTGTTTGAAATGTAATAAAATTGTAACAGTTCAAAATAAAACAAACCAACAATTGCTAATTGAAACATTGGCATTTTATTGATGACATCTCAAGTTTTTTTGACCAAGATACACCATCTCATAAGTTTGTTCTACAGTACAGAACAGCACAGGGTGCAATGTCAGTCCCCTTTCAATAGCGTGTCTGGCCACCATTGTTTTGGATACAAGCAGTGCATCGTCGGCGCATACTGCCTACCAGTCTTTGGATGGATTGCTGCTGGATTCTGTCCCACTCAGTCATCAATGTCTGAAGCCTTCTGACTTAGGACCATCTGTCTGTCCTGCCTTGCAGTGGTGACTCTTGGCCTTCCTGATCGAGGTCTGTCATCTGCAGAGTTGTGGAGGGTGTCTCTGTCCACCAGGGCCGATATCGTCTGGTGTGAACAGCCAAGGCAACGTGCCACCTCACGGTAGCTCAATCCGCCTTGCAGTATGCCCAAGGCACACTGCCGTTGATCCCTTGACAATCGTGGCATGTTGATTGAAATTCCCATTTTGCACTGGCCTTTTTAAAGCCAATATCAAGACATCACGTGCAGCTCATTAAAATCATCCTGTACCCCTTGGCTAATCACTGACAGTCAAAATGGCTGTTCAACAGCTGTGCTATGAAGTGACCATTGAAGGTTCAACTGACCATCCGTGACCGTTTTGTCTGACAGTGAGGACACTATTGTCCACAAATAAGTTCACACATTTACTACACGCAGTGTTATTGTTGATATTTGAAGGTTTAAAAGGTGGTAAGTTTCTTTTGCATTTCAATATATATATATATATATATATATATATATATATATATATATATATATATATATATATATATATATATATATATATATATATATATATATATATATATATATATATATATATATATATATATATATAACACGACATCTCAAGTTATGAATGGATTTGGATAAAACCTGGTGAACAGGTTGGGTTTGTGACAAGGACAAATAGATTCACTTTTGGTGAATTTCTGGATATGATAATTTAAAAAATGTTTTTTAAAAGAAATTTTTCACTATTGAGAGATGGGGCCAAAAACGACATGTAGCATAATATTTCGAAAAGTTGTGGACGAGTTATGACTAAACTAGGTGGATGAGTTGATTAGTTGATGAGAACAAGCCAATTCGGTTTTACTTCAGGTCTGGATGCAGGTTCAGCCCATCCTTGGGAAACAAAACGTAAACTGTTCAGCCTAGCATATGTATGTATGCGCTCTACGGAGTGCCGTTCTAGGTTGCATTCTGTTTTGAATGAGTTGCACCATTTACAGGTTATGTCAGCATTGCTTTTTGTCATGTCTTGTGATTACAGTATTTGAATAATTTTATCTCCTCTTGATGACTGTCTATTCTTCTTGTAGACCAAACACCAACCCCGACACGCTTCCTCCGGAATTGTGAGGAAGTCGGCCTTTTCCATGAACTTGCTAGTCCATTCGAGAAACTGGAGAATGAGTTTAAGAAGGCACAAGAGGATGACGATGACAAAAAGGCAAGCACATTTCTCAAACGATATTTTCATGTTGATCACAGCAAGGATTGTTCTCTGAGAATGGCTAGAGATGTTGACCTTCACAAGCACATGGTCAGATGAACCAATTGGAGCAAAGTATGAGCAGGAGACATTAGTGGGTAAGTTTGTCATCCCCAAATCCAGAAGCATTTCTGGTTCAGACCTTAAATGAATGTTATTGATATTAGGATTGTTTTTTTTAATGGCATTGCCAAACTGTTGGAAAGACCTCTGCATTGCATGTGCAAGGCAACAAATGGTACAAAAACCAAAGTAATGGGATTAATATTTGAAATGTAAAAAACAAAATGGAAAAAAAAAATGTGAAGAATAATAGAGATTGACTTTGACTTTCGGAAGATTGTAGAACAGTCAGCTATGGTACCACCAAAAATGCCAGGAACCATGATGATATATATATATATATATATATATATATATATATATATATATATATATATATATATATATATATATATATATATATATATATATATATATATATATATATATATATTGTTGCGGTCTTCGCGCCCGCCGGCGTGCGAACGGCCACGTAACTCGAATCGCGGCACGTCGCCCACCGGACGGACAATCCAGTCGTGACCCTCTCGGACTAACGCCGGGAACCAGTCACGGGTGGACCTTTTGGTCTCACCGCGATCGAGCCAATCAGCCCCCGCGTGGGATAGGGTTGCTCGCCAAATTCGACCTCCCTAAGTACCCACGCGGAGGGTAGACCGGGCGATCGCACCTCGCCGCAGGTCGACTTCGGACACGGGCCACTTAAGCGACCCGTTCCGTACTATCAGAATAACCGAGCGGTGTTATCGTCGACCTCGACGGTTCGATTAATTATCGGGCGTACTCAGCCCACTACCAACCCTTTACGTGAAGCAAGATGAGGATTCAATGGAGGAAAAGACGAAGCGAAGCGGGAGAACAGTTCAACAATAAAGCACATTTATTCGCGGCACACGGGAAGCACACAAATACAATTCCACCAAATGCACACAAAAAAAAGAAAACACACTTCCATTTACACAAAAAGCAAATATAAAAGTGAAAATACAGTGCAGAGCTAATACCGACTACCGAGCACACGGCAACACTTATACAATTCTACTTCACAGACGGCGCCGACAACACATACCCAAAACCAAGGAAAAGAATATCCTCAAGAATGAGGCGGGCCTGAGGCCGAGACCGGGTCGGGCCTACCCGTCTGGTGATGAGACGCGGAGCGGCGATGGCCCCGCAACCCGCGGGCCTCGTGGACGGTGTCTGGTAGGGGGTGGGAACGGGGCCCCCTTGGTCGCACTATCTCAGCGCGGGGGGAAACAGGAGGGGGTTGCTGATGCTCGGGGTATAGAGGATCTTTATTATCCCTGGTGTGCGTCTCCACCTCGGCCAGGTCGCGCTGCCGGCCTCCCTCGGGCGTGCAGCTCCTGGCACCGACGCGAGCACCCCCTCGTCCGGCTCTCTTCAGCTTCTCCAGCCACTGCAGGCTTCGGGCTCCAGACTTCCACACTCGTCCCCTCCGTTCCGACTCCTTCTCGTTCTCGTTCTCCTTTTCGTTCTCGTTCTCCTTCTCGTTCTCGTTCTCCTTCCTCTGACTGACGAACACCGTCCTTTTATCCCCCCGTAACTTCGCCTTTGACCCCCTCCCTTTGACCTTTCACCTCGCTCCCCATTGGCCCGAGAAAAAGTGGGCGTGAAGGCTTTTTGATCCACAAATTTGCAACAAATCCACAAATCCACAAATTGTCGTTTTTGAAGCACAAAATCCGTGATTTTGTACACGCGGTTCGACGCGCGCTCTGCACGAATCCAACACCGGTACCCACAGCGGGGCAAGAACGGTGGCGATGCTACGGTGGCGAGGTGTGACGGGAAGGTCGTGGCGGTTGTGGTGAAGCGGTGGTTGTGGTTGTAATCATGGCGGTTGGTCCAAAATAAAGATAGTAAAAGAAAAACGGCTATCCTGAAGAGTCGCAGCACGCATAAATGACATGTATTCCCACTAGACAACGGGTTTGGGCCTAACTACACATGCACTTACCGAGATACCTCACCTAAGGGACCTGAATGGTGGTTTGCGAATTTGGTAACCACAACACTACCCCCTTCCCTTTTTACAGACTCGTCCCGAGTCGTCAAATTTTCGTGTGCCATCATGTGTAGTTTTCCCCTAGTACATTTTACCTACGGATCCCTGAGTGCGACATTCATGGTATTCGTGTCCCCAAAATAAATAACCTGAGGGCTGCGTAACTATCTAAACAAACTCACTCACACGGACGACTTAAATAAAATTGCCGGCGCTAGACAGACATGCCGGGGGCGCACTCATATGTACAGTACATCTTAACCTTAACTTACAAATTTTACACTAAACCATGGCCCAGGATCAATGAACTCTGCAAAAAGAAAGCAGTTAGCAGGGAGCCAGGCTGCCCGCATGCAGTCTCTGGCTCAAAACAATGCAGGTGACAGGGAACGTGGCTGGCTGCTCACACGCAGTCCAAGGCCTTCCCTTTTGAACTGAACTCAGTGAACTACAACGGTGCATGGGCTGCACAAACGCAGTCTCCGTGCCAGCTCAAGTGGCACACGCAATGAACACAACGAATGGATGGATGACTGGATGGACGCAAACACGGTGCACGGGCTGCCACTGCAGGCCCGTGTTGTAGCTGCCAACAGGGCAGTTCTCGCAGCTTGCAAACTGTTGCCTTGATCCTGGCGCACATGGAAATGAACAGGGGGGGCAAAGCAAAAATTGAACGGGGCTGGTGAACGTGGGCAGTGGGCATGGCATTGCAAAGGTGGCAGGCAAACACAGCCCGCAGAAGAAGGCCGCTGCAGGCAAACACAGCCGGCAGATGAACTGGCCGGCACAGGCCTTGAAGTACCACAGCTGCAGATGAAGTGGCCGGCACAGGCCTTGAAGCAAAACACGGCCAGCCGATGGAGTTGGCTAGCCTTTGCCGTTCAGTGGAGGTTGGTGGAGGGAGTGCGGTGGTGCTGGCCACTTGGAAGGCGGGCTCGGACCTACCTACCTGTCTCCCTCCCACCTATCGCCTTTGCCTGTCACTGTACATACCCACTCCCTTAATTTGTCAAACCCCAATTTAGCCCCAACTTATTTTTTTGTTGTTTTTATTTTTACTTCCCCACTATAAATCGTCCCCTAACCCCCTTTATCGTCCTTGTTCGGCTAACCTATCCTGTCACCTAGCCTACTCCCAACCCCTACGTTCCCTTCCCGGAGGGGAACAAGGGAGAGCTAACGTCCTGTGTCGAGGCCCAACGAAGCCTCAGAATGGCCTCCCCAGAGTTCAGCGATCTATAACCCAAGTGGGTCCAGCGGCCCACAACGAGAGCGAGGGGATGGATGGTGCGGAGGGGTACACTTCCTAATCTACCCTATCCATTTAACTGTTAAACTACCCCGGGGCTTTCAACAAGCGCCTCTCGCTTAAACTATTGGTTCTAACAACCCAGATTCCCGTCGCCTGTGTTGGTGTCCTCACAATTTCGGGCCTCACCCCCCAATTTTCTCTCCGTGCCCTCACACGGTCTCCTGGCTGGGACACGTGGCTCCCTTTGGCAGGCACGACCCTCTGCCGAATCTCCGACGATGGCACCCCCGGGCACTACACTGCCTCCGAGCCTACCAGCTCCCTAACACCGGGGAGTGCCCCCCATGGCACCTCCCCTGAAACGCACACGTGGCAGGCCGGCCTCCCGGGCCCCTTTCCGAGGGTCACCCGTGTCCACAACACTGCCCACGCGGCTAATGGCGCCCCGGGCCCCCGCACCAAGCAGGCGCACCCGTGCCCACTACTCTATCCCGGCCCCCCATGGGCCCATGGCCTACCGCGGCCGACTAGCCTGGTGCCCGGGATACCCACTCAGCGATACTCACCTTTCGCAGCCACGCTCCCAAGCCCGTCAACAGGGCTCCTGCACCCCTCCAAATGGGTCTCGAGCCTACTTTCCCACCAACAACAAAACGACCTCCATTTTTACAATTTGACTAACCCAGCTAACTCACTCTACACTGACCCCGGGGTCCCTTGGGCGGGAGTCACTCCTCCCCCCAATCACTCATCGCACCATGCATTCCCCATTCGCTCCACTCACACAGACCCGCTGGCCTCACTCACTCAACAAGTACTCACCTCACAACTCACCAACTCTTCAACACACTCACCGCTGAACTCTGCCATTCTTCTAACTACCTCCCCTAACTAACTCGTGCTCCCACGTCGTCCCTTAAACTATAGCACGTTCCTTTTAACACTACGTAGCTAAGCTACGTCCCCACTACACATTCACCAGTCTGTCTCTGTCTCCCAACTCATTTTATTTCCCAACCTAAATCTGGCTACAATCCCTCTAACTAATCCATTCCACGGACTCCATGAGGACTTACCCCTGCCCCATGAAGTCGGTCTAGCTAAGCTAACCCTTCCCCCTAACTAGTTTCCATCCTGTGCCCAGGTAAGGGGGTCTTCCACCCCTTGCCCAGGAATCCTTTGCACCCGAAAGTGAGGCTTGCCCCTTTTTTTTTTCATGCGCAGCACCTGCGCGGCAACTCAGAGCTCGCGCACTTTACACCTGCCCGTGACGTCATGCAGCTGCACGTGTACCTCGTCCCTCCTTGGACGGTACCATCCGGCAGGGATACCCCTCCTGCCGGATTCCAACCCCGCGTGCAGCCATGACGTCACCGTGCGCATAAAAACAAAACAAGCCCCACGTCTCGAGGGGTTCCCCACGCCAACACATGTGCTTTGCCCGTTGGAGCTTAACACACACGATCGCGTGGAGAACCCGTCCGGTCCAAATCCATTTACCTGCCTAAACTTTGTCCGTCCGCGGGATCGGCAAATCCACCGCTGGCGTTTCCGGACCGGGACTTCACTCTCGCAAGCGAGCACGTGGTGGTCTCGTGCGTTGCACAGCACGGACCGCGTGCTCACTGCTGGGTGAACCCGGCACGGTCCCCGAAACAACTACAGCCGCTACTCGGCTTTCTCTCCTCTGTCGCCGTCTCCGTCTCCATTCCACACACGCATACCTGCGTGTTACGACGCACACAGTCCACACCATTAAACTCACACCGGGAGACGCGGCTGCGTGCTCCCGCATGCCAACCGACATCTCCGTCACATACCGCTCTCTCACACACACGGTCTCCCTTGCATAACCCATACCACTCACACGTGGTGCTCCATTCACTCGTGCCTCACTCACACACGCGGGGGCACTCAACCGCGGTGCCTCATCCACACATCGTCCCTCACTCACACACGCGGGGGAACTCAACCGCGGTGCCTCACTCACACTGGCCGTTTCATCCACACACACGGCCTCACTCACACACGGTGCCTCATCCACACACGCGGGGGCACTCAACCGCGGTTCCTCATCCACACTGGCCGTTTCACTCACACACACGGCCTCTTCCACACACGGTGCCTCATCCACACACGGCGTGCTGGGAAGCACGCACTCCGGCACCATCGCCACCACACCACTCACACACGGGGTCGCTTCCACACACGGGGACGCACTCACACCTTGCACCACACACACAGGGACAACCACACTGGGGATTCGAGTCCCCACAAGGGTCTCCGGGGCCTCTATACCCCCCAAGCTCTCCGTGCACCCGTCCACAGCACTCGTCCCCTCAACCTCGCAAAGCACGACCGAACTCACCTGGTCGTGACTCACCTCAAGGGGGCATACTCCCTCCCCTCGTTCCTGGAGGAGGCCATCCAGGTGCTCGCACTGGGTCTCTACCCAGTCCGCCAGCTCACCCCCATTATCCTCCACTACCTCTGTGTGTGTGTGTGCGTCACTTACCCCGTCTTCCTCGTGTAGTCTCTCCTCTATGGTTCCCTTCCCGGCTACCGTCACTGCCAACTCTTCACCCTTTACGTCCCTTGTCTCCACTATTATTATTTCCTTTGTCACGGCCTTCATGCCCGCCTGCAGGCTTCGGCCCATGTTCTGCGTCTCACCCCGGAACTTTTTCATTTCTTCCTTCATGTGCTGTGTATTCGCATCCATCGTCGTTTTCACTTCATTTGTATTTGTATCCATCTTTTCGTTCATGCCTTTCATTCCGTTTTTCATTTCATTTGTGTATGTATCCATCTTTTCGTTCATGCCTTTCATTTCGTTTTTCATTTCATTTGTGTTTGCATCCATTTTTTCGATCATTTTCGCATTCATCTTTTCGTTCATTGCCGCCAGCATGGCGCATAGCTGGGCCATGTTGGATGCACTCAGCTGAGCCGTTTCAGCAAGGGTTGGGGAGGGTCTTGGTGGAGAGGGGGGGGGAGGTGTCTTACACCGCGGCCGCTGCCGCACCCACCTCGGGCCCTGGGTTCAGTTGGGCGAGTCCGTGTTCCTGCACAATCAACATTTCCTGCACGGGGATTCCATCCTGGACCATGGACTCTACATTATTACACATATACATTTCTAATACCCCCGGCTCCCGCTCGCCTTGAGACGCCATCTTGCTTCTCGTGAAGGGTTAATTTAACTCGCTCGTAATTTGGAGGGAATCGGGGGTCGCTTCTCTCACCCCTGGACCGATTCCCGTGAATTTAGCCGGAGACAGGAGAGCCCGTTTTCCTGTTCTCCGATACCAGTGCCGCGAGGAGGGCGATGAATTTGTATCGCACGACCTGACACCAGTGTTGCGGTCTTCGCGCCCGCCGGCGTGCGAACGGCCACGTAACTCGAATCGCGGCACGTCGCCCACCGGACGGACAATCCAGTCGTGACCCTCTCGGACTAACGCCGGGAACCAGTCACGGGTGGACCTTTTGGTCTCACTGCGATCGAGCCAATCAGCCCCCGCGTGGGATAGGGTTGCTCGCCAAATTCGACCTACCTAAGTACCCACGCGGAGGGTAGACCGGGCGATCGCACCTCGCCGCAGGTCGACTTCGGACACGGGCCACTTAAGCGACCCGTTCCGTACTATCAGAATAACCGAGCGGTGTTATCGTCGACCTCGACGGTTCGATTAATTATCGGGCGTACTCAGCCCACTACCAACCCTTTACGTGAAGCAAGATGAGGATTCAATGGAGGAAAAGACGAAGCGAAGCGGGAGAACAGTTCAACAATAAAGCACATTTATTCGCGGCACACGGGAAGCACACAAATACAATTCCACCAAATGCACACAAAAAAAAGAAAACACACTTCCATTTACACAAAAAGCAAATATAAAAGTGAAAACACAGTGCAGAGCTAATACCGACTACCGAGCACACGGCAACACTTATACAATTCTACTTCACAGACGGCGCCGACAACACATACCCAAAACCAAGGAAAAGAATATCCTCAAGAATGAGGCGGGCCTGAGGCCGAGACCGGGTCGGGCCTATCCGTCTGGTGATGAGACGCGGAGCGGCGATGGCCCCGCAACCCGCGGGCCTCGTGTACGGTGTCTGGTAGGGGGTGGGAACGGGGCCCTTGGTCGCACTATCTCAGCGCGGGGGAAACAGGAGGGGGTTGCTGATGCTCGGGGTATAGAGGATCTTTATTATCCCTGGTGTGCGTCTCCACCTCGGCCAGGTCGCGCTGCCGGCCTCCCTCGGGCGTGCAGCTCCTGGCACCGACGCGAGCACCCCCTCGTCCGGCTCTCTTCAGCTTCTCCAGCCACTGCAGGCTTCGGGCTCCAGACTTCCACACTCGTCCCCTCCGTTCCGACTCCTTCTCGTTCTCGTTCTCCTTTTCGTTCTCGTTCTCCTTCTCGTTCTCGTTCTCCTTCCTCTGACTGACGAACACCGTCCTTTTATCCCCCCGTAACTTCGCCTTTGACCCCCTCCCTTTGACCTTTCACCTCGCTCCCCATTGGCCCGAGAAAAAGTGGGCGTGAAGGCTTTTTGATCCACAAATTTGCATATATCGATCGCCCTGGGGGCGGGGCCAATTCGCCCCTCGCTCACCGATTGGACGGCAAAAAGTGGGCGTGTGTCGTTTTTGATCCGTTTTTGAAGCACAAAATCCGTGATTTTGTACACGCGGTTCGACGCGCGCTCTGCACGAATCCAACACCGGTACCCACAGCGGGGCAAGAACGGTGGCGATGCTACGGTGGCGAGGTGTGACGGGAAGGTCGTGGCGGTTGTGGTGAAGCGGTGGTTGTGGTTGTAATCATGGCGGTTGGTCCAAAATAAAGATAGTAAAAGAAAAACGGCTATCCTGAAGAGTCGCAGCACGCATAAATGACATGTATTCCCACTAGACAACGGGTTTGGGCCTAACTACACATGCACTTACCGAGATACCTCACCTAAGGGACCTGAATGGTGGTTTGCGAATTTGGTAACCACAACAATATATATATATATATATATATATATAATGTCCAAAGGAACACACTTGTGGCAAAGTATAGAAAACGTTACAAGAACAAGAATTTTGATTGGCAAAAACTTTGATGAGGAAACGAGCAGAAGAATCTCCTTCATACCTGTGGAGCCCGTGTTTATTTCGCCCTTTTATAGATGTATCCCTCATGCTGCAAGGATAAATTGACAGTGAGTTAGCAGGGCAACAATTGGGCGCACAACCAGCAAGGGAATGAGCTAACAGGAAAGGATGAGTGAGGAGGAGATGAAACACTAAAACCAGCAAGTCAGAATGTTAGGTTAGGAAGGGTTAATGGGGTAGGGACGAGGTTGCAGTGCACTGCCTGCTTGAAACCTTGGAGGGAAGCGTGTGACAGAACTGCCTATGGAAGGTGGTTCCATATCAGGGAGAAGTGAGGAACAAAAGAGTTGAGAGGTGCGGTCAGTCTGGATTTTGGAAGTTTAATCAGGAGATTAATTCAGGAGGGGGTTTCTGGAAGAACATGTGCATCCTGGAGTCTTAGGACTGGGAAACCAGATGGAAGAATAGCACAGAAGAGGCAGTAAATAAACAGGCTGGTGACCATGCCTGCAATGTGAAAGCAACAGACCATGTGCTTCGGCCTAATCAGAGTGAGATAGAGAGAGATGGAGATGGAGAAAGCTATAAATGTTTTGCTGGGATCCCAGCCCATAGTGGAGAGCAGTACTCCAAAGAGCTCTGAGCAAAGGCCTTGGAGACTGAGTAGCTCTAATTTTTCCAAGTAAAAACTTGGATCAATGGAGGATGCTCAGTCTGCGGCCGGCTTTGCAGACAAGCTTTTCTTTTTGGTTCGCCTAGGAGAGGAAACGGTCGGCCCATGTTAATATTTTTTGTCGGACTTGCAGGGTTGTTCAGATGTAATGTACTCTCACCTTTGAGGCATTTTGTATGGGTGCAATTCCTGACCTGACTATAAACTGTCATCCCGGTGCTTCACAGGTATGGCGTTGCATCAATGAGTGTGCCATTCTTCGGAGGGGACGTTAAGCCGGATGTCCCGCCTGCTTGCATTTGCCGGTGTGCATTAAAGATCCCATGGTACCTTTCCAAAAGTGTAGTCCAGGATGTGCCAGTGCCCTGACCAAATTCATGCCCTAACCACTGCTGCAATGACCAATGGTAACCCACCCAGTGTTTGCTCAGCCTTGTGACTACTTCAGCAGTGCCGACACTCTGGAAAGAGCTTGGCCACAAATGGAATGTTTTACAAGGAATTTGCATGACCGCCATTCTTTGACTCTACTGTGAAACACTTTTGATCCACAAAGGGGGTGAACATCTATTTTTTTTGATCCTCTTGTAACATGCTGTTTACTGTTGATTTTTTTTTCCTGTTGTTTGTTATTCCTTTTTATTGAGTGGGAGCTCGTCAAAGACAAGTGGGTGTCTCCCCTTTTCACTCTGGACCCAGATTATAGCATGCACACTTTTTGGTTGGCTCGTCTTTGCTGGAAGTAGGTTTATATTCCGCAGATGGCTGCAGATTTTCCGGCTCCGAGCCTCGGCGAAAGCAGTTCCAGGAAGTCCCATGAGCCAGCTGTTGTGCGCTCAAGTTTGAATTGCGAGCCCGTTCATTCCAACCGAAGTTCCCTGAGCGATAAGGTGAAGGAAGACCAAAGTGTTTGCAAGTTTAACAGAACTGTTAACATGATGTAATTACAATTTTTACACAATCTTTTTGTCAACTCCTCATGTATCTTTGCTTATTGACATTCAAAAATTATTTTGATTAGTTAAGATAAATGTATTGTCATACCATGTTGCATTTATTGGTTAACCCAAGATATACCATGTTATAAATCAGCAGCAGCAACGCATCAGGTGAGTTGTTGAAAGAGAACGAGTCTGTCGGTGATCGGTTTGTCAGCACAGTTATCGATCTTCACGTTTTTCTTGTATCCGTAGGATGGAGGTCTTGCAGTTAATATGGAGGTGGTTTCGCCATCACGGGCAGCCACACTCCTTTTATCTGGTGAAGGTCACAGCATGGTTATTGAGCAAGCACTGCCATCTCCAGCTTCCCCATTGCTTGTTGCACAACCCGTCCCTTCGTCGAAGCCCATCCCGTGGGTCTACAAAGCACCACGTTGCCTCACTATCAAATATGAGGCCATAAACAGATTTTGTTTTGTTGCTTCCTTGAAGGCATTGGATGAAGAGAACTAGAAGCTGTTTGTTTGTTGTGTGCACCCACTAATGTTTTGGTGAAAGCATAGCAAGGGATGCTTATTCAGTAGTGTTGATTCATCAGCAAGTAACCTGCTCGTTTGCTCACTGCTTTGCTATCACAGATTGATCTTTCCATTGTCTCTGAACAGGCCAATCATGGGCTCTTTGCCAGTTATACTTCAGCTACCCAATGGGCAGTCTGTACCTGTGGCCATCCCAGTGTCCTTACCAACAGCCAGTAGTCCTACATTAACACTCACCAAAGGCTTTCATGAAAGTAACACAAAATCTCAACAGGTGGGTGGCGAGTTGCCGGCGTTCTGGAACAGCGGTAAATATGTCGGTTCAAAAACACTTAGCGTATTGATTGCTCCTTGTGGTTGTGTTAATTTTCAGTAGACATTTTCAGAAAAGAAATACCTTTCACTTCGTTGTTCATCTTTCTCTTTCTTCTCCCACTCATGGTGATGCAGGTTGTTTTCTAGAATTGGGGAAAAGATGTTTACATCTATTTTTATGCAGTATTTGGTCTATTTTGTTTTCTAGCAACAAGAATTGTACGAACCTTTATACAGTCGTACTGCCTAATTAATGTCCCTTAATTATGGCAGTACCAGCTACTTCCTACTTTGCAAAACATTTAGGCTCTGTAAGACTGTTTGGATGCATTTTTTTATGAAAATAGTCTGCAATCTCTGATTGCTCTTTTTCTTGTTTTTATTTCGTTCCATTTCTCCATTTGTTCCAATTTTTATGCACCATCTATTATTAGCGCTCATGCCACTTTAAATCTTGACCACACACACTTTTGTAAGACAGCCATTAATTAAAAGACAGCATATGTTGATAACATGACATGTGCCTTGCTAACAGGAGAGATACAAAGCATAGTTCTAGATTGGCCTAGTTCTGTCATGAGAGCAGTTCAAACTTCATAGTGGAGACAAAAGGAAGGAAGGAAGGAAGGAAGGAAGGAGGGAGGTCATAAACTACATTTCTTTAGCTCAGTTATTCAACCTTAACATAAACGTCCTGTTCTGTTATTTTGACCTTTTTGGGCAAGTTTCAGTCTCGGAGCCATTAATGTAAGGATAGCTTCTTGAAAGTCCATTTGATGATGACGAGCTATGCTAATACTGACATGCCACTTCCCGAGACTTTTTGGGTTGCTGGGTGTGTGTGAGTTGAATTCAACTTCTCCATTGTAGTCTGAAAATGGACTTGGAGAGGGATTTTAACGTGGCCTAAAAGTGTTTTGTTATGAAATGTAATCGTAAATTTATGGAAGAAAAGTGTTGTTTAGTTCTAAAAATTGTTTTCTTTTGCGATTTGCTCTCTCCTCAAGGCAATGTATCATGAGGTCAGACTATTTCTTGAGGGTTTGCCTGGATTCTTTTCTGATCATTTGGCTTGTAAGGCTGGGCTTTCACAATGAAGAGCACCAGTCAATAACCGCTCCCTCTGTGAGCGGGAGGATTTGTTTTCAGTATTGGCATAGTTTCCCATCCGCAATACTCCCTGTCCTCCAGCAGGGGTAAGTGGTTCAACCACTTGCACGATTCCATGTGTGCAGGCGAGCATCGCAAGTCGTCTCTCCACACTCGCGGTAGGGTGGGGGAGGGGGGTATTTATTACCCCTGACCTGACCCTGGGTACCTCACGCACGAATGCAAAATCTAGTGGAGGTTAGCTCAGCCGTTTTGAATGCTATAAGGAACAGATATGCAGATATTGTCTAATTTTATATGAGCAGGGGTGCCCGGCGTTGCATGGCGCTGTTCTAATCCTGTTGGCATTTTAATGAACTCAAAATTTTTTGGGGGGGGGGCTGAATCACTTCTCCACACCACAAAGGAAGGGGGTCAGGGATCATTTAATATTACCTTTCACATAGCTATAAGGGCTGAGGCACTATCAGAATGATTATTGAAAAAAAAATAAAATCCAACCTGTTGGTGATATATATATGTATGTATATATATGTATGTATATATATGTATGTATATATATGTATGTATGTATATATATATATATGTATGTATATATATATATATATATATATATATATATATATATATATATATTGTTGTGGTTACCAAATTCGCAAACCACCATTCAGGTCCCTTAGGTGAGGTATCTCGGTAAGTACATGTGTAGTTAGGCCCAAACCCGTTGTCTAGTGGGAATACATGTCATTTATGCGTGCTGCGACTCTTCAGGATAGCCGTTTTTCTTTTACTATCTTTAATTTGGACCAACCGCCATTGTTACCACCACCAGTCACAACATCAACCACCAACCACAACGCCGCTTCACCACAACCGCCACGACCTTCACGTCACACCTCGCAACCGTCGCATCGCCACCGTTCTTGCGCCGCTTGTGGGTACCGGTGTTGGACTCGTGCAGGGCGCGCGCCGAACAGCGTGTACAAAACCACGGATTTTCCACTTCAAAAACGGATCAAAAACGACACACGCCCACTTTTGCTCCGTCCAATCGGTGAGCGAGGGGCGATTTGGCCCCGCCCCCAGGGCGTTGGAGGTCGATCGATATATGCAAATTTATGGATCAAAAAGCATTCACGCCCACTTTTTCTCGGGCCAATGGGGAGCGAGGTGAAAGGTCGAAGGGAGGGGGTCAAAGATGAGAGGGCGAAGCCACGGGGCTGATATAAGCGACCGTGTTCGTCAGTCCAGTGCGTAGTAGAGTCGAGAGAGGACAGAGAGTTAAGACTTCGCGGGCGGTGGAGTTGGCAAGAAGGAGCTGGTCGTCGTGTGCGTTGGAGTCGGAGCGGAGGGGACGGAGCTGTGGAGAGGCGGCGAGGGCAGACGAGGGGGTGCTCGCGTCGTGCAGGGAGCTGCACCCCAGGGAGGCCGACAGCGCGACCTGGCCGAGGTGGAGACGCTCGTCGCGGGGCAATAAAAATCCTCTATACCCCGAGCATCAGCAACCCCCTCCTGTTTCCCCCCGCGCTGAGATAGTGCGACCAAGGGGGCCCCTTTCCCACCCCCTACCAGACACTGCCCGCGAGGCCCGCGGAGTTGAGGCACCATCGCCGCTCCGCGTCTCATCACCAGACGGGTAGGCCCGACCCGGTCTCGGCCTCAGGCCCGCCTCATCCTTGAGGGTATTCTTTCCTTGGTTTTGGGTATGTGTTGTCGGCGCCGTCTGTGAAGTAAAATTGTATAAGTGTTGCCGTGTGCTCGTGTAATCGGTATTAGATCTGCATTGTCGCATTTGCTTTTTGTGTAAATTGCATTGTGTTTTTCTTTTCTGTGTGCTTTCCGTTCGTCGCGAATAAATGTGCTTTGTGTTGAACTGTTTCCCGCTTCGCTTCGTCATTTCCTTCATTGAATCCTCATCTTGCTTCACGTAAAGGGTTGGTAGTGGGCTGAATACGCCCGATAATTAATCGAACCGTCGAGGTCGACGATAACACCGCTCGGTTATCCCGATAGTACTGAACGGGTCGCTTAAGTGGCCCGTGTCCGAAGTCGACCTGCGGCGAGGTGCGATCGCCCGGTCTACCCTCCGCGTGGGTACTTAGGTAGGTCGAATTTGGCGAGCAACCCTATCCCACGCGGGGGCTGATTGGCTCGATCGCGGTGAGACCGAAGGTCCACCCGTGACTGGTTCCCGGCGTTAGTCCGAGAGGGTCACGACTGGATTGTCCGTCCGGTGGGCGACGTGCCGCGATTCGAGTTACGTGGCCGTCAGCACGCCGGCGGGCGCGAATCCGCAACACTGGTGTCAGGTCGTGCGATACAAATTCATCGCCCTCCTCGCGGCACTGGTATCGGAGAACAGGAAAACGGGCTCTCCTGTCTCCGGCTAAATTCACGGGAATCGGTCCAGGGGTGAGAGAAGCGACCCCCGATTCCCCCCAAATTACGAGCGAGCGAAATTAACCCTTTAAGAGAAGCAAGATGGCATCTCAAGGCGAGCGGGAGCCGGGGGTATTAGAAATGGATGTAGAATGTGTAGGATCCATGGTCCAGGATGGAATCCCCGAGCAGGAAATGTTGATTGTGCAGGAACACGGACTCGCCCAACTGAACCCAGAGCCCGAAATAGGTGCGGCAGCAGCCGCGGTGTATGACACCTCCCCCCCCTCTCCACCAAAACCCTTCCCCAACCCTTGCCGAAACGGCTCAGCTGAGTGCATCCGACATGGCCCAGTTATGCGCCATGCTGGCGGCAATGACAGAAAAGATGGATACAAATACAAATGAAATGAAAAACGAAATGAAAGACTTGAACAAGCAAATGAATGAAGTGAAAACGACGATGGATGCGAATACACAAAAGATGGATGCGAATATGAAAAACGAAATGAAAGGCATGAACGAAAAGATGGATACAAACACAAATGAAATGAAAAACGAAATGAACAAGCAAATAAACGGAATGGAAACAAACATAAAAAAAGAAATGAAAGAGCTACGGGGTGAGACGCAGAACATGGGCCGATGCCTGCAGGCGGGCATGAAGGCCGTGACCAGGGAGCTGGGAATGGCGACTCCACGTGTGGAAGCAAACGAGCTGGAAGGGGGTGCAACGGCTGACAGGCCCGCGGTGGAGGCGGGTAAAAAAATAATTCGGGGGGCGTGTTGGGCGAGGGTCGTGACAGAGGAATCGACGGTGACCAAAAGGGAAAAATTAAATGGGGAGACCGGAACGTGTGAGACGAGACACGCGGTGACGACAACAGAAACTCATAAATGTATAGAGACACGGGAGACAGAAAAATAGAGGAGAGACTGCATGATAATGACGGGTTTAGAGACGCACACACACACACACAGAGGTAGTGGAGGACCATGAGGGGGAGCTGGTGGACTGGGTGGAGACCCAGTGCGAGCACCTGGATGGCCTCCTCCAGGAACGAGGGGAGCGAGTATGCCCCCTTGAGGCGAATCACGACCAGGTGAGTTCGGTCGTGCTTTGCGAGGTTGAGGGGACGGGTGCTGTGGACAGGTGCACGGAGAGCTTGGGGGGTATAGAGGCCCCGGAGACCCTTGTGGGGACACGAATCCCCAGTGTGGTTGTCCCTGTGTGTGTGGTGCAAGGTGTGAGTGCGTCCCCGTGTGTGGAAGCGACCCCGTGTGTGAGTGGTGTGGTGGCGATGGTGCCAGAGTACGTGCTTCCCAGCACGCCGTGTGTGGATGAGGCACCGTGTGTGAGTGAGGCCGTGTGTGTGGATGAAACGGCCAGTATGAATGAGGCACCGCGGGTGAGTGCCCCCGCGTGTGTGAGTGAGGGACGGTGTGTGGATGAGGCACCGCGGGTGAGTGCCCCCGCGTGTGTGGATGAGGCACCGTGTGTGAAAGAGGCCGTGTGTGTGGATGAAACGGCCAGTGTGAGTGAGGCACCGCGGTTGAGTTCCCCCGCGTGTGTGAGTGAGGCACGGAGTGTGGATGAGGCACCGCGGGTGAGTGCCCCCGCGCGAGTGAATGGAGCACCACGAGTAAGTAGTATGGTTTGTGTGAGTAGTGAGGCACGCGTGAGTGAACGGCCGTGTGCAAGGTCGCTGTGTGCAAGGGAGACCGTGTGTGTGAGAGAGCGGTATGTGAGGGAGATGTCGGTTGGCAAGCGGGAGCACGCAGCCGCATCTCCCGGTGTGAATGCGATGGAGTGGACTGTGTGCGTCGTAACACGCAGGTATGCGTGTGTGGAATGGAGACGGAGACGGCGACAGAAGAAAGAAAGCCGAGTAGCGGCTGTAGTTGTTTCGGGGACCGTGCCGGGTTCACCCAGCAGTGAGCACGCGGTCCGTGCTGTGCAACGCACGAGACCACCACGTGCTCGCTTGCGAGAGTGAAGTCCCGGTCCGGAAACGCACGCGGTGGATTTGCCGATCCCGTGGACGGACAAAGTTTAGGCAGGTAAACGGATTTGGACCGGACGGGTTCTCCACGCGATCGTGTGCGTTAAGCTCCAACGGGCAAAGCACATGTGTTCGCGTGGGGAACCCCTCGAGACGTGGGGCTTATGTTTTTTTTATGCGCACGGTGACGCCATGGCTGCACGTGGGGTTGGAATCCGGCAGGAGGGGTATCTCTGCCGGATGGTACCGTCCAAGGAGGGACGAGGAACACGTGCAGCTGCATGACGTCACGGGCAGGTGCAAAGTGCGCGAGTTGCCGCGCAGGTGCTGCGCATGAAAAAAAAAAAAAAAGCAAGCCTCACTTTCGGGTGCAAAGGATTCCTGGGCAAGGGGTGGAAGACCCCCTTACCAAGGGCACAGGATGGAAACTAGTTAGGGGGAAGGGTTAGCTTAGTTAGACCGACTTCATGGGGCGGGGGTAAGTCCTCATGGAGTCCGTGGAATGGATTAGTTAGAGGGATTGTAGCCAGATTTAGGTTGGGAAATAAATTGATTTTTGGGACATTTGAGGACAGTGACAGACTTGTGGATGTGTAGAGGGGACGTAGCTTAGCTACGTAGTGTTAAAAGGAACGTGCTATAGTGTAAGGGACGACGAGGGAGCACGAGTTAGTTAGGGGATGTAGTTAGAAGGATGGCAGGGTTCAGTGGTGAGTGTGTTGAAGAGTTGGTGAGTTGTGAGGTGAGTACTTGTTGAGTGAGTGAGGCCAGCGGGTCTGTGTGAGTGGAGTGAATGGGGAATGCATGGTGCGATGAGTGATTGGGGGGAGGAGTGACTCCCGCCCAAGGGACCCCGGGGTCAGTATAAAGTGAGTTAGGGGGTTAGTCAAATTGAAAAATGGAGGTCGTTTTGTTGTTGGTGGGAAAGTAGGCTCGAGACCCATTTGGAGGGGTGCAGGAGCCCTGTTGACGGGCTTGGGAGCGTGGCTGCGAAAGGTGAGTATCGCTGAGTGGGTACCCCGGGCACCAGGCTAGTCGGCCGCGGTAGGCCATGGGCCCATGGGGGGCCGGGATAGAGTAGTGGGCACGGGTGCGCCTGCTTGGTGCGGGGGCCCGGGCGCCATTAGCCGCGTGGGCAGTGTTGTGGGCACGGGTGACCCTCGGAAAGGGGCCCGGGAGGCCGGCCTGCCACGTGTGCGTTTCAGGGGAGGTGCCATGGGGGGCACTCCCCGGTGTTAGGGAGCTGGTAGGCTCGGAGGCAGTGTAGTGCCCGGGGGTGCCATAGCGGGAGATTCGGCAGAGGGTCGTGCCTGCCAAAGGGAGCCACGTGTCCCAGCCAGGAGACCGTGTGAGGGCACGGAGAGAAAATTGGGGGGCGAGGCCCGAAATTGTGAGGACACCAACACAGGCGACGGGAATCGGTTGTTAGAACCAATAGTTTAAGCGAGAGGCGCTTGTTGAAAGCCCCGGGGTAGTTTAATGGTTAAATGGATAGGGTAGATTAGGAAGTGTACCCCTCCGCACCATCCATCCCCTCGCTGTCGTTGCGGGCCGCTGGACCCACTTGGTGTTAAGATCGCCGAACTCTGGGGAGGCCATTCTGAGGCTTCGTTGGGCCTCGACACAGGACGCTAGCTCTCCCTTATTCCCCTCCGGGAAGGGAACGTAGGGGTTGGGAGTAGGCTAGGTGACAGGATAGGTTAGCCGAACAAGGACGATAAAGGGGGTTAGGGGACGATTTATAGTGGGGAAGTAAAAAAAAAATAAAAATAAAAAAGTTGGGGCTAAATTGGTTTTTCACAAATTAAGGGAGTGGGTATGTACAGTGACAGGCAAAGGCGATAGGTGGGAGGGAGACAGGTAGGTAGGTCCGAGCCCGCCTTCCAAGTGGCCAGCACCACCGCACTCCCTCCACCAACCTTCACTGAACGGCAAAGGCTGGCCAACTTCATCGGCTGGCCGTGTTTTGCTTCAAGGCCTGTGCCGGCCAACTTCGTCTGCAGCTGCTGTGCTGCAAAGCCTGTGCCGGCCCACTTCATCGGCAGCTGTTGTTTTGCTGCAAGGCCTGTGCCGGCTGGATCGGCTGCAGCTGCTGTGCTTCAAGGCCTGTGCCGGCCAGTTCATCTGCCGGCTGTGTTTGCCTGCGGCGGCCTTCTTCTGCGGGCTGTGTGTTGCCTGCACCTTTGCCATGCCATGCCCACTGCCCATGTTCACCAGCCCCGTTCAATTTTTGCTTTGCCCCCCCCCCCCCGTTCATTTCCATGTGCGCCAGGATCCGCAAGGCAACAGTTTGCAAGCTGCGAGAACTGCCCTGTTGGCAGCTACAACACGGGCCTGCAGTGGCGGCCCGTGCACCGTGTTTGTGTTCATGCATCCATTCGTTGTGCTCATTGCGTGTGCCACTTGAGCTGGCACGGAGACTGCGTTGTGCAGCCCATGCACCGTTGTGGTTCACTGCGTTCAGTTCAAAAGGGAAGGCCTTGGACTGCGTGTGAGCAGCCAGCCACTTGCATTGTTTGAGCCAGAGACTGCATGCGGGCAGCCTGGCTCCCTGCTAACTGCTTTCTTTTTGCAGAGTTCAATGATCCTGGGCCATGGTTTAGTGTAAAATTTGTAAGTTAAGGTTAAGATGTACTGTAAATATGAGTGCGCCCCCGGCATGTCTGTCTAGCGCCGGCAATTTTATTTAAGGCGTCCGTGTGAGTGAGTTTGTTTAGGTAGTTACGCAGCCCTCAGGTTATTTATTTTAGGGACACGAATACCATGAATGTCGCACTCAGGGATCCGTAGGTAAAATGTACTAGGGGAAAACTACACATGATGTCACACGAAAATTTGACGACTCGGGACGAGTCTGTAAAAAGGGGAGGGGGTAGTGTTGTGGTTACCAAATTCGCAAACCACCATTCAGGTCCCTTAGGTGAGGTATCTCGGTAAGTACATGTGTAGTTAGGCCCAAACCCGTTGTCTAGTGGGAATACATGTCATTTATGCGTGCTGCGACTCTTCAGGATAGCCGTTTTTCTTTTACTATCTTTATTTTGGACCAACCGCCATTGTTACCACCACCAGTCACAACATCAACCGCCACGACCTTCACGTCACACCTCGCAACCGTCGCATCGCCACCGTTCTTGCGCCGCTTGTGGGTACCGGTGTTGGACTCGTGCAGGGCGCGCGCCGAACAGCGTGTACAAAACCACGGATTTTCCACTTCAAAAACGGATCAAAAACGACACACGCCCACTTTTGTTCCGTCCAATCGGTGAGCGAGGGGCGATTTGGCCCCGCCCCCAGGGCGTTGGAGGGCGATCGATATATGCAAATTTATGGATCAAAAAGCATTCACGCCCACTTTTTCTCGGGCCAATGGGGAGCGAGGTGAAAGGTCGAAGGGAGGGGGTCAAAGATGAGAGGGCGAAGCCACGGGGCTGATATAAGCGACCGTGTTCGTTAGTCCAGTGCGTAGTAGAGTCGAGAGAGGACAGAGAGTTAAGACTTCGCGGGCGGTGGAGTTGGCAAGAAGGAGCTGGTCGTTGTGTGCGTTGGAGTCGGAGCGGAGGGGACGGAGCTGTGGAGAGGCGGCGAGGGCAGACGAGGGGGTGCTCGCGTCGTGCAGGGAGCTGCACCCCAGGGAGGCCGACAGCGCGACCTGGCCGAGGTGGAGACGCTCGTCGCGGGGCAATAAAAATCCTCTATACCCCGAGCATCAGCAACCCCCTCCTGTTTCCCCCCCGCGCTGAGATAGTGCGACCAAGGGGGCCCCTTTCCCACTCCCTACCAGACACTGCCCGCGAGGCCCGCGGAGTTGAGGCACCATCGCCGCTCCGCGTCTCATCACCAGACGGGTAGGCCCGACCCGGTCTCGGCCTCAGGCCCGCCTCATCCTTGAGGGTAATCTTTCCTTGGTTTTGGGTATGTGTTGTCGGTGCCGTCTGTGAAGTAAAATTGTATAAGTGTTGCCGTGTGCTCGTGTAATCGGTATTAGATCTGCATTGTCGCATTTGCTTTTTGTGTAAATTGCATTGTGTTTTTCTTTTCTGTGTGCTTTCCGTTCGTCGCGAATAAATGTGCTTTGTGTTGAACTGTTTCCCGCTTCGCTTCGTCATTTCCTTCATTGAATCCTCATCTTGCTTCACGTAAAGGGTTGGTAGTGGGCTGAATACGCCCGATAATTAATCGAACCGTCGAGGTCGACGATAACACCGCTCGGTTATCCCGATAGTACGGAACGGGTCGCTTAAGTGGCCCGTGTCCGAAGTCGACCTGCGGCGAGGTGCGATCGCCCGGTCTACCCTCCGCGTGGGTACTTAGGTAGGTCGAATTTGGCGAGCAACCCTATCCCACGCGGGGGCTGATTGGCTCGATCGCGGTGACACCGAAGGTCCACCCGTGACTGGTTCCCAGCGTTAGTCCGAGAGGGTCACGACTGGATTGTCCGTCCGGTGGGCGACGTGCCGCGATTCGAGTTACGTGGCCGTCAGCACGCCGGCGGGCGCGAATCCGCAACAATATATATATATATATATATATATATATATATATATATATATATATATATATATATATATATATATATATATATATATATATATATATTTCTAAAACACTCATGGATGAACATCTGAAAGTTTGACGAAGGTCTGTTCGGCCATATCTGGCGACAGACAGACAAATATCTCTCTTATAGTTTCGATAGTACGAGGTCGTAGGATAGGTTCGACCTAGAGATATGCACACTCACCTCTGACCTGGGTTTGAATCTTGGTGCTCTTATTCTGGTATTTTGCATGCAGGGCGATTCATCAACCTTTGGGCTGTCCTTTTGATAGAAATTAAACTGGGTGTCCTGTTTACTAACATTAGTTGCTGGACATTAGAGATTCGTTGGTGTCGTTCATGAAGAATAGGTAAGCTATCACTGGCACTTTGAATAAATTAAAAATCCATGCACACTCAGGTGAGTATCCTGCGTTGGAGTGGCAACCTGCCCAGGATTGTAACTCTAACCAAGAAACTGCTATGGCAAAACCGATGCTCTATATAGAGCATAGTTCACAGTTTTCACACTTGGCAATTAAAAAATATGAGACCGAGAATGAACCAGAAGGGCATCTACACCGTCCCTCTTCGATTGCTCCCTGCCCCTTTTAAAACCCGTCCTGTCCTTCTGAAGCTGTGCTCGTATGCAAGTGGTGGATTGTAACTCGTATATAAAATACAAAAGTTAATATATTCATATCTGGAACCTTTTGTGCCTCAATCCCCCATGCCTGGTGTTGGCTTAATAGT
>NC_140964.1:14695260-14712760 GCF_056783735.1 Eptatretus burgeri | reverse complement strand
ACTATATGCTGGAGTTCTAAAAAATGGACTCATTGGATATGATTCCCAACTGCCGATCATTACTTGATATATATACACAGCTCTGGAAAAAATTAAGAGACTACTGCAAAATTATCAGTCTTTCTGCTTTTACTATTTATAGGTATGTGTTTGAGTAAAATGAACATTTTTGTTTTATTCTAAAAACTACTGACAACATTTCTCCCAAATTCCAAATAAAAATATTGTCATTTAGAGCATTTATTTGCAGAAAATGACAACTGGTCAAAATAACAACAAAGATTCAGTTTTCAGACCTCAAATAATACAAACTAAACAAGTTCATATTCATTTTTAAAAAACACAATACTAATGTTTTAACTTAGGAGGAGTTCAGAAATCAATATTTTGTGGAATAACCCTGATTTTCAATCACAGCTCTCATGCATCTTGGCATGCTCTCCACCAGTCTTTCACATTGCTGTTGGTTGACTTTATGCCACTCCTGGTACAAAAATTCAAGCAGCTCGGCTTTGTTTGATGCCTTGTGACCATCCATCTTCCTCTTGATCACATTCCAGAGGTTTTCAATGGGGTTCAGGTCTGGAGATTGGGCTGGCCATGACAGGGTCTTGATCTGATGGTCCTCCATCCACACCTTGATTGACCTGGCTGTGTGGCATGGAGCATTGTTCTGCTGGAAAAACCAATCCTCAGAGTTGGGGAACGTTGTCAGAGCAGAAGGAAGCAAGTGTTTTCCAGGACAACCTTGTACGTGGCTTGATTCATGAGTCTTTCACAAATGCAAATCTGCCCGATTTCAGCCTTGCTGAAGCACCCCCAGATCATCACCAATCCTCCACCAAATTTCACAGTGGGTGCAAGACACTGTGGCTTGTAGGCCTCTCCAGGCCTCTGTCTAACCATTAGACGACCAGGTGTTGGGCAAAGCTGAAAATTTGACTCATCAGAGAAGATGACCTTACTCCAGTCCTCTATGGTCCAATCCTTATGGTCTTTTGCAAACCTCAGCCTGGCTCTTCTTTGCTTCTCATTGATGAAGGGCTTTTTTCTAGCTTTGCACGACTTCAGCCCTGCCCCTAGGAGCCTGTTTCAAACCGTCCTCGCCGTGCACTTCACCCCAGCTGTCGTTTGCCATTCTTTTTGTAGGTCACTTGATGTCATCCTACGGTTGTTGAGTGACATTCGGATGAGATGGCGGTCATCCCAGTCAGTGGAAAGTCGTTTTCGCCCTCTGCCAGTCTGTAGCTTTGTTGTTCCCAATGTCTGCTGCTTGACCTTGTTCTTATGAACAGTCATCTTTGAAATTTTAAGGATGGAAGCAACGTGACGCTCACTGTATCCCTCTGCCAGTAAAGTCAGAATTGAACCCTTCTCTTCCTCACTCAAAACTTCTCTTTTCAACTCTTTTGGCATGGTCAATAGTTATATTTTTGATTCCAATTACTTTTGAGGTACGACTCGCACTGTTTTTGCCATCCAGCTGGTCCTATTGCAAGAGGATAGTGATGACCACAGCAGTGGTTTTTATACTTTTCCTTGTTAAATAAGATTCGGTTCAGGTGATCACCTAATCAGTACCTCACTAAGTGAAATGAGGTGTGCCTGTGTAGGAATTCAACAGACACTTGAATGGAATGGCTGCCATACATGTAGAGATGCAAATTTAATTTTTTTGGGGAGTGATCTCTTATTTTTGTTTCTAGAGCTGTGTGTGTGTGTGTGTGTGTGTGTGTGTGTGTGTGTGTGTGTGTGTGTGTGTGTGTGTGTGTGTGTGTGTGTGTGTGTGTGTGTGTGTGTGTGTGTGTGTGTGTGTGTGTGTGTGTGTGTGTGTGTGTGTGTGTGTGTGTGTGTGTGTGTGTGTGTGTGTGTGTGCGCGCGCGCGCATCTATATATATATATTTTTTTACTTTAAAAATGGTTTTCTCTTCAACTGCTTGGCCGATTAATGCAAAACTTTAAATATAGGAGAGACTCCTCATGGAGAATATTTCACTGATAACTCTGATGTCATAGGTCCCATGGTATGGTAGCTATATTGGATTAAACCCAAAAAAAATTGGACATCTCCGAAACCGTTCAACGATAAAAATTGAAACTTGGCAAATGTTATCAACTCCCCATGGGGTATATACACTTATCTCTATACTAACTGGATAGGAGGGGATGCTCATTTTTATGAAGCCATTTGTCTGCCATCTTTGTTCTCCCAAAACAAATAAATGGGTTGTTAGTAACTAAGGTGAATGTGACTTACCGATGAAATGTGATTCATCTTCTCCTTTGATCACGACCGTCTCGGTTTTTCAGCTGTAAGCAGCACATGATGGCATTTCATAAATACGATAACACTGCTTTTCAACCAATCTTTGTTGAAAAATTAACGCTCGGTACCCGATCCAGTTACCTCGTATCGAGATCAGTGGGTATATATGGTGATAATGATAATGTCATCGGTGAAGTGGTATTCCAGCCATAATTTGTTTAATCTAAATCCTTATCGAAAAAATCTGAAACTTCATATGTCTGATCTATAACCCGATATGAGTGAAGAATCCAATTTATGAAGTCATCAGACACATGGTCTGGTGGCCATATTGGATTGAAAATAAATAATGTAAAAATATATTCTTCTCCTGAACCGCTAAACAGATCGATATGAAAGTTCATACATATATGATCAACGAGTCATGGAGAATATAGTTTGAATTATTATTCATATTCACATTCATTGATGTAAGTTAGGCTTCATGTGCACAAAAATGGTTGTTAAATACCTTAATATTCAATCAATAAAGTTATGGATAACGGCAATGTATGTGACATAATCGGGTGCATTGATGATATGAGTATTTTGGCCATAAGAGTCGCGTGCTCAGTTAACAATGTTCAGAATGAGCGGGTGAGGCAAGACTATGCGTTCTACCGGGTGCCGTTGTAGTTACCTCCGCCTCCCAAGGTGGAAGGAGGTTATGTTTTCACTCCTGTCTGTCTGTTTGTTTGTTTGTTCCTAACAAAATCAAAGATTTTTCAAGTATATTGGTCAGTCGATATTGTTATTGTCTGTCTGTCTGTTTGTCAATCGCCTACAGGTCACAATTCTAAACCGATCGTCATGAAACTTTACTGAGTTGTAGAGGTAGTCTCAACTGAAAAGCCGTTTGATTAGAGTTCAAAGGTCACCTTGAGGTCAAATTTCTAAAATCATTTTTCATCCGATTGATTTGAAATTTGAACAAGATTTGCATATTGCGTCACTGAATTGGGAAACCATCTATTTTTTGAGGTCAAAGGTCACCTCAAGGTCAAACTTCTAAAATCATCAATTTTTATCTGAAAAATTGTAAATTTTCATCCGATTGACTTGAAGATGAAACAGCAATTTCATAGTGCATTGCTGAATTGGGAAACCAACTATTTTTGAGGTCAAAAGGTCAAAGGGAACTGAAGTTCAAACTTCTAAAATCATCAATTTCAATCTGAATAATCAACTTTCATCCAATTGACATGAACTTTGAGTAAGATTGTCAATTTTAATCCAAATAAAATGGACAATTTGATGTATCCCCAGCAACCTTTGGAGAAAGGGGTCAATTTTGCAAGTATCGTGCTCTGCACAATGTCTTTTTCTTGTTTGTCTGTTTGTGTGCAGGATATCTGAAAAAGTTGTGGACGGATTTGGATCAAATTTGGTGGACAGGTTGGATGTGTGATGAGGATGAAAGATTTTAGTGAAGATCCGGATCCGGCTACTAGAATTTTTAAAGTTATTCCTCACCAATGAGAGATAGGGCCAAAAACGACAAATAGCACAATATCTCAAAGTTGTGGATGGATTCGGACAAAACTTGATGGACAGGTTGGGTGTGTGACAAGGACGAATTGATTTGATTTTGGTCAAGATCCAGACCTGGAAACAAGAATTGTTAATTTTTTTTAAGTTGTTCTTCATCATTGATGGGGCCAAATATGAAACACAGTAATACCTTGACATATGAGTTTAATTCGTTCTGTGACCGAGCTCGTAACTCAGTTTGCTCGTATATCAAAACAATTTTCCCAATTGAAATTAATAAAAATACCATTAATCAGTTCCAGTCCCCCCCAAAAAACATTTAAAAAAATGCACTTTATCGCTAAACTTAATTGCTACAATTTGTTTTTTTACATTTTATTTTTTTTATTCCCATTGCCGTTACACTTAATTGCAACAATTAGCCATTACCACAGCTTCAAAATAATCGTAACGCCCTTGGCTGGCGTTCTAGCCTTCAACAAATCCTTCTGCTTGAGAATAGTACATATCGTTGAAGTACTACGCTCAAACTCCCTCGCCAACTCGACAACATGCACTCCACGTTCATGTTTTGCAATGATTTCACGCTTCATTTCAAGCGACGTCATTCGTTTCTTCTTAGCACTGTCCTTTGCAGTTACTTTTTTAGGACTCATGGTTGAGTTACAACAAAGAAATTTGGCAAAATAACTGTACGGTATGTACAGTTTAGATTACTACGGTACGACCCTACTCAACGAGATAACTAAGAGAACTGAACGAGTGAGTGGCGGGAGATGCATGAAAAGGCGGGAGAAAAAAAAAAACAAACAAAAAAAACAGCTCGCTCCACTCGTAACTCGGATCTAGACTCGTAACACAAATCAAAAAATCGTTCGAGCAACGGCTCGTAACTCGGAATACTCATAAGTTAGTGCATTCGTATGTCAAGGTATTACTGTATAGCAGGATATCTCAAAAAGTTATTGGGCTCGATGTGTTCCACAAGATCAGGCATTGCGTGGCAGGGGTATGCGCTCTACCAAGTGCCCTTCTCATTTGTCTGTTTTTACTGACTTTCTCGTTTTAAAATGCACATGATAAATCATTAAAATAACTTGTAACTTGTGTGAAACACTCCCACTAACCTCCCTTCTACCTCCAACCCCATCTCCTTCCAAATTTCCAGTTTTCTTTTCTTTCTGAGAGTTTGTTTCTGCATCAATCTTATCCATCTCATGCATCCTCTCCTACCCCTCTTTCCTCCTCACTTCCCTTATTTGTTCAAGTCTTCCTCTATTTTATCATTCAACCCTGTTGTTGGTGTTCTCTCTCTCTCTCTCTCTCTCTTCTCTCTCTCTCTCTCTCTCTCTCTCTCTCTCTCTCTCTCTCTCTCTCTCTCTCTCTCTCTCTCTCTCTCTCTCTCTCTCTCTCTCTCTCTCTCTCTCTCTCTCTCTCTCTCTCTCTCTCTCTCTCTCTCTCTCTCTCTCTCTCTCTCTCTCTCTCTCTCTCTCTCTCTCTCTCTCTCTCTCTCTCTCTCTCTCTCTCTCTCTCTCTCTCTCTCTCTCTCTCTCTCTCTCTCTCTCTCTCTCTCTCTCTCTCTCTCTCTCTCTCTCTCTCTCTCTCTCTCTCTCTCTCTCTCTCTCTCTCTCTCTCTCTCTCTCTCTCTCTCTCTCTCTCTCTCTCTCTCTCTCTCTCTCTCTCTCTCTCTCTCTCTCTCTCTCTCTCTCTCTCTCTCTCTCTCCCTCTCTCTCTCCCTCTCCCTCTCTCTCTCTCTCTCTCTCTCTCTCTGCTGTTCCTTTTGTTCTGTTGCATTCAGTCTTCTCGTTCTTCCATGAACCTTGACCTTGTATACAAAAAAGTAATCGCTTTGACAAATACTGCCCCTTGTAGGGGGGGGGGGGGTTGTGCTCATGACTTGATCTTGGGTACTACAACCAACACGTTTGCAAAATTTGGTGGAGATCGGCCCAGTTTTTTTTTTTTTTCTCTATGATTTATATACCAAGACTCTATGATACACACAAACATAGAATTGCCTAATTTCATACAGCAAGATTTAACAATGCATAATATTTGTTGAGAGCTCAAAATTTATTAGATAAAATTATTTGATATAGATTCAAGCTAATGGATGGTCAGGTTTTGGTTTGATTTCTTTTTGTATACCTATAGTGTTACAATCTGCATGTTTTCACATGGAACCACAATTTGACAGATGGAATTATGTCTGTGCTGTGTTCAGGCCTCCACAACTTTGGTGCCAAACATTCCCGGAATCCCGGGCCCAGTTTCAAACAGCACCGGTTCGATGCTTCTACGTGGTAGTCCAGTGCCTGGTCCTCCTCCGGCAGAGGCCGAAGCGGTAAGGCCTTGAGTGGTGTCGATAGGCGACTAAGCTGTTCGGCCATCCTGTGCTTGAAATTTTAGATGAAACGCCACTAATTAGAACTTGGTGAAATGCAGCTCTTCTGACACACCTGAATTATTTTGAACATCTCGCATACAGTTGTTGCCAAAAGTATTGACACCCTTGTACTTTTTTCAAATAATTCACCATTTCTTCCAGAAATTGTTGAAATTAAGAAATCTTTTGGTATCCACATGTGTATTTGTTTGGTTTGCAGTGGAACAAAACAATAAAAGTTGAAAAAAATTTCGTAAATCTTCGCTTATTCCACCCAGAAATCCTAAAATGGCCTGGACAATATTATTGGCACCTTTGAGAAGTTGTTTGAAATAATTAGATTTCAAGCAGGTGATTCTCCTTTACTTTGGAATTGAACTCACCTGTGGTGAGTTGCAGGTCCCTACAATATAAATATCACTTATTATTAAACAGTTTGAATAGAGAAAAGGAGTCATTCTGCTGTTATTCACTGTGTGGACCGTAATGAGCATGGAGAAAAGAAAACCAGAGAATTGTCTGAGGAGGTGAGACACAAGATTGTAGCCAAGCATGGACAATTTCAAGGCTACAAGTCCATCTCCAGAGACCTTGATGTTCCTGTGTCCACCATACGCAATGTTATCAGGAAGTTTAAGGCCCATGGCACTGTAGCCAACCTCCCTGGACGTGACCGCAAGAGAAAAAAACTTTATCGAAGATTGCAGCAAAGTATTGTTCAAATGGTGGAGAAAGCATCTCAATCAACTGCCAAACAGATTCAAGCTGACCTTCAGACACAAGGTACGACAGTTTCAACTCGCATCGTCTGTCGCCAACTCAATGAATGGGAGTTCTATGGTAGGAGACCCAGGAGGACCCCAGTGCTGAGAGAGAGACGTAAGAAAGCCTGACTGGAGTTTGCCAAAACATACTAGAATAAGCCAAAATCTTTCTGGGAGAATGTCCTGTGGACAGATGAGACCAAATTGGAGCTTTTTGGTAAAGCACATCACTCTTTTGTTTACAGAAAACAAAATGAAGCCTTCAAAGAAAAGAACACCTTCCCGACAGTCAAACATGGAGGAGGTTCAGTGATGTTTTGGGGTTGCTGTGCTACCCCTGGCAGTGGGTGCCTCGAATGTGTGCATGACATCATGAAATCAGGAGATTACCAAGGCATTTTGGAGTGCAATGTTCAACCTTGTGTCAGAAAGCTGGGTCTCCGTCGAAGGTCATGGGTCTTGTAGCAGGACAATGTAGGACAAAATGCAAGGGTGCCAATATTTTTGGCCATGAGAGGATATGAAAAGTTTGAATTTGGGGAAGTTTGTCTTTTAAAACAGAGTTTGCTTGAGGTCTTTTCAACTTTTTCAACAAAAACAATGACCCCCAAACACACTTCAAAAAGCACCAGGAATGGTTGAAGACAAAACGCTGGACTGTTCTGAAGTGGCCAGCAATGAGTCCAGATCTAAATTCCATTAAACACCTGTGGGGAGATCTGAAAACAGCAGTTTGGAGAAGGCTCCCTTCAAATCTTGGAGAACTGGAACAGTTTGCACAAGAAGAGTGGGCCAAACTACCAGCAGAGAGGCAGCTCATACATGGCTATAGGAAGCGTTTGACTGCAGTTCTTTTGTCCAAAGGCTGTGCTACTAAATATTAAGTCGAGGGTGTCAAGAATTTTGTCAATGCCATTTCTTTATATTTTCTGATTTAAAAGGGTATATTAAGTTCTGAACCCAAAACAAAGCTTCTGCAATATTAACAGTGAAATAAAGAATTGTGGAGATGAAATACTTTTGTCAATTTCAACTTACTTGGAGAAAATTGTGAGTGATTTGAAAAAAGTGCAAGGGTGCCAATATTTTTGGCCATGACAGTATTTGAAAAGTTTGAATTTGGGGAAGTTTGTCTTTTAATACCAGAGTTTGCTTGGAGGTCTTTTCAACCTCCTCTGCAGTGTTTGAAGCTCATGGAGAAGATTGTATACTCTCGTATATGAAATGCAGAAATGCAGGACAAGGATATTCGAAGATAATGAGTTTAATTTTTGCTAAAGCTTTAAACCTCAATCCTCTTGATGGCTTGCTAAAGTCTAATGAACTCGATCTCCCAACTTGCACTATACTGTATATAATTTTGCTTGTGTGTTTCTGTGTGTTTGACTCGTATGCGCTCTAAAACAGCTGGATGGAATGAGTTGAAATTTGGTGGTTATATTTGCGGTATACCCAGGGAGGTTTTAGGGATTAAAAATAAATAATTGTTGCAGGGGTTCGGGTGGAGGGGGCGATGCACATTCTCAACGTAAATATGTATCACTCCACTGGAAGTGTTTCAGTCCCAGCAGATTTGAGTATTATCATGAAAACCTCATAGAATCGAAAACTACTTGACAATTTACATAAGTGCTATATATTTTATGCACTTCTAAACCGCTGGATGAACCAATTTGAAAAGCGTTGGTTGCACTCTGGGTGTGCATGGGAATGTTCAACAAAATTTGGATGGTCAACTCCAACTTAGATTTTCATGTTGATGTTAAAGTGGGGAATTGTCAAACCTGCAAATGCACTCCTTCACCACTGGACTGAAAGCCTTGTGGGGGGGATATATATATATATATATATATATATATATATATATATATATATATATATATATATATATATATATATGTATATATATATATATATATATATATATATATATATATATATATATAGTGAATATACTGATTCTGGCTCACTTTTCCCCATGCAATTGAATGGGAGATTTTCAGCGATTCACATTTTTTCCATAAAAAAAAACCCTTTTTTATCCCAAGGTATATTGATTTGTCTCCCCTTTTAACTTAGGGGCACTTTTCAAATAACCAATGCAATAAGATAAAGATTTGTTCAAGTAGTAATGTGATTTGTTAAAGGTGATTCTAAAGAACTATCTGAAACATGTAAGCCTCGGGACACTCTTTTTCAAATAACCAATGCATATTGTTTAGCTCACTCATTGAACCTATAAGGATTTGTTCATTCTCAAATTCCTTCAATAGTTTAATTTTCTTTGCACAATAATCCCCATCTAAAATATTGAAAAACAAAACATTTGAATCTTTATATTTTTTAAGATACCCCTTTTGTGCTATTACGAAATGATAAACTTCTCTTAATGCTCTTGTTTGACCACCTCCTGAGCCAAATATCATTTTGAGATTATAGTAAATTGTTTTTTCATTGTTCAATTGATAACCATCAAAGTTTTCAGTCCATTCAAGGATATTTATTTTTTTCTTTACATCCTCTAACTTACAAGTTTTTAAATTGATTCGCTTATTTGTTTTATTTACCTTTGTTTTAGTTATTTTTTCAATAAGACTTATTTGATATTTTTCATATTCATTATGTTTTCCATTTATATACCAAGACTGAGATTTTCTCCACTCTTTAGTTTGATTAATACTTGGTTTGACCATTTATATATTGTGAAAAAACACCCTTAAAAAAAAAAGCCCTTAAAAAACCCTAACCCATCTTCCCATCGTTAAAACACAATCTATTCTATACACTCTATCATACAATATCCATATGGAACACAATCTATTCCATTATCTAAAATAAATCTCTTATCAAAGGCTCCTAATGCCTTTTTATTTACTTCTTCACTATATATCTTATGTTTATAACTTCTTATTGTATTCATTTTCCTATATTCTTCTTTCTTATTCATCAAACAATTATAATAATTTCTAAAAGTTATTGATTTCTTTATTACATATTTCTTTATTCCCTTTAACCTCTTATCAATCTGATCACCATACTTATAAGCATATGCCTTTGCTCTCACTCCAATAAACTCACTCATTACTTTTCCACCCAACTCAACCGTAAACTTACCAATAACCTTTTCATTCTTTTTGGAAAATAACTTGCTCTTCTTACGAAAATTACTTGTATCATATACTCCAATATTTTTCTTCATATCTTAATAAACATCATCAGTTTTTATATCTAGGATAAAACTCTCAGTGTCCATATACAACAATGAAACATTTTCACCATACTCTTTCTTTAAGCCATTATACAAATAATCATACATCAATATCTTTGATAAATCAAGAAATGCTGTTCCAATACAAATTGGTTTATCCATTACAATACTTTCCTTTTCCATATGAATAGCAGAAAAGTTCTCTGAAAAAACCTCTTCTCTCTTAAAACTTGGTTTATTTATCAATCTAGAAGCATCTTTCCAAGATGTTGCAAATCTAATGTTTTGCCTGTTTCTAACATTCTCCATTGTCTTTCCAAAGACAGCATTATTCATCAATTTTTAGAATTCCCCTTCAAATTTTACTTTTGTATTTGTTCTCATATCTGTATTGAATTTAATATACTTTTTCATCCAAGGACTTTGTTTAAATTTTAAAACTCAATGAATTTTAGCTACTGTCAATCCTTCTCTCAAAAACTGTTTCAGGCTTCTCTGATGCAAAACATATCCCTCTTTATCATAGAATGTTGTTACTAACTTTTCTGTTGATTTGCCTTTAATATTAAAACTTTTATGATACTCACTTAACCATTCTTTCTTTGGGGTTTCTTTCTCACATGCAAAAGGAAGGTCTTTATGCTTATTATGAAGATCACTCGGGTACCTCAAATCAACTTCAAAATTATAACCTTCTTCTTCCTCATTCAATTCCTCTTGAGAAGAAATAACAATATTCATCAAAGCCTTTTCATAATCCTTTTCTTCCACCCACTCTAATATATATATATATATATATATATATATATATATATATATATATATATATATATATATATATATATATATATATATGAAAGTGAGCCTGGTGTTGGCGCAGTGCTTAGGGCAGCGGCTTGGGATCCAAAAGGTCCTGAGTTCAAGCCCCGTTGGGCCACTGAATTAATACACCAGGGGGTAGACTCAGCCTGTCATCCTTCCGAGGTCGGCGAAATGAGTACCAGTGTACTGGGCCGGTGTATACCCCGGTTAAAATAGGTGTACCATATCCCTGTGTGTCGTAAGAGGTGACCAGGGTTGCGTCAGGAAGGGCATCCGGCGTAAAACATGTGCCAAATCACTATGCGGATCATACGGATGATCCGCTGTGGCGACCCCGAAAGGGAGCAGCCGAAAGAAGAAGAAGAAGATGTATATGAAAGTGTGTCTGTCTGTGTGTGTGTGTTTGTCTGTGACCTATGCACGCAAAAAGTACTGGACTGATCCTCTCCAAATTTCACATGCTGACAGAACATGTACCCGGGAGTGTCCCGAAGTAAAAGAATTGTACTTCCGACTTGCGGTTTCCGAATTGTGACATCATCACCTGATTTCGTAACGTTAATTTTTCGAGTTCAGCCGATTGACATGGGGCCAACGCCATTTGCAATAGAATGAAAAAAATAATGCGACAGTCAATTGAAGACAATAACTTCCGACTTCCCGGTTTCCAAATTATGACGTCATCACCTGATTGCGTAACGTTAATTTTTCAAGTTCAGCCGATTGACATGGGGCCAACGCCATTTGCAATAGAATGAAAAAATAATGCGACAGTCAATTGAAGACAATAACTTCTGACTTCCCGGTTTCCAAATTATGACGACATCACCTGATTGTGTAACGTTAATTTTTCAAGTTCAGCCGATTGACATGGGACCAACGGAATTTGCTAGAGAATGAGAATTAATTAAGTCGCAAATGATGACATGAAACCAGCCTCACATTGTTGAGGCATTATGGTTTTTTTATCTGATGCGGCAATAAATCTTAACATTTTTGAACTCGAGTCTTCTGCATATAAAACATGGCGGGGAAAATATAATATTATAGTGGTGATGAAAAAAATATTAATGGTGGCAGCCTCTACAATTTTACAAATAACTGTGACATATACTCCTTCAGACCCGCCGTCATCCACGGGATTCCTGTGCCGAGCACGGGTAACCCTGCTCATTTAACATAAGGCAGAGATTGAGACATTGCCCATCCATACAAATTATTAGCATCAAAATACATCAAATAATTACTATCTTTTTCACTATCATAATTTGGAAGACATTTATTATTTGCTTTAGCATATCTTTTTGAACACACTTGTGATATTCCACCTCTCTTAGACTTCTCAATCATCAAAAGCATATCTACATCACTGATTAAATCTATATCTTGTTTTGTCATTTTCAACATTGCACTCCAAGCTAAAACAGGAGCTGTGAAATAGTGGGCAGGATCGAATCCATAATAATTTTAATTATGACAGAGTGATCTAAAAGCTTCAAACACATCAGCTACCAATAAAACATCTGTTTTTAGATACAAATCATGATATTCTCCAAGGTTCTTTATCTTAAATATTTTCAAAATTTCTTGTGCGTGTTTATATTCCTTATCACTTATCTCTTCTTCATAAAGGTTTTTATAGAAATTTTCTTTTGAAGGAAGTTGTGTTTCTTTAAATCTCAGAAATGAATCCATAGAATCATAGGGATATATTCCCTTATTAGTAAGAATTTTCTCATTACTTTGAATTTCATTCCTTGTTTGAATTTCCTCTCGAGTTAGCATTCCCTCTTTAATCAGAATTTCCTCTTTAGTTAGAATTTCATTCATTGTTTGAATTTTCTTTGTAATTAGAATTTCATCTTCAGTTACAATTTCTTCATTAATTTACTCATTAATTAGAATTTCCTCTTTACTTTGAATTCTCTCTTTAATCTGAATTTCCTCTTCAGTTAGAATTTCCTCTTTTGGAAAGAATAAATTAAGATTTGGAAAAGACCCCGTGGAGCTTAGATTTGATGCTCGGTAGGCTAGTGGTGTTCCCATAAACTTGTAAGAATCTAGAAACCTAATACGAGTTAATGGTTTTGTGAATATCATTTTTGTCAATGAAATATACTTTTGACTTGTGTTTGTTATGGCAGAAATATTCCCAGGTGTTTTTGAAAGTTCATTTATAAAGAGATGTGTATCATAGTTGGCGCTGTTGTGAAGAAAGACTGGAATAAAAGAAGGAAATTTATAATTAAGATTATAACAGGAATGAGCGGGACCTTAACATTCACCAGTAAGATTACAATGATCCCTAACTTTAGATGCCTCAATTTCCTCCTCACAAATATGACAGATATTGTTCTTTCTAAATTCTAATTTTTCTTCCTCGGTTGATTTCATCGGTTCATTTGTTTCTTTCATTAATTTAGTTAGTCGTACAATCCTTTTCTAATCGTTTTACAAACTCTTGTGAAGCGTTTTTTCCACTATAATGTTCAAGTTTATTGTACTTTTCTCCAACAGATGATTTGATATAATAACAGAAACCACAAGGAATATGTTTTTGCTATTTATTTGTATGTGATTCTTTTGGATTAGGAGAAGCAGTATTTATCTTTTTTAGGATACATTCAAAATCAGCGTATATCACAAATGGGTGCATGATAGATTTATTATAATCTTCAAAAGAAATCTTTTCACCAGGTTTAGGCATTGTAATTACAGCTGATTTATGATTACTACAATATTTTGAATGTTGTTTGAATCGTTCTTTTGTATGAAATGAATTAAGACATTGCTTACAAGGATATATTTTGTTTGATGTTCTGAATACCTGAGAAGAGATTAATCTTGATAAATTATTGATGAATGTATAATGTGAATTCTTTCCAACACTAAAATATTAAAGATTAATGTGTGATTCTTCATTTTTATAGTTGTTTGAAATTTTTAATATTTGAACTTTGTTTGTATCCGTTAATCCATATACATGAATAGAAAGATTATTCTTTTTCTCAAATTTAGGAATATCTGTTAGTGGCATTGGGAATTTAAAATCTTTAATGTCCCAGGTATTCTCATATTTCATATATTGTTTTACTCTTTCTGAATTACAATTTGGTGGATGTAAGTGAGCAAGAACAGACCAGAGAAAACATTTATTATCATTGTTCTTAATATTAACAACTGTCTTCTTTAGTTTTATTTCTTTTGGTTATTCAATATAAGAAGAAGCTTTAAGAGGGTTTTATTTTAGAATGTGTATATCTAAAAATATGATTTTAAAAAATATTAAATCCACTTCCTACCACTGTATTATCAACATCCTCCTCTTGTCTTGATTGTTCTTCATAAACCCCACTGTTCAAAAAATCTTGAAATTATGTTATAAAATGAACATCTGTTCTCGTATAAGGAGTTTGTTCTTCATCTTGTCTTTTCATATTCATTTTCACTCCCATATAAAACTTTAAAGTTTTTATTTTTTTAATGTCTTTTTAATAACTTTTTCAACATCAGGTTTCACTATTTCAATTGATTCAGCGATTGATGATGGACCGGGTTCTCCAAATTGAAAAATCCTTATTTTTATTTGCCCTTTAAATGCCCCATCAGTGTTTTCAATATAATAGTCTCCCTTTACTTTAAACTCATTTTTCTTGTGTTTTTGTGATTGAAGACGTCTATTATAACTACTCTTCCAAATATCCTTTGAGCAGATATCACAATGTTTTCTTTCCAACTCAAGAGGAGATATTTGATGAAATAGATTAAATGTATGTTTGTTGGTTTGAAGGTGCTTTTTTAGAATATTTATATTCGTGATTACAAACATCGCAGTTCGTTGTATTCACCATATTTATAGAATAAAACTTTGCTTAAACTAAAATTTTCTTGATGAAAATTTCGTTTAATTTATAGGTGAATCTGTGCTTAAAACCATTTTATCCTCCAACTTTTTTCACTTTATAAATACAATGTTTCAAGACACAAAAGACAAGTTTCATTCAATCTCTTCATTTGTCAAGGATGTAAAAATATGTCAAGAAATATGTGAAGGATGTAAAATTGAACAAAGATAAATATAAACAACTATTGGATAAAAACAATTATGGTAAATAATATGAGTTCTTCAATTTCCTTCAGTGGAAGGGATTTTACTATGCCTGGAAGAACATCAATTAAAGTATCTCTAACAAAAGTTTCTCCTCTCCTTCTGGTAATATATTCAAAACAAGAAAAAGCAATGAAACAAGAAAAAGTATCAAAAAATAAAAACCTTATGGATGAAGCTTTAGAAAGAAAAGACAAGACCAACTGTAATATGCAAGGAGAAATTTGTATTTTTTTTTCAACAACCCGAAAGATGTAAATCCTGATGAAATAAAGGATGTTAATATATCAGGTGAAATGACATTTCGTTCAATAGTAGTTAAGGATCATTTTAAAATTACCTTTAATATAAAAAAAAATGTTGTAGTTGAATCTGGTAATGAAAAAAGTAGATAGATGTCAATGGTAATACTATTAAAAAAAGTCAATATGCAACTGAATGTATAGATGAATTTTAGTTTAAGTAAAGTTTTACTTTATAAATATGCGAGACTTCCCTGATTCTCCAGATGACAAATTTGAGAATTGTCCTGCGTGTGAAAGACGGGGATGAAACACAGAGTCAAAAGCCTATAAACAATGTATATTCTGTGATTATCTTCTAAATAATGTTAATAAAAAATATAAAAAGGAAAATAATTCTTTTAGATTTACACCAAAAATGAATTACTTTACAAGATTGATTCGAGAAATGAATGTAAAGTATGAGGGTGATAACACACCTTTCCTTACAAGGGAAGAAACTGAACGTATTGGAGAAATGTTCAAGGATTGTTGTTATATATTATTCATGGATGTGATTTTCAGGGAAATATCAACACAAGACATTGCATAAATAAAATAATGGAGTATCTTGAAATTAAACCTGAACTTAGGATAAAATATAGTTTCTAAAAAAGCCAATAATAAATTAAATAATCTGTTTTCCAAATATATAAATGGATGATTTTTTTTACCCATTTGGGAAAATAAGATAAAATTTAACAACCATAAAAATCTCCCAAATTCATTAAGATGTCTCATAGTTGGTTCAAGCGGATGCGGAAAAACCTGCTTACTTTTGAAGATGCTCCTGACTCCCAATTTTTTAGATTATGATAATTTAACAATTTTCACAAAGTCGAGTTTTCAACCAGAGTATCAACTACTCTCACAAGGTTTTAATGCTGGTCTTCAAAAAGAAGATATAATCGGTTTATTTCAACTTCAAAAAAACCTAAATGATTATAACATTGAAGATATAATACAACTATTTTGTGATACACAGAGATGTAAAAAGAAATCAAAACCGATAACTTGTATTCTTCGTGATAATACTGATGTTATACCGTCTCCCCAAGATTTGGATAAATCAAAAAAGAACCTCATTATCTTTGATGATTGTGTTAATGAGAGAAACCAAACGGTAATGGACAGCTACTACACAAGAGGGAGATATTCTTCTTGTAATTGTATTTATCTTAGTCAATCATACTTTCAACTTCCTCATCGTTCCATCAGAAACAATGCTAATACTTTTATTTTATTCAAGTTAAATTCAATAGATATAAACAATTTTTGGAGAGACAATTGTTCTACATTATGCAGTAAAAATAATTTGCGAATTACATGAAGCACACGACTGAAAAATATAAATATATTGTTGTGAAACAAGATGAGCTATTAAATGATATTTTCCAATAAATAAATGGATGTGAAAGAAAGAGCAAGAAGATTTAAGGTTTATCAAGAGTTGGTTTCAAAAGTTGTAAAACAACAGGAAGACATAAAGAAGAAACGCAGACTGAAACTAACGGGTGAAGAAGCATTTGAAAGAAAACAAGAGAAATTTTTTAAACCACTTTTAAAAACTTCCAAAGAAAAAATTGTAGATGTTTCCACAGTTCCCACAGTAGAATATACTCCTAAAAAACTTCAAATGTTAAAAGATTTTGATCAAATGATGGAGGAAGAATTAGAGCATATAGGGGAATTAGAATATCATGATGAAGGATTATTTGAACAACTGGAAGAGATTAATCCGCCCCCTGCTTATATTGTGAATGCTCTTCAAAACAATGAATATTCAGCAGAATCAAAAACCAAAGCGGGACTCATTCCAACAGAACAACCAGCAATATTTAATCTTGTTCAAGAAAAGGTATTGATATTTAATGATGAATTAAGGTTCTTGAGGTCTGCTCAACCCCCTGTTAAACTAACACCCAGATTAATGTTTCTTCCCACAAAAGATGCAAGACAAGCTTCAACTGTGAAGAATGAATCAAAGTATTTTGATAAACCATTGGATATGAAAAATAATGATGATAGAGTATATATTGATCTGCTGAACTCTGTTGATTATAGGGTTTGCCTTTCTGGTAAACGTAGCAAGAATGAGAAGGAGAAACACATTATTCAGGCTTTAAGTATCCTTG
>NC_140964.1:14655260-14685260 GCF_056783735.1 Eptatretus burgeri | reverse complement strand
TCTACCTAATCCATTCCATGGGCCCTATGAGGACTTGTCCCTGCCCCATGAAGCCGGTCTAATTAAGCTAACCCTTCCCCCAACTCGTTCCTTCCTGTGCCCCAGTCAAGGGGGTGTTCTACCCCCCTGCCTCGGAATCCTGTTCACCGAAGTGGTGAGGCTTGCATTTTTTTTGCTTATTTATTTTTTTATTTATTTATTTATTTATTTATTATGCGCACCAGCACAGCAAATCGCAACCTACGCTCTTTCCCCGTGACGTTATGGCAGCTGCTCGCGTTTCTTGCACCTCGTCCCTTCTCGGACGGTAGCATCGGGCAGGGATTCCCCTCCTGCCGGATTCCAACCATACGTGCAGCCACAACGTCACCCTGCACATCCCAAGCAAGCCTCGTGCTTCTAGGAGTTCCCCACGCGAGCATATGTGCTCTGCTCATGGAGCTTTACACACACGCTCGCCTGGAGAACCCATCCGTTCCAAATTCACTATCCCAGCCTAGCTTCTGTCTGTCCGTGGGATCGGCTAACATCCAGCGCGTGCGTTTCCGGACCGGATTTCACTCGCGCAGGCACGCACGCGGCGGCCTCGTGCAAAGCACAGCACGGACCCCGCGCACTGCCGTGCAAATCTGGCACGATTCTCGAAACTGCTATGGCCGCTACTCGACCTTTGTCTCTCGTCTGGCACCGTCTTTGTCGCCATTCCACGCACGCACTTCCACGTGCCATGACGCTCACACACCTTACCATGACACCCGGACACGAGGTTACGTGTTCCCACATACCAACCGCCATTTCCATCTCACACACGCGGTTTCTCTCACACACGCGGTTTCTCTCACACACGCGGTTTCTCTCACACACGCGGTTTCTCTCACACACGCGGTTTCCCTCACGCACGCGGTTTCCCTCACGCACGCTGTTTCCCTCACGCACGCTGTTTCCCTCACGCACGCTGTTTCCCTCACGCACGCTGTTTCCCTCACGCACGCTGTTTCCCTCACGCACGCTGTTTCCCTCACGCACGCTGTTTCCCTCACGCACGCTGTTTCCCTCACGCACGCTGTTTCCCTCACGCACGCTGTTTCCCTCACGCACGCTGTTTCCCTCACGCACGCTGTTTCCCTCACGCACGCTGTTTCCCTCACGCACGCTGTTTCCCTCACGCACGCTGTTTCCCTCACGCACGCTGTTTCCCTCACGCACGCTGTTTCCCTCACGCACGATGTTTCCCTCACACACGCGGTTTCTCTTATACCCAGCCTTTCACCCACGCTCTGCGCGCGTTTCAGCACGCATTCCGCCACACTCGTAAACACACACACCGGGACAACCACGCTGGGAATTCGCGCTACCACAAGGGGTCCCGGGGCCTCCATACCCCCCAAGCTTCACGTGTACCCGTCCACAGCACTCGCCCGCTCTACCTCGCTCAGCACGACTGGACCCACCTGGTCGTGATCCGCTTCAAGGGGGCATATTCCCTTCCCTCGTTCCTGAAGGAGGCTATCCTGCTGCTCGCACCGGGTCACGGCACATTCCGCCAGCTCACCCCCATTGCCCCTCACTAACTCCATGTGTGTGTGCCCTTCTTTAGTTTCTTGTAATTCACCCTCTATTTCCCGTGTCTCTGTTTCCGTGACTATTTGCGTTTCTGTCACCTCTTTTGTTTCCTTCGTCGTCTCCCTTTGTGTCTCTGTTAATTCCGTCACCTCGCTCATTACCTCCGTTTCTTGCTTTATTATCTCCCTCGTCTCTACGTGTCTCGTACACGTCTCTGTCACCCCATTTAGTTTTTCCCTCTCTGTCACCGTCAATTTCTCCGTCACCTTTACGAGTCTCCCCCAACACATCTCCTGAATTATTGTGTCGGCTTCTCTCGTCATGACCTCGCCCATCTTTATCGCGGGCCGCACAGCCCTTGCACTCCCTCCCAGCTCGTTCCCTCAAACACGTGGCGCCGCCACTTTGTGCTCTGTTGTCCGCGTTTCGTCGCACGCAATCGCCATTATGCCCTTCGTGCCCGCCTGCAGGCTTCGCCCTATGCGCTGCATCTCACCCCTCAGTGTTTGCATATTCTCATCCATTTTGCTTTGCATTTGTTGCGCATTTGTATTCATTTTGTTTTCCATTTTGCACGCATTTTCATTTATGTTGTTTTTAATTTCGTTTGTGTTTGCATCCATTTTTGCCAACATTAGTCCGGCAGATATGTGAAAAAAATGTGCCTTTAGTGATACAAGCATGAAATTTGGCACACTGCTAGGGCAGTATCTTACAAAGATTTTTGGATATAGGGACATTCCAGATTCTTCCTAGAGCCAAAATGGCGGCCATTTTACAAAATAGCCGATTTTGTGTTGTACAAGGAGGATACATGTGGATACAACTATATTTAAGAAGCATACCAGTGGTTTTATTTAACTAAATATAGATTCTAGCAAATAAGAAATTGCAAATAAAGGTGACAAAGCGTGAATAAACCATTTATTTGGTCATTTTTTGGTGCATTTTTGCACTTTTGGACGGTTTTCTACAACAAACTCTTCAAAAAACTGTTATCAAGCACCATGGAATGACTGTTGTTCATTTAACACTCTTGAACTCAGAGGAAGTGCTTCTGTTTGATCCTAACATCAACTTACAGAGTCAAAATTATACAGTGGAACCTCTAGATCCAGGTAACAGAGTCTACTATGATGCATGGATACATGTGTACATGTTACATAATTATCATCTGTGATCTCTCTTGTCCCAGTTCTACTCTCTTGTACATTCCCCACCACAGTGACATAGAGCTGTGCACTGGAGTGCAGCCTTGACACACTTGCACTGTCCTCTGCATCCCTTTTTGCAGCCACACCTTAGTAGTTGCCGACATGCCTCAGTTGCCTCTGGGAGGGTTGTCCAGTATATGTCCCAACCATTATCGGTGTGAACCCACCCCCAGTCACTGGGCGATGGGAGCTCTGGTGTGGACACCATCATCTGGCCCCAACAGTAGCCGGCTTGGTAGGTAGCTCTCTTGATGTGCTGTTTCAGGGCTTCACGAGTTGGTGGGAGAGCATCTATTGATCTGCCATTCTGGGTGAACAGATGCTTGCGACACTCATTGACATGTTCCTGGCTACTGGTGCGATCATAGAGCACAACAACAAAACGCTCCAGTGCATCCATGTGGTCATCTACGGCTGAAGGAGTTGGCATGGCAGCCAAGGCACAGAATGCTGCAGTGACATCAGTGACCTCATCACAGGCTTTCCAGGTTTCCCATGCTTTTTTCTTCCCCCTGCCTCTGAAGCTTGAAACGGTGTCGCATCCAGTGAGGGCATGGAAGAATGGCAAACCTCGACACTTGCTAGGTCCCAGTGCCACAGACATCTTGTGAGCTACCAAGAACCTGAAGTTCTTTCCTGTGCCAAAAGCAACCCAGAGCTCATCAATGTCCAGACGTCCAGCTGCTGTCACCGCAAGGACCACGACATCAGTGTCTACTGTACGGATCGACACTTTGCTGTATCCCTGCCTCACAGCGTCTTCAGCATGGAGTAGAATTCTTGTGTCAGCCTCTTCATGGCTTCAAGGGGCAAGACCAGCAACATCTCGGGCCTGCGTACAAACCACATCTTTGTGGTGGGTGCTGATGACTTGTTTGTCTGTGTCTGTTGTTGCTACTCTGGTGGCTAGGAAGTCAAACAACTCCATCTTGTTCTCATCTGTGCGAAGAAAGGTCTGCCAGTTTCCAGGAATGGAACTAGATGGCTCGACTCGTCTCCTGATGCCTTTGCCTTGCTTCTTCCTAGTGTCTGCCTTCAAACTGTCTGTGAGGTATTCATCCCAGACAATATCCATCCTGCTCGTATGCTGCAGCTGAGATGTGATGTATGGCAGGAATACTTCTGATGCATACTCGTTGAAGGTCTTTGCTGTGCCAGGTGGCAGCATACTGATGATCGCTGCACCATCAAGGATGATGACTTCAACTGCTGGACTAGCAGCAGCAGCAGCAGCAGCATTCTCCTGTGGAGGGACCAGATCTTCTAAGCAGCCAACCAGATCAGACTTTGTTCCAAGTCTCATCTTGCCCATGTGTGACAGTGCAGGGCGACATGCTTGGTTCTCATGTGCGAAGAACTCATCAAGATCTCCATCACGTATCTGGGACGCAATGAACAACCTGGAGAACAGGGAGCAGTCGTTCTTCAGAGATGAAACCTGCAGCTGTGCTCTTGATTTCTCTCTGACTGGAGGTCAGCTGAAGAGAGGGAGGTTGTTTCTCTTGATTGGGTCGGTGATGGGCTTTGTCTGGTTGATAAGTCTCTCATAGACATAGGAGTCATGCGGTTCTTGTCCCAGCTTCTCGATCTGGCGTACAGTATTGATAACTGCTGGGTCTGCCAGGTCTCTGCTGTCTAGCACCAGGAGATCCTTGCTGTCATCACAAAATGGGTTGCCCATCTCCCCCATGACTTGAGTGAGTGAACGCACATCTCTAGCAAAGGCTACCTGTGTGTGCTTGGTCTGCTCATGGTGTTTGTGAACAGCCTTCTTGGTCTCTGATGTGGCCTGGAACTCAGCGATCACTCTGGCCATCTCTGGACCAGACACCATCCAGCGGCGTAATGCAGCGGAATTCTCTGTCAGGCCTACAGCTCCTCCGTCACCCTTAACTAATGCGTTATTCTGCTCGTGGGCTTGGTCGATGGCCATCGCAGAAAACGCATGAGTGGTCTTCTTTACTGTGAAGTTGCCGGCAAGAAACTGCGTGTATACACTTGCATGTTTGGTCGCCAGTGCCACCATGTCGCGCAGGTGAACTGGTGTCCACCTGACGTAGTTGGTATGACCCAAGGCGAAGAACCAGGGGACAATCTTGCTCAGGGCATCAATGTATAGCAGGAAGTTCCCTTCACGGACCGATCTGACGTAGATTAGGACAATGAGTTCCAACTGTAGAATGATCCACCAGAAGTGGAACTGCGGACTGGCTTGCACACGTTCAGCACACCAGTCTTCTAGATCCTGTCCCTCATCTGCTCCTTGGCTGAAGGCTTTCTGTAGGAGAAGATAGAGGCTACTGGCTGTGACCTGGTGAGCTCGCAGAGTGCGTGTAACATGGGCAGCCTTCAGGAAGGAATCAGCAGTACCAGTTGTAGCAACTCCTGCCTGCACCAGAGCTCCTGCCACCCACTGCTAACCAGAAGATCACCCAGAGTTTTCAGTGCAGCCATCTCAATGTGGAGTCCACCAAAGAGGATGACGAAGTGATCTTCTCCATCTGTTTCTGGCCATCTCCACTGGATCTGTTTGGCGACTGCATACAGTGGCTGATTGACTGTGAGGACTGGGATCTGACCAGGGTTCAGAATCTCAACTGCTGTCTTGATGACGTCCATGGAGTGACGAATCATAGCCACGGACTTGGCCTGGTCGTAGAAGAGAGGTAGCAATGAGGTGATGGTCACGCCACACTCTGGTTCCTCTGGAATGGACTGCTTGCTGGCATGATATGCAGCCCATGACAGTCTCGTCTCCCTGTAGTGGTGTGTCTGATGCTACACTAACTGCCATCTGCTCTAGCCACCTGTCAAAATGACAAGAACTCATCAACACAATTAACAAGAGACAGGACCTCAGCACCACACACAGTTAACAAGAGATTGAGGCACATATATGAATACAGAATATGTACAACTTTCAGATGATATATTTTCTGTGGCGTACCTGTATTCCACCTGCATTGCTTGAGGAATCAGTTGGCAGTCACTTCTGTTGGGACCAGCCAACTTGGGCATCGGTGGTTCACGTTTACCGAGAACCACAGGAGGTACAGTGGTGTATGATTCTGGCAGGTGTGCAGTGGTTGCTGTTGTAGTAACATCATCTGAGACTACTACCCGCAGCCGTTGAACTCCACGCACTTCACTATTCGGGTGCTGGAACGGTGAGATGCCAGTGCCATGGAACGAGTCTTGAGCACGAGTTGAGCTGGGATTGTGGTCGATGTTATCCCACTGCGCCAGTCGTGAACAGACCACTCTTCAGTTCAGGTGGGCAAACTGCACCCTCCTGCTCGAAGAAGCGGCAGATACTGTTCCCCAAGTCCGTGGAGATGCTCAGCACCCTATCATAGGAGACGGAGAGACCCAAGTGGAACAGAGTGTCAACCAGGTCTCGTTTGTGAGTTTTTGTGTGCATCAGAATTCCCAGGTACACAGGCACGGGGGTCTCCCGATTGTGGCCGTGCTTGGTAGACTCAATACTCGTACTCTGTCGGCGACGTGCGTAGCTGTTGAACATGAGGAGCTGTGAGATTGTAAGAGTGGGTGTTGATACAGATGACTGGCTTGACTGCTCTTGGATCGTGGGACCATTCAGGATCATAGCAACTAGTGCCACGAGAGAATTTGGCACAGATTGTTCTTGGCAGAGGGCGTCAAATGACCCACTAAAGGCTGACTTCATCTTCAACATGTCTCTTCGGACTATGTTCACGGCTCTTGCAAGATGAACACCATCACTATCAGCATCGTGTTCACAGGCCTTGTGAAGGGCTGATCCGATGTCCTCGTTGAAAGCTAGCAGAACATCTCGGCCAGGCTTGTTCTCCTCCATGTCCGGAAAATATGTCATGATCCGGTGCTTGAGTTTGGTCGAGTGAACACGTCCAGTCAAGACTGTTCCAAGCTGTTTCAGCCGGTTGTTGTACAGACTTGTTAGGTCTGCCAGCTTGAACACTGGTGCCACAAGAGCGTCCATGTGGACATCATCGATGTTGGACACCAGTTCTCCGAGAGCTATGCCATGATTGATATCATCCTGGTCATCCAAGGTTCTCTTTGTGTCCCTTGCTTTCTTATAGAGGGAAACCAGACACTTCACATGGTACAGGGCATCTTGCGCCATCATATCTCCAGCACTCAGTTTATCAATAAGTGGCTTGTCTTCTAGTTTCAGAGCACATTTCCTGACTCGTCTGTCCAGGTCAAAGGTAGAAGCTTTGCGCAAAGACTCGTTACCTGCTGGCTTGTCACAAAAGAAACACGTTTCGAGCATTGACTCTGTGCGGTCCACACTCTGACGGGTATACTTTCGTGTCACGCCTTCGGTATCCCCACTGGTTGTTTTCCTCTTCTCTGCCCGAATCAATTGAGTTTTGTTGTATTGTAGTCTGCACGAATCATGCCACTTAGCCCTGTGGTGCTGGAAAGTGGACTCAATACCCTCACCATCGTCCAAGCGGGATATGTCGAGAGATTTTGTCAAGCAGTCGATCTCACTGAACCTGAGGAGGTTGTCTACCAGAGTCTGGTATCCAGACCCTCCTGTGCTTCGCTTGGAGTCAGCTGGACAATGAAGAGGCTCAGTGGTGTCCATCTGACACAGCACACATAGGTTCCAGTCTGTCTGGTTAATTGATGTAACAGAACTACTTGGCCCTCGCTGCTGGGGGTCTAATAGTTTGAAATGCTTGGCCATTGTCTTGAACCACCACCAACCGGACTACATTGCAAACAACTGGACCATGTCAAATGCACTAGGTTAAGCCGATTCGGCAAGGATCGGGGGGGGGGGGAATTTGACGGAGGGGGGGGGGTGTCAAAAGCCGCCGCTGCCCCTGCGCCCATTTCGGACTCTGCATTTATTTGCGGGGAATAGTCAACCTGCATAATGGGAGTGTCTTGCACGGTCATTTTGTCCTGAGCCATAGATTCTATCATTTCTAAATCCATTTCTAATCCCTCCTGCCTCCTGCTCGCCTTGAGCTGCCATTTTGCGTACCGGTAATAAAAAAATTTCCACGCTCGGAATTTGATGGAACCGGAGGGTCGCCTCGCACACCCTTGATCCGGTTCCGTTAATTTGGTTTGGAGGCGGGATGGATTTGAATCCCACTCCCTGACAACAGTGTTATGGTTCTCACCGCGCCGGCGTGCGGGCGACCGCTTTTAGCTAATTCGCGGCCGCACGCACCCACCGACCGCGGCAATCCAGTCGTAGCTTCCAGATCAACACCGAAATCCAGCTACGGGTGTGTTTTTAACCACACCGTAGATCAGCCAACTTTTCTGTCCACGTGCTACAGGGTTGATCGCCGAATTGTCGATGTACCTAATTATTCGCGCAGAGAGAAATGCCGGGGATTTACACCTCAACAGAGCCTGCACGAAAACGAGCCGCTTTTAAGCAGCTCGTTCCGTTTGCGATTTGCCGAGCGGTTTTATATGGCCAAGCCCCATCGGAGCCGATTACTTTATCGGCTATTAAAATTATCTAATATCCCGAACGCAATTACGACAGCTCAATGGAGGAAAGGACGCAACGAGCAGGTGAATATTCAACAAAAGGGGACATTTCGAACACATGCACGCATGCAGTCAAGGCAATGAATGGGGGTAGGGACAAGACGCGAGCAAACAAAAGAACTACAGCCGTTCTTTTTATTATTTACACAATCACTTAGTCATTTCAACTTATAGGACAAGGCGCCACAACTTCCATGCAAAGAAAACCCCAGGAAAGGAAAGGGTAGAACAGGACCCGTAGGCCTTTAATGTTCTGCGGAGCTGTGAAGACTGAAAGAGCTCCGCGAGTCCATGCAGGTTACCTGCCACCCTCGTGGTGACTCGCTGGACGACCCTCAATATCTCGCCGTCAACACGGCAGCTGGTGTAATGGCGACTCAGTTGGTCCGGGCCTCGTCGTGTGGCCTGGTTGATCGGGCCTAGCTGACGGTGCCTCAGAGGAGCGAACGGGCCTTGCTCTTTTAGAGTTGATGCTCTCTTAAGAGCCCGCTCACTCCTCAGCGTCGCTCGGACCGTCCCGGGGCCCGATCACCTCGGACCCTTATGTCACTGTCTGGCGACTTCTCGCCGGCTGCCTCCACCGACCAACAGCCCTGCACTGGACTCGAACCTCTCCCGGACTCCAAGCGGCGCTCCGACGAGCAACAGCCCTGAACCGGACTCGAACCTCTCCCGGACTCCAAGCTCCGCTGCGCTCCGACGAGCAACAGCCCTGCACTGGACTCGAACTGCAACTGGCGCTTTCCACCCTGACTCCGAACGAACTGCACTCGACTTCGAACCCAGAATCCAGCTCGACTCCACTCGACTCCTCTCCTCAATTCTGGCTTGGCATCCCAGTGCACCCTTTTATGGGGTACGGGGGGTACGTTTGGTCTTTTACCTCTGACCCTTCACCCCCCGCTGGCTCCGCCCCTTTTGTAATTTTGATCCGATCTCGCCGCCAAACGTGGAGAAAGCGGACGTGGTTGAAATCACCGGCCCTCGCCCCAACGAGGGAGTCCCCGTGTCTGTCGGCGGAGATGTCGCTCGTCCGTGGAATGTCGTTGCTGGCAAAAAGATGGCGGCGTTTGTGGAGATGAAGGAGAGGAGATGATGTCGTTCGTAATGGCGAAGGTGGTGAGATGTTGGCGGTTGTGGCGGAGTGAGGAGATGATGTTGTCGTTTGTTATGGCGAAGGTGGTGAGATGTTGGTGGTTGTGGAGGAGGTGGTGAGGACATGATTGTTTGTTTGCCAAAATAAAGATAGCAAAAGAATAACGGCTAACTCAAAGATGCACAGCCCGGTTACACGAATAAATTCCCGTTAGACATCGGTGGGGAAATCTATCTGGACACACACTTATCGACATAACTGATCTTCGGGGAACCTGAATGGTGTTCTGTGAATTTCCACAACCGTAACAATATATATATATATATATATATATATATATATATATATATATATATATATATATATATATATATATATATATATATATATATATATATATATATATATATATATATATATATATATATATATATATATATATATATATATATATATATATATATATATATATATATCGTCGACCGAGAATTAACAAGGTCCAACTACACTTTTTTAAAGTTTGAGAAAAATGAAATCAAAAATTCAAAGTGGAATTGCCGCTATCTCATAACATTTTATTTTCATATCGTGTGCTACATAACAGGTACATATAAAGGTTACATAAAATAATCTTACTTAGTTTCCTCTGTTGCCCTTCTACATGGACTTCTTCTAAATTTGAATGAAATGTCAGATAGACCCTGTTAATTCTCGGTCGACGATATATATATATATATATATATATATATATATATATATATATATATATATATATATATATATATATATATGTATGTATGTATATACACACACACACACACACACAGGCGGGTCTGCCCACCATCGAGCATGCCCCATACAGTGCACTTGGTCAGCGCACGGGTCCACCCGCCATCAAGCATCGTGTTCGCGGTTATCAGAGGCAGTGGGATGCACGGTGCCAGCCTTGATCTGTGGCAGGGAATTGAAGGAAAGGATTGGATATAATTATTTGATGGAGATTCGCATTGAAAAGGGGACAGATATATTTATTAATTGAGATTTGGATTGAAGAAGAGTGCGCCGCGTGCATACTATATGTTAGCATTTGGTGTGTTGGTTATGCCTCTGATCGCCTGAACAGTGGTTGTGGGGTCATCGTTGTGCTGCACACACTCCATGCAGTGCTGGCGTTTATTGTTGGCTTCTACTGCTGCCCTTGGTCTTCTGTGAGGACGCATTATTACGCGAAGGATGCGCATGTGGTTTTTTCGATGGGTGTCCGAGCGTAGCGCCTGCTGGCTCGCGTGAGGACCCTTTGCTTGGATTTACCTCAGGAATAGAGAAAAAGGCAGAGTCGGAATGAGGTACAGAGGTTTAATCAGACCTAACTATGAGATTTGCACAACGCACTGTCCCGTTCGACCAACTGGCCAAGAAGGAAGGGACTATCTGAACATACATTAATGAAATAACTGACTGGGGACTACTGCATTTTGGCTGCTATTGGTGTTGGAGGGATGTGGTTTCCAGAACCACAACAACATGTATAGGTGTGTGTATATATATATATATATATATATATATATATATATATATATATATATATATATATATATATATATATATATATATATATACATATACGCATGAGGAGAGTTTGTTTCCTGGTATAGCCTATAGCCCGTGCCTAATATGTACCCCAGACAGTTTGATAAAAAGAGGGGTCGGGGGATGGTGAGAATTTTGTTTTTATTTTTATCTTCCTCTTCGTATGTTATATATTATTTTTAATTCAGCATCTGAATAGGCTGTGATTAATATCCCATTAACACTCACCCCCTTGTCACTACCTGAATGTATAGCTCGGCTGGTATCTATGCACCACCTAATTTTATTTTTTCCCATTAACAACAACAGTTATTATTTTGCAAAGATTGGTATTATCATCAGACATGTGACGGTTCTTACATTCTGGTAATAATATAACGATAATTGACATGAAGTGTGGAAAAGAGGAAATTTGATTCATGGGAAATGTTGCCAGCTACTCGGTTCCCATTGCATTTGGCCCACATGTACCTATTCACAAAAGTATGCATCCAGACTTGGCAATATGTACATTAATATGGGGGGTGAGGGGGGGGTATGGGGTGAGTGGGGGCTTGGTTTTGGGAGGGGTGGTTACCACTCCTTTCCATTAAAGTTTCCATACATCATGGCTGAAAATGTTGCTTGGAGGGTTATGACAATTCCCAGATTTATCTTCATGGTCAATGAATCCAGCTGGATACGTGTGCATTGCTTTGCCAAAGAAAGAAGCAATCAGTCTGTGTTAGAGACTACTATTGCCCGGAATCATGTTATCAAGTCACCTTTTAGATCATCCCTTATTCTTGAGAAAGGAAAGTGTTTGTTTTTTTCCTTACTAATCACACCTTTGTACCTGTATATTGAAAAATATCAGAAAAATTTATTGGACGATTGTGATTATCTGATATATCTATCTTTTGGAACACTTCCTGATCCTGTATGGTATGTTAATTGGTCTGTTTTGTAATGATGTCCATGTAATCCATGTGCAAGTTCACTGATTTCTCCTGTATGTTCCTGTTATGACAGTAGAGTCCCATTATAATGAACAGATATGTTCCATGGACTGGTCATTGTATTGAATAATTATTTATATTGGGACTTTTAGAAATTACGTAAATGTGCCTACTAGCATCCACGGTGTGTAAACATGACGAGACATCAAACGCATTCCCCCCTCACTATTTAAAATATTCTACATTTGCCTTCCATTGTAGCACCAGCTATTCCAGGGCTGACAGGATGGCATAGAGATGCGCACACTTGCCTCTAAGCTCTCTCTCCTGGGTTTGAAACCAGACCCAGCTATCAACTGTCATCCTCGTGATTTACGTTCAGGGTTGGTGATTGATGTGTGTGCTGTCCCTCGGTTGGACATTAAACGCGTCCCGTCTGCCATAATTTGTTGGTGGACGTTGAAGATCCCATGGTATCCTTCGCGAAGAGTAGGCGAGCTATCACAAACACCCCAAACAAATTCCAAATTCCTATCCTAACTAACAAAGGGCATTGGATCAGTTGCACAGCCACACCCTCATTCAATAGTTCTACCTCACAGCCTTGTGCTGCATTCAAACGAATGAACCAACCTGCAGTTCCTGGTTGGCCATGATAGCACTTAATAACTGAAGCCTAATAAATAATATTTTAAATTAAATTTGTTTGCATTTTTTTAATGGATTTTGTGAATTAAAAAAAAATAATAATCAGACAATTCTATATTTCACTCGTATTGGGCTGAAACCATTTCTTTAAAATTGAATCGCCCAACAAAAGTGGCATTAATTTTTTTTTATTTTTAATATCCGTTATATCGAGTTCCTTCAAACAATATTCCATTGTATATGTACAGGCTCATCCATAAGCCTTGTATCAGTGAAAGAAAAATATAATAAAACAAGTAGAGGTGCATTCAAAGTTCACCACCCCCATGCCAAATAAATAAACAAGCATCATAGACTGGTACTTATGAAATCGTCAACTTGACCTCTGACCTTGTCTAATAAAAGCTGTCTCTAGAGAAGGTAGCGAAACAAACCAGAAGTTTCTACGATGATTCTGTACCAAACCATCAAAAATCGAATGTTTGACCTCACTGTGACCTTGACCTTTGACCGATTTTGACCAAAATCGAATCAGCGCTAGCCATCACCCTCCTGAATCACGTGGTGTAATTTGACATTGGTAGCTTCTTACGTTCTCGAGTTATCGTGCCTACAAACAAACACACAAATAGAGGATGGAAGTCAACAATATACTTACGAAATCTAAAGATTTCGTAAGTAATAAAGAACAAATCCTCCAGCGCACGACATTGCCGGGTTGCCTTCGGTGCCCGGCGATGCCGCCTTGCAGCGCATGGAGACGGAATTGGGAGGGAACAGTGTACAGTAATTGATTGATTGATTAACTGCATAGTTATAATCAATAAATAATAATTGTCAAATAATTCTTTAATCAATTGGCTAATAGCATACCAAAACCACCATTGTTTCATCTGAATCTGTAACTTTTTGAAAATTAAGTAATGAATCGAAAAATGAATAATTAATTGATTAATCAATAAATCAAAAATACCCTTTATAGCCAAATCACTTGGTCATTGTCATGTCCAAATATCAGCTTCCGAGCTCAAAAGGTGCCTGAGATATTGCCCAGATGAGAAATTAATTAATTAATTAATTGATTGATTGATTAATCAAAAACAAATAAAAAAAACCAATGTCACCTGCAGGGTGACCCGTATCTTGCCAAAAGGTGACCACGTGTGACTTATTTAAGGTCACACAGAGGTGAACAGAGCTGCTATCCACCAGGAGCGACTCCTTGAGGAATATCTGCCTGGGAGAGATTCCGATGAGAATCGTTCTACAGAGTAACCATGAAAAATATGCGTTTGCCTCATAACGTCACCAAATGACGTCATAATGTCTCAAGCTTGACATATCTAGAAAGCACTCATCGAGGTGTTCAATTTGAGGTACTACACGATATGGTTCCTAAAACTTGAAAATTTGACCTTGGGGTCAAATATGTTTGACCTAAGGCATTAACCATGAAGGTCAAGGCCAATCGCCACCAAAAATTAATCAGCTGAGCGCCAGACCATGAACTATATTCCCATGAAGTTTGAAGACGACCCGATCAAAATTACTCAAAAAATAAGGGTTTCGTCGACTCCCCTGATTTGCGACAAAGTGACCTTGACCTTGACCTTCAAAATTTTATGCGCTGAAAGGGACCTCTATATGCCTCTGATATGCGAAGTTACAAAAATTTCCAATGATAACTGTGCTCTGCAGAATTTTTTATACGTGATTACAGACAAAAAAAACAAAAAAACATACAAGCTGACTAACATATCTTGCAAAAACTTCGTTTTGGCAAGATAAAAATACCATATTTGCCAAAGGACATCTTCACTTTTGTCCCCAAATTTAAGCTTCCTTGCTTAAAGGATGGTTGAGATATCGCCCGGACAAACAAGAAAGAAAACAAACAAACGGAGTGAAAACAGAGTACTGTACTTCCTTCGGTGCCAGGCGATGACATCATGCATTGCCTGGATATGGAATTGGGAAGGAGCAGTTTAAAACAAACCAAATAAGGTGATTTTACAAAAGAAGAACTCTTAAATAGTCACAAGAATGTAAGACCCATTACTTCACTGATGGGAATACCAATCTTTGAATAATTGCCAAAATAAAAAATAAAAAAAACGTTGTTAATAGGGAAAATAATAAAATTAGGCGGTGTATAGATACCGGCCCAGCAATACACTCAGGGAGCGAGGAGGAGGAGAGTGCTCATGGGATATTCATCAAAGCATTTTTCCATGTTGAATTACAAATAATATACAACAACATACAAAGAGGAAGATCAAAAAAATAACAAGCAGTCATAGACTGGTACTTACAAAATCGTCAACTTGAGCTCTGACCTTGTCTAATAAAAGCTGTCTCTCGAGAAGGTAGCGACGCAAACCAGAAGTTTCTACAATGATTCTGTACCAAACCATTAAAAATCCAATGCTTGACCTCACTGTGACCTTGACCTTTGACCGATTTTGACCAAAATCTAATCAGCGCTAGCCATCACCCTCCTGAATCACGTGGTGTAATTTGACATTGGTAGCTTCTTCCGTTCTCGAGTTACCGCGGATTAACGTAACATGAAGGTCAGACTCGACGGCCTCCCCAACTCGAAAGGAAGCCCGGGCGAGCGCGATGACATCAGCGCGCACACGCAAAACCTTTACGTGACTCAACGACGCGTCTGCTCGAGCGCGCTGTGCCATGTGACGAGCTGTGACACGGCGGGTGAAATATTTTTATACAATCTTAAAACGTCTCCAAAACATCAGATTTTTACCAGAATTTCGACAACTGAGTGTTAGGCGTCCTAAGCGATCGCAAAAACTGAAGACAAAATTAAAATCGAAGTTAAAATGAACTCGTAACGTCGACCGAAGCAAAAATACTCCATTTCTCCACAGGAATTTATGGAATTATTTCATATTATTTTATCAATCATAAAACCGTAATATTCGGTCATCCACAAACAATCTTTACACCATCCAACGGCTTAGCGAGTCAGACATGCGACGATAAGCTTTATTGGGATGAAAAATGACTTTTAAACACCATCTTTATTGAAAACACCGTCAGCGCACACACGCAAAACCTTTACGTGACTCAACGACGCGTCTGCTCGAGCGCGCTGCACCACGTGACGGCCATGACGTGGCGGGTGAAATATTTTTATACAATCTTAAAACGTCTCCAAAATATCCGATTTTTACCAGAATTTTGACTACCGAGTGTTAGGCGTCCTAAGCGATCGCAAAAACCGAAGACAAAATTAAAATCGAAGTTAAAACGAACTCGTAACGTCGACCAAAGCAAAAATACTCCATTTCTCCACAAGAATTTATGGAATTATGTTTGACCTCACTGTGACCTTGACCTTTGACCGATTTTGACCAAAATCTAATCAGCGGAGTGAAAATCACTAGCCATCACCCTCCTGAATCACGTGGTGTAATTTGACATTGGTAGCTTCTTCCGTTCTTAAGTTATCGTGCCTACAAACAAACACACAAACAGAGGACGGAAGTCATCAATATACTTACGAAATCTTTCGATTTCATAAGTAAAAAAAAAATATATATATATATATATATTCCTCACCCTGCCCCTACTCCTTCCACTCCCCCTCACCCTCCCCATGATCAACTGTTTGGGGTATGTATTAAGCAGGGGCTATGCCAGGAAACAAACTCTTCTCATGTGTGTATGTGTTGCACATTATATGCTGTGTGTACATATGTGCGTGCATGCATGTATTGCTATGCTGCGCTGTGTCAGGGATACCGTGATTGCTTGATTTGTGGTATCCGCTACAAGACAATTGTTGATGGATGGACGCACGCATGCACGCTGAGACCGAGCTCCTTTTATTTATTACATTGTATGGTGACGATAATACTTGCAGAATGTGAAGTAATGTTAAAACATACCAATTACGATGCGAGCAAAATAACGTTTTTTTTTTTTTTCTTTTCTACAGCTCGATTAATTTCTTGGCTTGATAATGTCCGAGTAGTTCGACCTTTCCATGTCGTACTCGGAGGAAATGAACGGTCTGAGGCAGTGAGGGAGATATGCAGGTCGGCATGGTACACGAGTGCACCACTCCTGCCGTCACAGTCAAATAGGGATTACTCCCAAACAGCCAAGGTACATCGCTCTTGAGGTTTCCTCCGAGCCAGAGCCACTTAAGCAGCCCACATGTGGTTCACTGCCACGCAAGATGAAACGGCAATGAATGACCATTGCAAAGAGTCTTTATTTTTCAAAAGGATTTTCACCGAAACGTATTCATTAGACAATTCACATTTCTTGTCGTGTTGAAGCAACATCCGGATTTGTCAGCAATAATTTATGATGTAGAATAACCCACTCGTTACCATGAAACTTTCATTCTGTTGGCCATCAACTCGAAGTGTAAATGTCATGAATTATTTAAAGATGTTGATAAGCTTCACACGCGCTTGCCAAATCAACATGCTGCATGTTTAGTTTGTGACAGTGATGCAATAATTGAAACGAAGGAAAGGTTTGCTATTTGTCCGAGTTGAGAGCATCTGCAGATTCTGGAGCAGCATCCCAGATCAGCACAAATAAACAGATTCTGTCCCAATTATTAGCGGCACATTAAATATTGATAGAATGGAGTCTGTGTGATGAGTGACCGAATAGGGCAGTTTGTCTGCAAGCCTGACCAGTTCAGGTGCTTTATGGAGCTTCCCACAGAGCTAAACTGCTGCTCATGTGAACTGGCTAGACCTTAACGAGGCTAATTAAGTATTTTTATGGGGGAAAGGAGCAGGGATGATGACTAAAGGGAGTTATTAGAATGGCAGTTGCTCACATTTTGCTCCCCAGACTGCAGTTGTGTGCGTGCAATTTGTGCCAGTAATTACAGGATCTGCACGTAGGAGGTTGGCTGCTGACTGCAGCTCCAGTGACAGACCAAGGGAGATAAAGGGATTGCTCTTACCTGTGTTCACAGCATCGTAGCCTGTCCTCAACACAGCTGTGCCCTTTGTCTTCAACTTGGCAACTTCACTTTCCCAAAGCTTTATAACCTCGCCCAAGTATCATGATGGGACTCGATGAACACACATGCAATTTAATAAAAAAATTATTACGTTCAAATGGTCAACATTTGAAGTATATTCAAAGAGTCGGCAAAAACATATTTCTGTTGGGTGGCGTACACATTTACGAATCGTACTGCCTGCAAAGCACCAGGGTGCCAGCTTATAGCTGCATCAAGATTTGAAGCCAGACGAGACAGCGCAGAGGTGAGTGCACATACGCCATGAAACTTTGTCTTGAAATTTGTAGAAAAGTCGTGAAATTTTGTCAAATGGTGGAAGGTCGTGGAAAACTCGCAGCATTTGAGAATTTGCTCACCTGATCACTGAATTGAGAGATGACTTGGAAGATTCAATCATTATTAATACCATACTGCCATAAATAGACAAAAACATTCAATGAAACCATTTCTGATCATAAACGGTAAATGTCATCGATTTAACATTTCATTTACCTTACCACTTTATTTTTTTTATTCCCCTGCGCATGCAAAGCGAAAAGCGCGGTTAAGGCCTAGGTCACATTTGCCATGGCGGCCGTGGGGTCTCCAAAATCTGCGGCCACGAGCAATTATACGGCGGCCGCAGTATTTCCACGGTCACACAATGTAGCAGTCACATATGTTTTTATTTTTCGGGGAGCCGCACGGCATATTTAGAAATCGTGGAGACCGAAAACGTGGGGGTGCCGTACGGTCTTTGATTTGATGTCGCACGGTGACCTTAGGGCGTCGCTGCGGCGGCCATAGAATTTTCAAGGCAGACGCAAGGCGACCGCAGGGGGACCCTAAGGCGAACGTGCGCCAGACGGACGGTAACGAGTGGGTATATATACCAGTTCTTTTTTTTTACTGAAATAAAAATATAACAGTATATATAACTGAATATACTATAACTATAATATACCGTGTTGCCCCCAGAATCCGAACGCCCCATTGTTTGAACAAATTGGAATCCGAACAATTTTTTCGAGAAAATTTTGCCCTAAAAACCTAATACATTTTAAAAAACCGAACACAACGTGGCGTTCATGTTTGTTCACATGTCTCCCCCACCTGTTCGAGCCGCATCTTCACGCTTTGTTCATTCAGTTTGTCGGTGGAAGTCCTCGTGAAAGCATCTCTCGTGTGTCGATCGATACTTTAGGCCTCAGTCACATTTGCTCTACGGCGAGGATACGGCGGCCGTACGCCCTCTGAATTGACAGAAACGTGCGGCGGCCGCAGAGAAACTGAGGTGGCCTCAGGGTGGCCCTACGCCGTATGGCTATATTTTACAGGTCGTAAGGTCGCCGTGGAATTATAACGCAGAGTTATAACTTTTTTTCATTTCTACGTTCGCCATAGAAATGCGACAAGCCGAAACAAAAGAACTGGTTTAAAAAAAAAAAATGTTAACCCATTCGTTACCGTCCGTCTGGCCGCACGTTCGGCTTAGGGTCCCCCTGCAGTCGCCTTGCGGTCACCTTGAAAATTATATGACTGCCGCAGGACCGCCCTAAGGTCACCGTGCGACATCAAATCAAAGACCGTACGGCACCACCACGTTTTCGGTCTCCACAATTTATAAATACCCCGTGCGTCTACCCGAAAAATAAAAACATCTGACTGCTACATTGTGTGACCGTAGAAATACCGCGGCCGCTTTATAACTGCTAGTGCCCGTACATTTTGTAGACCCTCCCGCCGCCGAGCCAAATGTGACTTAGGCCTTACCTCGTGTTTTCACCTTCATTTGTGATGTTTTTTTTTTAATCATCTTGTGTTTCAATTAATAACAAAAAGAGCAATCCGATCACGTGGTGTGACAGACTGTCAGGCAAGGATTGAATTTCACAGCAAAATCAGTTGTAATTTGGAATATCCATGATTACGTCAGCCCGATGCGTTTGATGAAAGTGATTGTGGTTCTGCGGGCATCATGTTTGATGAGCTGCCCTGTGGGCAGCGCTCTCGCAGAGTGCGCGAGCGATCGGAACCCAGGACGGAGCTCGAGCCTGTGTGGACCTTTGGATGTGGTGATTGTACCAGTTTCCATACAATACACCGCCACCGAAGGTCATTTACTCATCTTATTTTACCTTAAACACGGCGAATTTCAGTTTAAAGTGTTTTGAAAGTGGATTTTCTTTGGGTCCACAAACGGATTAATTCACTCCATTATTTCTTATTGGGAAAATATTTTTTGAATCCGAACTTTTTGCAATCCGAACAGCCTCCTGGAACGAATTAAATTGGGATTCTGGGGGCACCACTGTGTACCGGCAAACACCGATACTCCGATCTCTAGCGGTAGTGCGCGGTGGACGCACGGTCGACGCAGACTGCCACGGAGGCCGTACGTAGGTGCACGGCGGGCGTAGGGGAACCGTGCGTCGACCTTGCGTTGCCCGCAGGTAGTCACACAGACCACAAGGCCACCGTACGGCGGCCGTGGAAATAGTGCGGCCGCCGTAATTTTTTGGGGGTTGGGAAAATTCATTTTTCATTGAGAAGAGCTTACGGCAGCTGCACGAATAGCGCAAGCCCACCGTACGCCCTATGTATGGTCGACGTGGAACACATCTACGTCATAGCTTGGCTTGTCGAATTGCTACGGCAAACATAGAAATGAAAAAAAGTTATAACTCCGCGCTATAATTCAACGGCACCTTTACGGCCTGTAAAATACAGCCAAACGGCGTAGGGCCTCCCTGAGGCCACCTCAGTTTCTCTGCGGCCGCCGCACGTTTCTGTCAATTCAGAGGGCATACGGCCGCCATATCCTCGCCGTAGAGCAAATATGACCTCGGCCTAAGCAACCGGTTCACCTCTGTCTGTCTGTCCATCCACAAACATCTTTTTATGATCGAGGAACATCTTGATTTCAATTGAATTTTATATTTTGAACAGTAATTGGACAATGAACACACAGTTTAGCAGTATTGTATGTTAGCCATGATTTCTTCCTGATCACACATGTGCAGAGAGGAATGAGATAATATTGTTGTGGCTGGGGGTCGCGGTGAGAAGACCACGAGCAGGGGGAAGCTATCTCAGGTTCCCACCAGACTCTCCGGAATCACAGGCTGTCGCACACGGATAATTATTTTACATCCGAAGAGACATAGCCGAGTTGCGGAATCGTCTCGCTCCGAACCCCGCGATATGAATCGCCTTGCGCAAACTCCTGGGCCGTGCTCTGGTGACTGGCCGAGGGCCGTGCCGGTCAATGCGCCCGCTCCGTGGTAGGCTACGCGGCTCGAGCGATCTGGGCCGTGCATCTGCGCCTCTGCTTAGTGGCGGCTGCATCGAGGCAGAGGTGCGGGAAGATATTGGTGACCGAGGTGGCGAGCGAAGGTCGATGGTAAGATGCCATTGTAATCAGCGCGCAGACCCGAATGAAGAGGTGCACTATACGTGCCCCGTACAGTGCAATGGTAATTATCACGGGGCTCCGCTATCATGCATGCGGTTATTTCTCACAGTGGTGATCCTCAAAAGAAGCTGCCTGAGCACGGTGCCGGCCCCGATCTGTGTCATGGATTGAAGGAAAGGATTGGATATAATTATTAGATGCAGATTTGGGTTGAAAAGAGTGCGCCGTGCATGTCCTGTACAGCGTTGGGATTTATTGTATGGCTCTACTATTCCCTTGGTCATAGTATTCTTGTCGCGGAGGGTTTTTCCATCGTGTGGTTGATGCTTCTTTTCGCCTACGCGAGGACATTCATACGTACCCTGGTGGCGGAAAGGAAGAAAGATGTAATCAGACCCAACTATGAGACCCACACAACACACTTCGTCCCGTTTACCCATTAGACATGAGGGAAAGGTCTAACTGCACGTATATTAATGAAATAACTGTCTGGGGATCACTGCATGTTGGGTACCATTGCCTTGCACGCATGCAGTTTCCAGAACCGCAACAATATTTTTTTATTCTGTCTACCTGCCTGCCTGGCAGTCAAAAAACCTTTCCAACCAGGAAAACCATTCCAAACAGGAAACTTACTGCTTTTAAGGACGTGATAAAGGAAACAAACAGGCATGAAGAACTAATGTGACATGTTAAATAAGGTGGTGTAATACCCACTGCGTCAACAGCGGTAAACTTGCAGAATTATAATTATTTTTTATACGACCTTTAAAATCTTTGTTTTATTTAATTTTATACTTGAACATTGTGTGGAATGAGATGTTCTATGATCTCTCCATTTATTATTGTTATTATTGTACACCTCTCCTTCCCAATTCCATATCGAGGCGATGCATGACGTCATCGCCGGGCCCCGAAGGAAGGGAGTACTCGGTTTTTACTCCGTTTGTTTTCTTGTTTTCTTTCTTGTTTGTTTGTCCAGGTGATATCTCAGCCATTCTTTGAGCTAGGAAGCTGAAATTAGGGGCAAAAGTGAAGATGTGCTTTCGCAAAAACGTTTTTAAATTATTTTTTGATTCATCAATTAATTGATTAGTTACTTGATTATTATCGACTTATTAAGTACTTATTTATTTTATTTCTCATCTGGGCAATATCTCAGGCACCTTTTGAGCTCGGAAGCTGATATTTGGACATAACGGTGACCAAGTGATTTGGCTGTAAAGAGTATTTTTGATTTATTGATTAATTAATTAATAGATTAATTATTTTCTTTCATGCTTGTCCTGGCGATATCTCAGCCATCCTTTGAGATAGGAAGCTGATGTTTGGGAGCAAAAGTGAAGATGTGCTTTGGCAAAAACGGTTTTGTTTTTTTTGGATTAACCAAACAATTGATTAATTACTTAATTATTCGCGATTTATTAATTACTTTTTAATTTTATTTCCCATCTGGGCAATATCTCAGGCAACTTTTGAGCTAGGAAGCTGATATTTGGACATGACAGTGACCAAGTGATTTGGCAATAAAGAGTATTTTTGATTTTTTCACCCTTGTCTGTCTGTCTGTCTGTCTGTGAACAAGATATCTCAAAAAGTTGTGGATGGATTCGGACAATTTGGGGGAAGGTTGAGTGTGTAATCAGTACTAATTGATTCGATTTTGGTGAAGATCCAGATCCGGATCCGGCTACTTTAATTTTTTCAGTGATTCTTCACCATTGAGTGAAAAGGATATATAGCACAATATCTCAAAAAGTTGTGAACTGATTCGGACGAAACTTGGTGGACTGGCTGGGTATGTGACGAGGAAGAATCGATTCGATTTTGGTTCAGGTCCGGATCCAGATCCAGCCTATGAGTGAGTTACAAAACGTAAACTGTTTAGCCTGTTTTTAAAATTGATTCTTCACCATTCAGAGATGGTGCCAAAACGATATATGGCATGATATTTCAAAAGTTGTGGACGGGTTATGATAAAACGAGGTGGATGAGTTAGGTGACAAGAACAAGCCGATTCGAGTTTGGTGCAGGTATGGATCCAGATCTGGCCTATCTTTGGGATACAAAACGTAAACTGTTCAGCCTGGCAGAGGTATGTGCTCTACTTAGTGCCATTGTAGTTCTCAAAGTTTTGTTCCGAATGCTCTTTTCCGCACCGACCCGGACCGACTTTTCTGGATCATCACCGAGCCCGACAGCTTGTAACTAGTTCATTTGTCGTAATATTCCCAGGGATGGCTTTTAAGATCTCTGTGAGGCTCTTCTTTATTATTCCTGTTCCTCCAATTATCACTGGTAAAATTTTGGCACTTCATTTTCCAAGATATTTTTATTTTATTTTTCAGGTCTCAGTATTTGATCATTTTCTTGACTTCTGTGTCATTTAGGCCAAATTTGCTGGGTACTGACACCTCAATTTGCAATGCTTTCTTTTCTTTTTTTGTACCTAAGTATTATATCCGGTCGCAATGCTTTGTTTTCTATGTTCACACACTATGGGATCATTAGGTCGTACATGAGCATTACTTCCTTGTTTTCAGTAATCGCTTTTGTTTCATGTTTCCATGAGTTTTCTAAAACTGGGATATTGAAATTGTTGCAGATGTGCCAGTGGATTACTCTACACACGTTGTGCTTTTATGTGTACAACTATTCTGACTTGAGTGTTTTACATCCCGATAGGAGTTGACTCGTTCTTTCTATTTCTATCTTGCAAAACCTATACCTGTCTCATTGACTTAATCCCTCAATTTTCTTCAAACCATTGGCATAGTGTTCCTGATCTTGGGCATTTATTATGATTAGTTCTTTATCCCATGTGAGCTGACCTCTTATTAGCCATTACAATGATCTGCCTTTGTCTATCTCCAATCTGTGCAACTATCTTTTTTTTAATCTCCCTGCTCTTTTATCATTCTCCTCGTCAGTGTACATCTGTTGATTCCAGTATCTCACTTTATGTTTTTATTTTTTCTGTTTTGCAATCGTTGGAGCTGCAATCATTGCTTTTTTTCATTTCTTATGTGACATCTTCTATTCACACTTGTCTTTAGAAATATATTGTTTGCAAATTTGGTTCAGGATACCTTTTCTGGCTTGCCATCCCTGTGTTTGCATACATATTAGATTTGGTGTAGAAACAAACACGGAGACTGTAGTCTGTTGAATTATTCACGTACTCGGCCAATCTGACAGTCGTCAGGTACATTTTTGGTATGCATTGATTTTTCTAAACATATTTGGTGGCCCTCTTCTCCTCTGAGGAACTTGCTTGATGTTTCATTTTGTTGTGTGTGTGTGTGTGTGTGTGTGTGTGTGTGTGTGTGTGTGTGTGTGTGTGTGTGTGTGTGTGTGTGTGTGTGTGTGTGTGTGTGTGTGTGTGTGTGTGTGTGTGTGTGTGTGTGTCGGTCGATGGGCCTCATGCTGTACTTGCACATATATCCATAAATAATGGTAATTTATACACCTACATCACTTGCAACTTCTAAGTTGCAATGTCATCTGAGAGGGGGTACAGAATGGGAGTTGGATAAAATAATTTTGTTGCATAATGTTTATATTGTGTAGTGGCTTCTTATTAAATAACTAGCTGAAGTACCCGGCGTTGTCCAGAGAATTTAAATGAAATACTCCAAATAATTATATTTGTGTTGGTGACAACAAATCAATACAACCTCAGCATGCAATCTTCACAACACATATTACTCGATCTCTCCCAGGAAAAAAATGCAGGCAGTGTATAAGCACAAGACCCGATGGAGGCCTGAAGGCCAATTATCTGGTTTTATCTGTGGTCAATTTTTTTTAATCCAAACATATCCCTTGACCGACCTTCCTCTGGATGAAAGAGGAGGCCATACAAAGTTTGGTTGCACTGGCTCCTGCAACGTCCGAATGCATAAACAACCAAACAAACAAACAAACTTTCTTCTTATATTAGAGAGCAGAGTATCAGCTTCAATCAGAATTTTTTTCCCTGGTGGATCAGCTTCAATGTGCATCGGCATGAAAAATTTGTCAGTCAGAGTGAAATGATGGGAGGGACGGATTGTTGTGGCATGGTTGGTGGGACAGGGGCAAATAGTTTGTGTTTTGTCGGTATATGGGCCACAAACCAGAAGGATTGGGGGCGGAGAAGCAGGAATTCAGGGACTCACTGGAGAGGATGATGGAAATGGTTGAGCTGGATATGATGCTGTGCATTACAGGGGACTTTAACATGCATGTGTGAGTAGCAGAGCCGGAGAAGTGGAATGTTTTGGTAAATTTGGTTGTGGAATGAGGAATAGAGAGGGTCAAGAGCTGATGGAGCTGGTGACAAGGAATGGGATGGCCAGAGCTGGTTCATTCTCTCAAAAGTGGGGAAAAACACAAGATTACCAATAGGAGTGGACAACATAGAACAGAATTGGATTTGGTGGTGGTAACGAAGCGACAGTTGTGTAGGGTTATGGATTTTAAGGCAGTGGCAGGAGAGCATGTTACAACCCAGCACAAGCCTGTGATGTTTGTGGTACAGATGGAGAAAAAGAGGTAGGTTAAGAGCAAGGGTCGGAAGATGTGCCTGGTGTTGGCTTGATGGTTTGGGTGGTGGGCTTGGATCTCTGGATCCTGAGTTCAAATCCCACTTGGCTGTTGAATTAATATCGGGTGGGGTTCACTCAGCCTGTCATCCTCCTAAGGTCGGAAAAATGAGTACCAAGTACCAGCTTCCTGGGATGATCGAGCCATTTGAGTATCCTGTGTCGGAGTGGTGATCCATCCAGAATTGTGCCCAATAGCCCAGGAGACTGCTCGGCAGCACCGACGCTCTGTGCAGATTATGGTCCCGATGGATGGATGGATGGATGGATGGATGGATTGAATGCTTCATACAGATGTGTATAAGTGCTTAACATCAGGGGAAAGCACAACCATATGGGCAAGCATAATGATGGGTATAAAGCCAGCTATTGTACAACACAGGGGCCCAAAGGTAGCAGACAGGCATCTCTATGGTTGTCCTTCACAAGGGATTTGTCCTTCACAACAAATACGCAGGGATTAATCTTCTGGTTCACAACAGGTTCTTGTTTGTCTTTCCCTAGGCTGAACTTTGTGCACCGATACCTGGGCCTGATCCTCCTGCCGGTGCACAACACAATGGTGGTGTGGAGGTACTCTCACAGGCTCTGGAGATGGTCATGGCCCGACAGGAAGTCAAACAGCAACAACCGTCTCCTGTGTTGCAAACACGGCTAACACAGTCACCATCACCACTGAGTCAGGCACAGGTACACTATAGAGGAGTGCCCATGACAATTGGGAGCATATGGTTGAGGGAGCACTGTCAATATCTGCAAATTTGCACAAAACTCTCATCTTCTGCTTCACCTGCAAATTAATGTACAACTTCTCACGACACGTGGTTGGCTTGCTTTGCATTTTAAATAGGGGTGGGGGAGGGGGCAGTAATACTATATTTGTGGGCCAGCAGCCATTAGTAAGCATTATCATGCATTTGCCATGTTGAAAAGTGATTCATATACACTGTTGCAAAATGGTTTATTATATTGTTCAGTACACCACAGCAGCAAGTCCGTGGTCATATTATGTCGATTGTGCTCACAGGTCAGGTACCCAACATTTTCCTCTGTCCATTGCCTTGAGCGATTCAATTGCACCTTGTTTGTTACACAACTTCCTACCAATAAGGATCCTCCATTACGTCCAACATGATGAGTTGAGTTGAGTACAATTAATGTTATCAAAGCTAAAAACGGGGTAGAGCGATGTTCCTCAAGTGAAAATCTGATGAAATATCTCCCAACTGCCTTGTATAAAAAAGAATTCACTCCGTTTTCAAAACCAGCAATTCAGTTAGGGTGTTGTTTGTCTGCACTGGAGAGCGTTTAGTGTGTGGGAGAATGTATTTCCAACTGAGCATTGACAGAATCGGCCAGCCCAAGATTCACCATTCCACGGTAGGAATTTGGCCCAAAGATTTTTTTCATATAAAGTTGTAAGGAGAAAATGATCAGGGTTACTGTATATATGGTCGTCTTCTCTTCTTTATGCTATGTACCGGAGTATGGTGCCAGCAGGTGATAGAGCATGTAAAGTTGGCACAATTCTTTTCAGGAGCTGGGTGGCCAGGTCTGATGTTAAACGGGTGTTATTTAGGGCAGCAAAACTAAATTTGTTCAATGTGTTGGCGATAACTCACCTAAACTTCATCGATAACACACTTTTGGATCTTTGACGTCCACCAACTAAAGCCAGCAGACGGGTCCCCAACTTAACGCCTAGTTGAGGGATAGCACACTCATTTCTGCAACGCTCTGCCTGTGAAGTACCATTCAGAGTTTATAATTGGGTCAGGAATTTAACCCAGATGAGACTGTTCAAAGGCAATCCTGATGGTCTCGTTTTTAGATCTGCAGATTTTAAGGTTTTTAAAGTTTCCCTTGAATGTGAGTCAGGTGTGGAATTGGGACTGAAATTCTTTCTTCATTCATGGGTGGGGTTGGTGGGGGAGGAGGGGGTGAAGTGTGGTGCAATGTGTGGAGTTAACCTCAAGAGAAGACAAGGTGTGGCTGTAGAAAAACTAGATGGTATTCATAGAATACATACTCTGCGCAGTTTTGAGAAGGACTTGCACCAACTATTGTGTTTTTTATGTTTTTTTAAGGTTTGTTTTTAGATCCTCATGGAGGATCTCTAAGTCTTACTCACGTTGTTGTTCTTCATCTTCTTCTTGTGGACTTTTTTGTTTCACAGCCTACAGTTTTCATTGAAACTTCCTGAAACTTGGCAGATATATGTAAAAATACCCTGTGCAGAGAGTAACCATCTCCGATTTTGAAAATTCCTCCTAGAAAAAAAAGTTATGACGTCAAAATATCTCCGCTAATGGAAATCGCCTAAAAAATTATCTCCGAAACTAGGCAAGCTTTTTGAATTCTGTTTGCGGGAATCGAACACGGCATTAGCAGAGATGAATTACCGCACATATGATGCATCACTATGACGTCATATCAATTATGACAACATTCCTATTTTTTGACTTTTTTGTTTCACAATGCAGAGTTTTCATCAGATCTTCGTGAAACTTGCCATGTATATGCAGAAAGCCCACGCACAGGCAGTAACCATCTCCGATTTTGAAAATTCCTCCAAGAAAAAAAAGTTATGACGTCAAAATATCTCTGCTAATGGAAATCGCCTATACCATTATCTCCGAAACTAGGCAAGCTGTTTGAATTTTGTTTGCGGGAATCAAGCCGGGCATTAGCACAGATAATTTATCGCAAACCTGATACATCACAATGACGTCATATTCGTTTTTATGATGTCATCATTAAGAGGACGAGGATCTTTGCTCATTTGAACTTGTTTTTCTTTGATCCATTATGGTGCCAGACCAGTGACCGATGATGTGCATTTTATCAAACTATATTTTCCATGCGTAGTTCATTAATTATTTAAAGTTTTGCATTGATCAGTTAGCGGTTTCAACAATTACAGAGAATTTTTTTTTTCATACTGACCAGATCGCTTGCACTTGTCAAATTATGGCGTCGTAATGAAGGCACCGATGATGTCATCATCAACTTATCTTATTCCGCATGGGGAGAACTTTACAATGAGCCATGTTTCAATTTTTTTCCATGGAGTGGTTTCGGAGATAGAGGTGCAAAGTTATTATTTTTCCCCCCCCAAGATGGCACCTGTACCATGTTTACAGGTGGTCAGTAAGTCTAAAGGTAAAAAAGAGGATATTTTGTTATAGTAGGTTTTGGATTAACACTGTAGTGCTGGAGTTAGCGACAAAGTTGAGAATTTGGGTTTGTATTCATATGCAAGTCCAAGTGCAGGTGAGTTTGTATTTCTGTGGGTATCTCCTCACCTTCCCAATTCCTGTTGGATGTTCCACCCCTCAGATCCTTGTTATCATTGCTGACTGATAAAGATGGACAGACTTGTGATGCTTGCTGCTAACCTGTCCACAGCTGATGCCATTTTTGAGATAAAATTACTGTTCCTTTGGTGAAAGTGCACTGCATCTGCAAAAATGCAACCTTCACCTTAATTACTGACGGAAGGGCGGTTGTGTGTGTGTGTGTGTGTGTGTGTGTGTGTGTGTGTGTGTGTGTGTGTGTGTGTGTGTGTGTGTGTGTGTGTGTGTGTGTGTGTGTGTGTGTGTGTGTGTGTGTGTGTGTGTGTGTGTGTGTGTGTGTTTTTGCATGTGTGCCCATTTTTAATTTGAGTCTTCATTGCAGATCACAGTAGAAAGTCAGCATTCTCCTCCAGCCTCAACTCCCAGCAGTGGCAGTAGCAGCAGTGGGGGAGGTGGAGGCAGGACACCACCAGCCAGTAGCAGCACGAGAGGTAGTACAATATGACCTTTACTAAACATATTCATTTTCTCCAATTTATTGTCATTGATTGGTATCTCCATATGCAGGTTTCAGAAGGTGGAACGGAGTCCTCCCAGATCTCAAACTATCCACCTTAGTGTGTCCGTGTGTGTGCATGTATTGTTGTGGCCCGGGTGAATAGGTTAGTTCCCCCGACCCAATCGTCGTGGACAGGCGGTTAACAGCTACCATGTCGGATCGCCGAGCGGTTTCCCTTGGAGGCGAACAGCCGAGTTTCTCGGAGATTATAGCGCGCGCGCGGGACGGGGCGGCAAGGATGCCTAACAGATGGAAGCACAGCACAGGGGTTTAAACTCGAACCCACAAAAAATGGACAACACAAGCAACTTAAATAAATATTGGGGTTTAATGAAAATATATTAAATATTTACAATAATTCAAAGTGTAAAAATAAAAAACAGAACGTGAGGAAAACCAAATCTAATTTTGAGGCTCCTCCACACACAGTTACAAAATCGAACAAGGGGAGAAGATAAAACAAAAGAAAAATCCCTCCTTTATTCTGGCATTTCGCTTCAGCTCCAGAAGTGATCTCTTATGAGCTTTGGGGTCGAACCGTGTCGTTATACACGGGAAATCGCACCC
>NC_140964.1:14635260-14650260 GCF_056783735.1 Eptatretus burgeri | reverse complement strand
CACCCGGCGCATAAAAAAAAACACAAGCCTCGCGCTTCGAGGGGTTCCCCACGCGAACACATGTGCTCTGCCCGTTGGAGCATAACACAAGCTCGCGTGGAGAACCCGTCCGGTCCAAATCCATAATCCTGCCTAAACTTTGTCCGTCGCGGGATCGGCAATATTCACCGCGTACGTTTCCGGACCGGGTTTCACTCCCGCAAGCGAGCACGTGGCGGCCTCGTGCGTTGCACAGCACGGACCTCACGCTCGCTGCTGGGTGAACCCGGCGCGGTCCCCGAAACAGCTACGGCTGCTCCTCGGCCTTTGTCCCTCTTTCGCCGTCTCCGTTCCACGCACATACTCCTGCGTGTCACGACGCTCACACTCCACTCCATCACACTCACACCGGGAGACGCGGCTGCGTGCTCCTGCATGCCGACCGACAGCGACCTCACACACACGGTCTCCCTCACACTCGGCCGCTCACCCACTCGTGCCATCCATCCCCTTGCACACTTGGCTCCTTCCACACTTGGCTCCTTCCACACACGGTGCCTCATCCACACACGGCGTGCTGGGAGGCACGCACTTCGGCACACTTGCCACCAACCACTCACACACGGGGCTTCTGGCACACACGGGGCTTCACCCATACACGCGGTCGCACTCACACCTTGCACCACACACATCGGGACAACCACACTGGGGATTCGTGTCCCCACAAGGGTTCCCGGGGCCTCTACACCCTCCAAGCTCGGCGTGCACCCGTTCACAGCACTCCTCCCCTCGACCTCGCAAAGCACGACCGAACCCACCTGGTCATGATCAGCTCAAAGGAGCATAGCTTCTCCCTCCGTTCCCGAAGGAGGCTATCCAGCTGCTCGCTCCGGGTCCCTACATGCTCCGCGAGCTCACCCTCATCATCCTCCACTAACTCCGTGTGTGTGTGCATCTTTAACCCTGTCTGGATCGTGTAGTTTTCCCTCTATCGTTCCCATCTCCCGCGTCTCTATTATTTCCGTCTCTTCCCTTGTTATCTCTCTTGTCTCAACTATTATTTCTTTTCTTCTTTCTGTCGTCACCTCGTGTCTCGTCTCACACGTTTCGGTCACCCCATTTAGTTTTTCCCTCTCGGTCACCGTCACGCTTCTCGCCCATCACGTCCCCCAAATTATTTTTCCCTCACCCGCCTCCATTGCGGTCCTCACAACCGTTGCACTCCCTCCTAGCTCGTTCGCTCCCACACGTGGCATCGCCATTTTGAGCTCCCCTGTTATTGCCAACATTCTCACCGTGCCCGCCTGCAGGCTTCGGCCTATTTGCTGCATCTCACCCCACATTTCCTTCATTTCTTCCTTCATTCCGTTTTTTATTTCGAGTGCGTTTCCATCCACCTTGTTGTTTAATCCGTTAATCATTTCCGCCAGCATTGCAAATAACTGCGCCATGTCGAGTGCACTTGGTTGAGCCGATTCGGCAAGGATCGGGGGGATTTGGCGGAGAGGGGGAGGGGCATTGCAAGTAACTGCGCCATGTTGAGTGCACTAGGCTGAGCCGATTCGGCAAGGATCGGGGGGATTTGGCGGAGAGGGGGAGGGGAGGTGTCGTACACCGCAGCCGCCGCCGCACCCATTTCGGGCTCTGGGTTCAGTTGGGGGAGTTCGTGTTCCTGCACAACCAACATTTCCTGCTCAGGGTCTCCATCCTGGGCCATGGATTCTAACACTCCCACATCCATTTCTAATACCCCCGGCACCCGCTCACCTTGAACCTTGAACCCACTACGAACCCCTTACGTGATGCAAGATGGAGGGTCAATAAAAAGGAAAAGAGACGAAGCAGAGCGGGAACAGTTCAACAAGCAAGCATTTTATTCACACACACACAGACAAGCACGTATATACAGCCATACGGTCAAAAATGCACATATAACAGTTAAAACAGTCATGCAACAAAAGCAAATGCAGAGCTACAACCGACTACGACCGACACACGGCAACACTTACGCAGTTCTACTTCACAGATGGCGCCAACACACATTTATACAAAAAGCAAAGAAAGGAAAAGAAGGAAAGAAGTCGCGACTTCCCTTTTATGGCTGGTGAGTCCCTCTCCCGCGACCGTCAGCGTGGTCGCGCCTGGCCCCGACCTCTCTCGCGGCCGGCGTACCCTCTCCGGCACTCCCCATCCGGACGCGTAGGTCCACCTCACAAAGGGCGCTGCCGCGTCTCCTGTCTGTTCCTTCGTGACAGGGCCGCTCGCCAAGCCGCGGGCGCAGGACCTCTTCCCCAAGACCAACTCTCGACAAAAAACAACCCAAGACCAACCAGACCACCAGCCAAGACGAAAAGGAAGAGGCGCAAGAGGAAGAGGCGCAAGAGGAAGAGGCTCAAGAGGAAGAGGCTCAAGAACGCCCCGCCCGTGTCCGTCTTTTATAGCGCGGGGCTCCGCCCTTCGCCCCGCCCCGTTCTCGGCTCCACCTTCCTTCGAGAGGGTTCCCGAAAAGGGCGTTCCCTCACGCCCTCTCTCCACCCCGCCCTGTGCGGGGGCCGGGGGAGTCGGTTTTTGGCTCTGGGCCAGAGAATTATTCCCCCAAAATGAGACCCGTCCTTCACATGACCTCTGACCTTTGACCTGAATCGCCCCTCCTCCACTCCAAAGCGCGGGGAAGTCAAACGGGAGAAACAGGTGGGGAAACCTGCGCATCCTCGCAGTTCCCTCCTTGGCACCTTTGTTTGCCGTTCGGAAGCGGACGTAGTGGCGAAGATGTGGTAGCATAGATGGTGGAGGTGGTGTGGTTGCAGTGTGGTTGGCGCTGTGATGGGGATGGCGTGGTTGTTGAGATGCTGCGTGTTTGAAATAAAAGATAGAACAGAAAAATGGCTAACTCAAAGCGTCGCAGCCCGGATGGATCACATAAATTCCCTCGATACAACGGGTTTGGGCTAACTACACATGTACCTTTGGAGATATCTCACCTGAGGGCCCTTTTGGTGTAATGCGAACTTCCACAGCCGTAACAATATATATATATATATATATATATATATATATATATATATATATATATATATATATATATATATATATATATATATATATATATATATATATATATATATATATATATATATATGACAGCTATCCCCACATAGATTTCAGGAGGTGGAACGGAGACCAGGCAGGTCTAAGTATTCACCTCCGTTATCAAGGTATCCATGTTGTCACATTTTTTTTCTACGCTGTGTGATGTTATTCATGTTTCTTCATTTATTTTTCCCATCCTTTTCACATTGGGATACTTTTACAGTTTATTTCATGAAATCTACCATAAGAAATTTTTTTTAATGTGGTCATCTGAATGTATTTTTTATAAATACCGACAATATTGTTTTGCTACTGTACGCTTACCCAAAGGCCGCCGTCGCCGGTGCACGATTGAAGACCCCGAGGAGAGGCGGCGTCGTTTCCTGGAACGAAACAGAGCAGCAGCTTCACGCTGTCGCCAGAAACGCAAGGCATGGGTCACGGACCTAGAGCATCGTGCTGAAGACATGGCATGCACCAATGGGCAACTGCAGGTCTGGTGAAGTCATCACCTTGCTTTGTGTATTTGGGCTCATTAAATGTTTCAATTAAGCAAGGCCTAAAATATGTAACAACTAGAACGGCAGTTGGGTAGAGCACATACATCTGCCAGGCTGAACGGTTTCTGTTTTGTATCCCACTGATAGGGCCTGGCATATCGGTACCGATGCAGGAGAATGAAAGTCTGAGTCTTTAAGTCCTCGGTGCTTCCAGTCTTGCTCTACAGATGTGAGACTTGCACTCTGACTAGGGATCTGAGACAGAGACTTAACTCCTTCGGTACCAGGTCTCTTCGGAGAATCCTTGGCTGTCGCTGGTTGGACTTTGTGTTCATTGAGTGGTTGCTGAGAGAGACTCAGATGAGATTTGTTTCTTGTATAATCCGTGAGTGTCAGCTGTGGCTGCATGGACATGTGGCTCATTTTCCTGGCGCTGATCCTGCTTACCAAATTTTCTCAGCAAGGGACCCTCATGAGTGGAGGAGGCCAATAGGTCGATGAGATGCCTTGTGGTTGCAGCAGGTTGATCGGCATCTCAAGTTGATGGGGATGGACCAGCCATCTGCCTGAGGGATGGCCATACGGAGGCCCCTGGAGTACCGGCAGAAAGTGGACGCAGTGACGTGCTGCGTCGGTGCATGCTCCCATACCTGACCTGACCTGAAGTGAATGCCAGCGTGTCGAGACAGTTGCCTGAAGGCCCCTCTGAAGGAGGATATACTCATTTATGCAATGCCCTTGCCTGTCATCTTCTTTTGTATGTAGCACAAGGCTGTGGAATAGCATCATTGGCTGCCTGAAACACTGGGATGACAGTTTATAGCTGGGTTGGGATTCAAACCCAGGCTTGACCGCTTCGAGGCGATTCCGCTTACCTCTAGAGTCTAGACCATCCCGTCAGCCCCCATTTCATACTTTATTTCATATTTGATTTCACAATGGCACATGTTACGTGCATAGCCCATTTATCACATGTTGCAACCAGATTGAAACGCAACATTCTTCTCTTTTTTTTTTTTTTACCATGCAACCACTGCTACCTTAGCCCATTGGTTTCATAGCAGAGGATATTAGTGCACAGAGCACATGAGCAACAATTTACCAACCCGTTTCATTGCAAATTGGTTCCTCGTCAGAGAATCTTTAGTTTGTGATTTTGTGACTTTGACTTACAAGTATCATAAGCCGAAAGACTAGTGATTTAAAGCAATCTTCTTTTTGCATTAAACTGTTTAGTCCCTGTGGAAAGCCTGACTGATGTTTAAATTTCTCGCTTTGCCATTGCAGTGGAGGAAATAACAGGATGCTGTTTATTCATTATTTCATACAGAATGAAGTGAAGGTTCTACGGAGTGAACTTTCTCAGCTTAAGCGTTTGCTGCTGGCTCACAAGGACTGCCCAGTGACTGCCACACAGAAGGAAGCACAGATCTACTTAAGTGAGTGCATTCAAAATACATCATGGGGGACACAGGATTTTTTTTGACAACACTTTTATTGACATTATTGGCATGTCCCACAATGAGGCCAAAGCACAAGAGCTTCTTTCAACCGGTCAAAATCATCATTCGCCCCATCTGAGCCTGGAGTCCACACGGAGTGCTTTGATAGTCAACAAATCACTGAGCAAGGAGGTCCATCCTGTCCTGTCCCATTCACTGCTCGTGGTGAACTGCTCAAAACCAGTATATAGCTGTCTAGCTTCTAGCTCCCTCACAAAGGCAGGGATCTTTGGAACTCTGGCCTGCGCAAAGTTATTTACATACTCTGAGCGACCGAGTTGAATACTCTGTACTTTGAGACACGAACTCAAATTTGGCCTCAAACCTTCTTGCTTACTTATTTCTTTCAGCCTTGGCCCTCTTATCCTCCCTTTAGGTCTCTAATCTTGTCCTTTTAGCCTTGAGCCTCTTGTCCTGTAAACCTCCATTCTTATCCTTTCAGCCACAACCTTTTTAGCATCAGTGAGTGTTTTACTTTTCCCTTATAGTCTCTGGAGCCTTTTAGTGTCCATTTCAACTCAAGCCTCTTTATCTTCACTTTAAGGCTCATGTCCTTTACTTTCAGCCTCAAGCATCCAGGTGACTTCTTAAGCAGCACCAACGCTCTGCACAGAGTATGGTCCCAATCTTCTCCTCCTCTCCATCCAGGTTCCAAACCGGAAGATGGGTTAACATCTTTCTCTTTCGATTTCCCTTTATGAGAGTTTAGTGTTTTTGCTCCTTCACCAGAGCCTGCTGTTCAGCCACAAACTTCCACAGCTCCTTGCCTTCTAAACCTAAATCGCTTCCTCTCTGCATAAATCTCTCCATCCTAAATTCAGGGTACACTTCCAAGCTTGAATGGCAATCAGTCCTTCATTGCACAAACACCGTAACCTTGCGCTCCTGTTGCTTCCACTCTCCAATGCGTTGATAACTCACCCCACCTTCTGTGAGCAGTCTCACAAGCACCACAGCGAAGTCACCAGATGGGACCAGCTCATGGCTCGGGCCCCTTCCACTCAAGAGCGCAGACCAACAATTGCCCAGCTCGAGATTGCCCCCAGCCACCTCCATGGAAATTATCTTGTACTCTCCTCCGCACACACGAGTCTCCTCTCGCTTGAGGACAAACCCCACAGAAGGCTCTTCCAATCTTCCACATACGTGCATCAATCTGTCAAGCCATCGAGGAGAGACGAAAGGCTGGGCACCACGGCAAGCACTCTCTCGCCCCATCAATGTACCCTTTGTGCGACACGACACCACCGGTGGAAGATCGATCTTTGGACGATCCTCAAGTGACACAAAACCTTATGGTTCCCGAATTGGTTGATCCAAGACTGGTAGCCCGGTAAAGTCCACCCATGAGTTTCTTCCAAAATGAAAGTAAAAGCTGTCATCCCAAAACTGCTTGGGACATAACAAAGCAAATCTTTACTGGCTGTTCATCTTCTTCGTTCCCTGCTTTCACTCTGCTTCCCCATTCATATATCCTCGGAGAGAAAATATTCACAAAAATCTCTCCCTCTACAAACTACTCGTACTTAAAAGACATATATATATATATATATATATATATATATATATATATATATATATATATATATATATATATATATATATATATATGTAAAACTGGAAATCTCTCAAACCCTAATGGCTTTTTTTCACAGGTTAATGTCGAACTACAATATTATAACTTATCCCTTTTCACTTTACTCTACTTTTGGAAGAAACGTCTCACCTCAACAAACATAAGACAGACATATATAGGTAATACTTTGTTCCGTATCGCATCATAGTCGTACAAGCGTTGACATCACACTGTACCGTAACACCACCAAATAGACATTTGTAAATACATTGTGACAATCACCAGGGATTCTCCTGCTTCAATTGTTTTCGGGAGTATGTGACAAACTCGCACTATTTTTCTTTTTGTCAATTAATTTACTGCCATTTCCGTTTAATTGCGGCTGTGGTTCTTATTGTATGCCTGGTGTTGGCTTAATGCTTTGGGTGGTGGGCTTGGGATCCGAGGATCTCGAGTTCAAATCCCACTCAGCTGTTGAATTAATACCAGGTGGGTTGACTCTGCCTGTCATCCTTCTGAGGTCGGCAAAATGAGTGCCAGCTTGCTGGTATCCTGCGTCGGAGTGGTGACCCATCCAGGATAGTGCTCAACAGCTAAGGAGACTGCTTAGGCAGCACCAATGCTCTGCACAGGGTATGGTCCCAATGGATGGATTCTTATTTTCCCCACTGGAAATCATTTAACGCTCATAGATCTGGATTCTTACTTGGATTGTTCAATGTTTTGAAATACTTTGTAAATCTTTCTCTTTATTTTATTTCACTTATTAACACATTTAATATTTTTCCCATTTTTGTCCTTCAGGGTTAACAGCATACCACCCACACGACGACACAATTATACAATGCTGGGATCACGCAATTTTATTTGTTTTTATTTCTACATACCTCTCAGGTTTTTCTCCTAGAATTACTGGGATGAATTCCAATATCTGGGTTTTCAAAAACAGCAGGTCTGATCAACGATGGAGAAAACACAAAGACTGTCAAAAAATATCTCTATTTGGGAAAAAGGATAACAGAACAAAACCAGATGAGAATGTTGTATTGCAAGAAGAAGATGGCATTGACCAAGCCCATGGTACAGGAGAAGATTGTGAAACGGCAGCTACAGCCGAAGGCCAAATGGGAAGCCAGGCTGTGAAGCAGAAAACTGGTCGCGTCACTGTACTGTACTTCATAAAGATGACGGTAACAAAGAAAAAACATGGCAGGTAATAAAAAGTCTATTGAGTTGAGGAAATGGGCCAAAAAAAAAAAGATGAGTTAAGGTCCTGTTTTTGTAACAAGACAGGTATTCTACAAATGATCGAATTTGAAACATGCGAAATATGGTGCTGCTTGGAATGCCAGAGTATACCGCCAGATTTGTACAAACTGTTTGTGGTTGAGAAACACCGTGCATATTGGTGTTGTCCGCAGTGCGAAGACTGTTGCGGGTGAAGTGGCTCGGGTGGTGGTGAAACCCGAGAAAAAGACAGGCTGAATGCCTCACATAAGTTCAGGAACAGATCTCTGATAAGATCACAGAGGAAGTAAATGTAGTACTTGAAGAAGTTCAACAAACAGTGAAAGATGTGATAACTTCTGGGGGGAAAATATTGGAGGAAACATATGCTGATGCAACAAATGCACACTCGGTATGCCAAGTCTGAACATCATACCATATCTCTCAGTGGAGACGAGGTTTCAGCAACATACTCTACGCAGGATAAAGGTGTTGTTATAGACAATTAACTCACCTTTTATACGCATGTAGCAGCATCTGTCAACGAGGCCAATTAAATGTGTCTTTTCAAGAAGACCTTTTCTCGCTTCACGAACGAAACTTTCCCACTACTCTTCAACTCGATAGTCCGTCCCCTCCTCGAATACAGAAATGTAATTTGGAATCCAAGACTTAAAGCAGATGCCGATAAGATGGAGAGTGGTGAAGCTAATACCAGAACTCGGTCAACTCGCATATCAGGAAAGAATCAGACAACTAGATATGTTCTCCCTTCATGACAGACAGCAACGAGAAGACTTGGTTGAAGTCTACAAGATCATCAAAGTCTTAGTAGCCACAGATCCTGAGCACTTCTTCGTTCCAGCGATATATCATGCAACTAGAGGACATACTCTGAAGTTGTTTCTGGAGAGGAGCTGTACGGTTCTACAAAAGAACTGTTTCGGTCAAGGAGTAACTGAGAAATGGAATCGCCTTCCTCAGTTAGTGGTAACTACCATCACTTCAAATATTTAAGAGCAGGTTGGACAAACATTGGTCCTCTTCTCACCAAATTTTACCCTGATTACCCACCAAACATACACACCTAGCAATAAATGATGTTCAAGTAGTTGTGACATATACCAACCCTATTGATGGAATGATCGGAAAGTTTAACAGGACTACCTTTCACTTCCGTATGATGATTATGGTGATGATGTAGTTACTACTTGGAATTATATATGGGAAAACAAAATGTCCTAAAACTGTTTGACATGTGTAAAAATAAATAAATAAATTGCTAATGTTCTAATCATTTCGGTAGATCCCGTTCTGATGAAAAGGTCATCTTCTTCTCTTTTTGTCTTCTCCTTTTCAGGTAATATGAATGGTCCAACAGATGGCATGGAGACCAAGACAACAGACAGCTTACTGTGCACATTTGAAGAGCAACCAGCATCCCCAGGTTCAAGCACCAGCAGGGAGTCTGAGATAACTATGGCTGGAGATAGTGGCAGAACGATAAATGTGAATTCCACTGCTGTGCAAAGCACCGTGTCTGCAAACCACCCTCAGTCCAATAGGAACCTTGTAACCACATCTACTCATCATAGCATAAGGTGATGAGTATGGTTGGACCAACTGCTGTTTTGGACCTGGGTCGCATTAAACGCATCGACCTGACAGCCAGTTCTGAATTCCCATTTCAGAGGGCTCGAGGAATATCCGGCTCACCCTCCACCGTCCATGTGGTTACAGTGTAATACAAGAAGTATCACTTTTGGAGCCAAACTTCAATGCATCTGCGCTGACTGGGGAAAAGGTTCCGTGATCCACACGTCTTGTTTGCTTTCAATGCCAGATGAAGGATTTTCTTTGGAGGATTCAGAATACTTGGAGGTTACAGGTCTTGCTCGCTGGTAAGCTAGTACAAGGATAGCGACTCGCTGGTTATGAGCTGTCGTGGGCCACAAAACGTTTGCTGCATTTATTTTGCCGAGTTAACGACAAGCAGGAAAGTGTTCCTGAGCACAAATAGCATTCGGTATACAATGAAAGCATATCTTCGTTTTCTGTCCTTCGTTATAGTCTTGTCGTACATCATTTTTCACTGCACTTTTTATTTACATTTTGCTCAAGAAAACATACCTTTTTAATGTGCACTCCACAGTGTAGGTTCACCGCCTCCAAACAGACGTACGTGGAAACCGAAGTGAAGTTTGGATGACAAAGTCACCGAATGCACAAAGCATAACATGCATTGCCATTACACACGATTATTCTCTTCCGGCTGCTGTTAAATATCCACGATTCATAGATCCAGATTAAAATTGGTACAAGCGTGTATTAAATGTTTTTTTTTTATTTTTTTTTTTTGTTCAGCGACAATTTTACTATCAGTTATTTCTAAAACTACTTGGAAGAGCACAATGAGTGGTGTTTGAGCAGTTTTTAAATCCTTATTGGTATCGTTCCCAATCTGCATTTGTAGCAACACCATTAGTTTTCTGAAATAGAAAAATGCTGCACACAGCTTTAAATAATTTGCTTAACGAGCTTTGCCAATATAACCTTATATTCGACTTCCTCAATTTTCAGCACTCTTTTGAAATGCCTGGGATCCTCCTCCCGAGTGGAGCTTTCTCGACCCATTGTTGCCAACACTGTCACAGAGCTGGATGGGCCACAGATTTGATTGTGACTACCGAGACCAATTGGAGAGTTGGTCTACTTCTGGAGCTTGCTGGGTGAGGTTTACAAAGTTCGATCCAAAAGTTCTGTCACCACACCTCCATCGTACCTTTATAACAAGCTTGTGTCATATTATTCTCCTCCTTATTGCACTTCATCCAGCATTCAAGCAACTTTTCCATTCCAGCACAGAAGCCTTCCTTCTGAATCGTCTTTACCACCGTGGGTGTGGCTGTGTTAACCTCTTTAAGCAAATTCAAAACGTCGTCTTCTGAGCTTGTTTTTCAGTTTGCGGACTCTATGAAAGTCCCGTTGACATATGTCTGGTGAATATGATGTGTAAGGTAAAACTTTCCATTCCCAAGACTCTTAACAGGTCAAGGACATTGTGTTTTGCATACGGCACAGTATTTTCACGTCGTTCAGAAGAGCTGGACACTTTTTGTGCATTGTGGGTCTCAGGTGATAATGCGCAAAACCATATGGTCATAGTCTCGACTGACTCGCACCTGTGGAATTGCCGAGTATAGTAACATTCCAATGTGGCCTTACAAAGAAAAGTGAAGTGACACGAAGGTTCCATGACACTCAAGAACTCTGCCCTTTCCACTTTGCCGAATGCGACCCATTCTTGCTCGTCGTCCTGGCACCAGGTTTCGTCCACAGCAATGATGCATTCCAAAAGGAATCTCTTTCCCTATGAAAAACCTCGAGATGTTGAAGACACAGAACAAGGCGATTCAGTTTCTCCTCCATGAGGGCATTGTGCGATCACTTCTCTTCTCCCCAGATCCTCAGTGATGGTGATGCTCGAGTTTTATCAACTTTGTCGTAAGTTCTTGAAATACAAAACCGATCTTGAAAGGGACACACATTATCCTTGCATCATCCTTTGGAATGCCTGCCTCAATGCGACCAGTCATGCACATCCATGTCTCTTCCCTGAAATGATGATCCCATCGATGAACATTTTGGAAGTGCAGACAAGTGTCGGGAAGAACAGCAGAACTCTTTCATAATAGGTCTCACATCTTATTTTCCATCGCTATTAATTACTCTCGCCGAAGCAGAAGGTATTGCGTTTTGGTGCGTTTGTTTGTTTGTTTGTCTCTTTGTCTGTCTGTCTTTTTGTTTGTTTGTCCGCACAGAACTTTCGTGTTTTTCTCCGCAACCGCTTGTTGGATTGAGACGAAATTTTCACCACAGGTGCGACTACTCATGTAGAATGTTTTAATCATAATTATGAGGTCACAGCTCATGTGGTGTGGGAGCCATGTTGGAAAAATAGAAAAACTTTGGACCTCTCTCTGAAACTACACCAAGGGAAAAACTTAAACTTGACACATAGCAAGTACTTCTCATGGGGAATTCGTGTGATTTTTTTTAAAATGATGTCATCGGTGCCTTCGTTATGGCGTCATAATTGCATATGCAGAACGCTACATCTGATCAGTATCAAATTTTTTGAGGTTCATCTAGGGATAAAATGGTCCACATAGAAAATTTGACGTCATCCATCGGTCACGTGATTCGGCAGCCATATTGTTTTAAAAATAAACCTTCAAAAATCTTCTTCTCTGAAGTGGCTGAACAGATTGAGGCGAAACTTTACACATATGACCCTCTATCCATGAGGAACAAAAGGTTCACACATATGACGTCATAGTTTAAATGGTTTGGCAGCCACATTGGATTTACCCTAAAAACCTCTAAAAAAATCTTGTCTAGAATGGCTGGACAGATAGAGGGGAAATTTCACACAAATGTACCCCAAGCCTTGGGTGTGCAAGTTTGTTAAGGAATAATTGATAGGTCACATGGTTTGGCAGCCATATTGGATTGAAGAAAAATATTAAATAATGTCTTCTCTGGAACTGCTTTATCAAATCGACATGAAACTTCACAATTATGATCTATACTAGTAGTGATAGGAAATACACGTGTTAAATTTCAACTTGATCAGACACATGGTCTGGCAGCCAGAATTATTTAAATTTTTTTGATCTGGTTTCTTTTTGATTTAAAAAAAAAAAAAGTTTCACTTGGCTGTGCCTGGATGGGTTTGAAGGTAGAGGAGTAGCAGCTGAAATGTGAATCCTATCCAGGTTCCTCCTGATGACTTCATCTTTGCTTTTTGCTTGTTTTGGTTCCTTCTGTGACTCCAATGCAGGACTGTACCTACTTGATCGTCCATTTGATTTGAATTCAATTTACTTTAATCCCATTATAAATTCAATTGAATTTTTTTTTCTTTTTTTTTAAACATCATAGGTTAGGGTCAGGTGTCCAATCAAAGTGGGACGTCTTGTTACCCGGTCATCACTGCCAGCAGTTATAAAGTGGCAGTTATAGTTATGTCTCTTATTACATAACACACCAGTACAGAAACACCACACAAAATACACCACACAAAACAAGTCTTGGTGAGGGTCTGCAATCTCTGATTGCTCTTTCTTGTTTAACAAGATTTTGGAAGTCTTCTTTACTAAAGCTTTCTATCATAGCTACATCATTGGTACCACATAAAATTAACTTAAAATTCTTGAATAAAACCAATTGTGTGAGAAACTTTATATTTATTAGACATATCAGTAAATAATGAGACAGAAGAACGTGTAATTTTGCGATCATCAAGATTTTTTCAAAAGCTACAAGTGTAGTGACAGAACTTTTGGGATGATCCAAGGAGATTTTTTTCTTCTTCTTCTTAATCATGCAAGGAATATTGTGGATTTTGTATCGACCATTGGGCAATATATCTTGTAACTTTATTGAAAGCAATTTTATATTGGAAGAAAAACACTGAAGAATCCCCTCCTCTTTCAAACGCTCCTTGAGAAACTTTTTTTTCCTCCTACATTGCCAAAATTCACACAACTGTGATGAACATGAGCATTGCAAACACGGGTGCGATTGCCACTTAGTGCCGTGGTGCTCTTCATTCTTGCTGATGTCAGAGAAAATGGATGACATCATTTTTCTGCCAATAAGTCGAGTCCGTGAAATTTGAAAGCGATCCTCATTCTTCAGGCCTGCCATGACTGGCTGAGTTACATTAAAAAGCAAAAAAAACCAGAATCCCCGACTTGTACTCGAGCGCACGCCCGTCTCCTCGAGCCATCGGCAACGTTCACCAATATATCTATTTGGTGGAACCTTTTGTACCTTCACAGGTTTGCAAGCACATTGAAGAGAATTAATTAAAACGCTCAAATAAAAAAGCCGTATGCAGCCTATGGCTGCTGGTTGCATCATTACTGGGAGCGTGGTTGTGCCGCTGATGCAGTGCCCCCGTTTCCAGTAAGCTGGTACTCACTTTGCCAACCTCAGAAGGATGACAGGCTGAGTCATCCCGCCTTGTGTTATTTAATTGCTCGACAGGGGGTTCAAACTCAAGACCCTAAGATCTTAAACCAACACCAGGGTTGACACTCCAATTGTACCCTTAACCCAGTGGTTCTATCCTGCACTAGTTAATTGCAGTTGCTATTATATTACAAAACAAGACCGGTGAAATTTGCTGCTTTTCTGCATCATGGTTGAAACACACTTTTCCACGTTGCTTGTAAATTTTATTTGCAAAGTTCTAATTTTGTAGAATACCTGATCCAGGAAAAGTACTTGCAAGAGTGAAAGGAAGAGGAATGCCACTTAAGGTAAATTGCATATACGTTTAATAGAAGACTATAATTTGTGTTACGTCATTTGGGGATTTTGATTCCTTATTTGCAGAACAGGGTTGAATTGTTTTTCCCTTCTTGTGCCTCATTGTATATTTGTGGAGGGGGGGGGTGAGGATGATTGCACTTTTGGCAACAGCTGTGTTGACATTATCGGTCCTTCGAAATTTTTATTTAAATTTATTTATTTATTTATTTAGAAAAGGTGATTTTTGAGTTCAGCAAAGTGTTTTGTTTTGTTTTTCTTACACCTGGTTCACTTGTATTGCTCGGTGTTTGTGAAGATGGTATTTTTAATGCATCTTTATTTTAAATTCATACTCCGACCGCCACACGCATCGAGCGATGATGCCGTTATTGTGGGTACGTTTGTCATAGAACGGTGTTTATAGCTGGCTGGAACCGCCACGTTCTTTAGACTAAATCAGGTTTATGGAATAATTGTGGATAAAGGAAATGCCACACTTCTAACTGTGCACTTATTTTAATAAGGTAGTTTTGTGTACGTGCTCATTTCATTTTCATTGCGGGTGGTTTTGATGATGTCAATGTGATCTCACTTGAAGTGCTTTCTTCAATTCTGCCTTCAGCACATAATTCCATAAAATTAAGACATGCGATTCAATGCATGTGTCTACTGTGACTTTTATTTGAGCCAAAATAATGTACTATCTGAATGTATATTTAAATGTCATTATTCGCGTTCCTATTTATGTATTTTATTTATTTATTCATTTATTTATTTATTTATTGGGGGGGGGGGTTGGGAGGAA
>NC_140964.1:14575260-14630260 GCF_056783735.1 Eptatretus burgeri | reverse complement strand
CTTGCATCTCATTCTTTAATGTGGCCTTCGCTTCCAGCTGTTCGATCTGTACAGTGTGGTTCTTTAACGTTTCATTCTCCGCCCTTGTTCTTTCCTCTCTCACCATCCTCAACTCGTTTTGTAATTCTGTCTCTTTGTTCTGATGTTTCCGTAACTCAGCAGCTATTTTTTCTAATTCCGTCCTCCTCTCCGCACACTCCGACCTTGCTTTGGCTTCTTTCCATTGTTTCTGATATTCCTGTTCTCTTTTTACCTTCTCTTCCAAGCTTTTTCTGTCTTGATTGCCTCTTGCCTCTTCCTACCTCACCCGTCAGTTGCTCCAATTCCAACTTGTATTTCCGTCTTTCCTCCTCTGTTTTGTTTTTCCATTCTTCCTCCAATTGTTTTGAAGCCTGTCAATGCCCGCCTGCTTCACCTGCCATAACCACGTGGCTTGAAACGGTGGCTGTTGGGAGTACTCGCCTCGTGTTGTGCCATTCGCCGTGCCATAAATAGCCGCTCGCTCCATGCTGCGCTGAGGTGCGATCGCGCCGCCATTATGTGACGCAGCCCGCCGATAAAGTCCGTGCTCAGAACATCGGGTTGAGCTTCCCGGTGGATTATAATTACCAGAGGTACCATCCCGGGCCATGGATTCTACATTTCTACACACATACATTTCTACCCCCGGCATCCGCTCGCTTTGAGATTCCATGTTATTTCTCGTAACGGGTTAATTTGAATCGCTCGTAATTTGGAGGGAATCGGGGGTCGCTCCTCTCACCCCTGGACCGATTCCCGTGAATTTAGCTGGAGACGGGAGAGTTTGTTTTCCCGCTCTCTGACACCAGTGTTGCGAGCAGAGGAATGGGTTTGTGTCTCACGGCCTGACACCAGTGTTGCGAATTTGCGCCCGCTGGCGTGCGATCGGCCATGTGACTCGAATCGCGGCACATCGCCCACCGGACGGACAATTCAGTCGTGACCCTCTCGGACTAACGCCGGGAGCTAGTCACGGGTGGGCCTTTCGGCCTCACCACGATCGTGCCAATCGGCCACCCACGTGGGATAGGGTTGTTCGCCAAACTCGACCTACCTAAGTACCCACGCGGATGGTAGACCAGGCGATCGCACCTCGCCGCAGGTCGACTCCAGACACGGGCCGCTTAAGTGGTCCGTTCCATGCTATCGGGATAACCGAACGGTGTTATGGTCGGCCTCGACGGTTCCGATTAATCATCGGGCGTATTAAGCCCACGATGAACCCTTTACGTGTGAAGCAAGATGGAGATTCAAACGAAGGAAAGGACGCAGCGAAATGGGGAACAATTCAACATGCAAGCACTTTATTCACACAGACACAGGCACAAAGCACACGTATAGTCAAACAGAATCAGAATGCACATAAAGCAATTTAAAACAACAACAAAAACAACAATGCAGAGCTACGACCGAATACGCGAACACACGGCAACACTTAAAACAATACTACTTGACGGACGGCGCCACCCACAGACATTTACACCAAACCCCAAAATAAAATGGAAGTGCGACTTCCCTGATGGCGTCGATTCCTCCTTTTGCGACCGCAACTCCGAGCCCCTCCGGCGTGGTCCGCGAGCTCGTGCCGCGTGTCGCTCGTGTGGTCCGCTCGACGGTACGGACGGGGTTTTGGGGAAACGTACAGGGTTTGTTCGGCGCTGTTTTCCGCGCTCTCGCACGGATCAAAGAAGCAAGGCAGGAACAAAAAGCTCACGACTCGAACCAGAAGACGACCATGAACCAGAAGACTAACATAAAGACCAACCCTTTAACCAACGGGTTTGGGCAAACTACACATGTACTTACAGAGATATCTCACCTAAGGGACCTGAATGGTGGTTTGCGAATTCCCACAACAGTAACAATATATATATATATATATATATATATATATATATATATATATATATATATATATATATATATATATATATATATATATATATATATATGTTTGTATACATGTTTTTGAAGGAATTTACAATATATATATATATATATATATATATATATATGTTTGTATCCATGTTTTTGAAGGAATTTACAATATATATATATATATATATATATATGTTTGTATCCATGTTTTTGAAGGAATTTACAATATATATATATATATATGTATGTATATATATATGTGTATATATATGTATGTATATATATGTATGTATATATATGTATGTATATATATATATATGTATATATGTATATATGTATATATGTATATATATATATATATATATATATATATATATATATATATATATATATATATATATATATATATATATATATATATATATATATATATATATATATATATATATATATATATATATATATATATATATATATATATATATATATATATATATATATATATATATATATATATATATATATATATATATATATATATATATATATATATATATATATATATATATATATATATATATATATATATATATATATATATATATATATATATATATATATATATATATATATATATATATATATATATATATATATATATATATATATATATATATATATATATATATATATATATATATATATATATATATATATATATATATATATATATATATATATATATATATATATATATATATATATATATATATATATATATATATATATATATATATATATATATATATATATATATATATATATATATATATATATATATATATATATATATATATATATATATATATATATATATATATATATATATATATATATATATATATATATATATATATATATATATATATATATATATATATATATATATATATATATATATATATATATATATATATATATATATATATATATATATATATATATATATATATATATATATATATATATATATATATATATATATATATATATATATATATATATGTATATATATATATATATATATATATATATATATATATATATATATATATGTATATATATGTATATATATATATATATGTATATATATATATATATATGTGTATATATATCTTCTTCTTCTTCTTTCGGCTGCTCCCATGAGGGGTCGCCACAGCGGATCATCCGTATGATCCGCATAGTGATTTGGCACATGTTTTACGCCGGATGCCCTTCCTGACGCAACCCTGGTCGCCTCTTACGACACAGGGATATGGTACACCTATTTTTTAACCGGGGTATACACCGGCCCAGTATACTGGTACTCATTTCGCCGACCTCGGAAGGATGACAGGCTGAGTCAACCCCCTGGTGTATTAATTCAGTGGCTCAACGGGGCTTGAACTCAGGACCTCTTGGATCCCAAGCCGCTGCCCTAACCACTGCGCCAACACCAGGCTCATATATGTATATGTATATGTATATGTATATGTATATGTATATGTATATATATATATATATATATATATATATATATATATATATATATATATATATATATATATATATATATATATATATATATATATATATATATATATATATATATATATATATATATATATATATATATATATATATATATATATATATATATATATATATATATATATATATATATATATATATATATATATATACATATATATATACATATACATATATATATATATATATATATATATATATATATATATATATATATATATATATATATATATATATATATATATATATATATATATATATATATATATATATATATATATAATATATTGTTGTGGTTGACGAAATTCGCAAACCACCATTCAGGTCCCTTAGGTGAGATATATGTGTAGTTAGGCCCCAACCCGTTGTTTCGAGGGAATAAATGTCATTCATTCGGGCTGCGATCCCTCTAGATAGCCGTTTTTCTTTTACTATCTTTATTTTGGACCAGCCGCCATTACTACCACCACCAACCACGTCTCAACAGCCATCACACAACAACCACCAACTGCAACGCCGCTTCACAACCACAGCCACGACCTTTACCGTCACAACTCGCTCTCGCAACCATCGCATCACCGTCATTCCCGCGCCGCTTGTGGGCACCGATACTGGACTCGTGCAGGGCGCGCACCGAGCAGCGGGTGCAGAGGCACCAGCCTTTCCGAAGCAATCGGATCAAAAACGACTCACGCCCACTTCTGTTCCGTCCTATAGGCGAGCGTGGGGCGATTTGGCCCCGCCTCCAGGTGCGTCGGAGTGTGGTCGCTATATGCAGATTCGCGGATCAAAAAGCATTCACGCCCACTTTTCTTCTGTCCAATGGGGAGCCAGCCAGAGGTAAAGGGTCGAAGGTGAAGGAGCGAGGCCACGGGGGCTATAAAGGGCCGCGTTCGCTCGCCAAACAGAGCAGTTCGGAGTTGAGTTGGGAAGAGCCAGTCAAGAGAGGAGTCGGAGAAAGCAGTTGGACGGAGCTGTGGAGAGTTGGAGAGGTGGCGGCGGCGAAGGCAGTCGAGGGGGTGCTCGTGTCAGAGTCGGGGAGCTGCGGAGAGAAGAGGCCGGCAACGCGACTGAGGTCGTGGTGGAGACGCTCGTCGCGGGACCCGAGCCAGGGAGATATCCTCCTTCCCCCGAGCATCAACAACCCCCTCCTGTTTCCCCCCACGCTGAGATAGTGCGAGAAGGGGGCCCCGTTCCCACCCCATTCCAGACACTGTCCGCAAGGCCCGCGGAGTCGGGGCGCCACCACCATTTTGCGGCTCATCAGACGGGTAGGCCCGACGCGGTCTCGGCCCCAGGCCCGTCCACCCCCATCATCCTTGAGGGTGGTCCTTTTCTTTTGCTTTGAGTATATGTGTTGTCGGCGCCGTCTGTGAAGTAAAACTGCATAAGTGTTGCCGTGTGCTCGGTAGTCGGTGGTATATCTGCATTGTGTTTTGCTTTTACATTTGCTTTTTGTGTATTATTGTGTGTTTCTTCTTCTTTTACATTTGCTTTTGGTGTAATTGTATATGTGTGCTTTCCGTTCATCGCGAAATAAATGTGCTTTATGTTGAACTGTTTTCCCGTTTCGCTTCGTCTTTTCCTTTATTGAATCTCCATCTTACTTCACGTAAAGGGTTGGTCGTGGGCTAAAACGCCCGATAATTAATCGAACCGTCCAGGTTGACGATAACACCGCTCGGTTATCCTGATAGTACGGAACGGGTCGCTTAAAGTGGCCCGTGTCCGAAGTCGACCTGCGGCGAGGTGCGATCGCCCGGTCTACCCTCCGTGTGGGTACTTAGGTAGGTCGAATTTGGCGAGCAACCCTATCCCACGCGGGGGCCGATTGGCACGATCGTGGTGAGGCCGAAAGGCCCACCCGTGACTAGTTCCCGGCGTTAGTCCGAGAGGGTCCCGACGGGATTGTCCGTCCGGTGGGCGACGTGCCGCGATTCGAGTTACGTGGCCGTTCGCACGCCGGCGGGCGCGAATCCGCAACAATATATATATATATATATATATATATATATATATATATATATATATATATATATATATATATATATATATATATATATATATATATATATATATATATATATATATATATGTATATATGTGTATATGTATATATGTATATATATGTTTATGTGTATATATGTATACATATATATATATATATATATATATATATATATATATATATATATATACGTTTGTGTATATGTATATATGTATATGTATATATTTTGTATACATATATATATATATATATATATATATATATATATATATATATATATATATATATATATATTTATACATTTATTTGTATGTATGTATATATATATATATATATATATATATATATATATATATATATATATATATATATATATATATATATATATATTTGCGACCGTCGCCACCCCGGATAACTCCAAACAGGTTTGGTGAGTCGCTGGGCAACCATTACAGCCAGTCATCCGAGGAACTTCTTGCCGGCTCTCAATTCTCGTAATGTTGCCATACAGGCAAAGTTTCTGATGTGAGTCGGTATCGTACCGGCAGTCACGTGACATCTTATTACTTTTTTGAGCAGAACCAAGACACGTGATCGTGAACTTATCTTCAAGCTAATCTCTCGATCAGTTGGATCACTTTTGCTGCCATATGCCACCATCACAATGTGAACAGGAAAAGTCATGAGTTTTATACATGTATTAAAATCAGCAAAGCACATACTTGAAAACATAAGTCAAGTCATTAACAGTTTCCCATTAGCCACTACACGTGCACTCGTGACCCACGAATACCTGATAAATACAGTACAGTCAACTTAACACGACTATATGAGCCCACAGACATCTGACAAAGAAAAAAGAGAAAGACAAGTCTTGAGACGGCGATGGTTCACGAGCAATGTACACGGTTCACCTTTTTTTATTTTTTGACCTTCGAGGGGACGCCACGGGAAAACTGGTGGGAATCGGGAAAAACGTAAATGATTAAAGTTGTAGTACTCGAAGACTTGCATTCCAACTTTCATTCGAAACAGTTGAAAACCCTAGGTCCTCGGAGCTCGATGCCCAATTTATTGATTTTTTTGACATTTTCTAAGTTTGTGACCTTGTGACCTTGACCTTGGGATGAAAATGAAAAATCGAGCTCCGTGGGGCTATGCAGGTGCCATTGGGCTAACCATATACCAAAACCCCTCCCAGATTCGACAAACCACCTCGGAGAAGATGCAACTTGAAACCGGCTACCCCCTAAAAACACATGTTTTTGGGGTGTGGCTCCGCCCATAATGGGCGCAGCATGCCCATTCTCCAGAAAACACAACTTGATCATGATACAAACCTCTCACCCTAATTTTATCAAGATCAGATCAAAACCCACGGAGCTATGCTCGGGACAGACAGACAGACACACACCCATAACGAATATAGTGGTCACTTACTGACTCGTGAACCAAAAGAGTTGGGTTAAGTAGTTCAGACCCCTTTGAAGCTCTGCGACGGCCCTGAAAAGCCGGCGCGCAGCCCCTTGGTCATCTGCAACAGCCCGTGGCTTGTGGAGAGCCGAGCTGTCCTCCGGTGATCAGCACTAGTTTGTCACAAATTGTATGGAGATGACTGTAGATGTGGCAGGGCTGACAGCGAGTGAGCGTGCAAGCAGCCAGTGACGATCTGGGTGAGCACGATCTGTGTCCGATTCTGAGATACAAGACGAATACGACACTCAGGCTCCAGTCCGACTGCAAACCAAGACCAGACAGACTCACTCAACTAAAGTTGGTGCTTTGTCGATCTTTTGTTTCCCTCTGTCCGCGAATTTGCATACAGTCCCCGATCTCAATGGGGGATGTCCTAGGGCACATGTCCTCGTCTCATCCCACACAATTGATTGTGCAGTGAGCCTTGTGACCTCTCCCACAGATTGGTCCTGCATTAATTGGGCATGTATCTTTTCTGATCCAAATTCTGCTCCCTTTGAGGTGCGGTGATTATCTGCCAGTTCAAACCGGTTCTGAGAGAGAGCTATTCTGGCAAAAAGGCAGCAAGAAATGACTCACCCAGTTCAAGAAGAAATTAGAAAGGAAGATAAAAAGGCATCATGAGTTTATTAGCTGGTTTGAGAAGGAAGAAAGGAAGAAAATAGAAGGAGGTATAGTTAAAAACATCGGGGCAATACCTCTGGGCGTTCACCTGGTAGAATAATGATACTGAGGAGGAAGTCAACATGGGATGGAATCAGCAAAATGTACCAATGAACCAATGTTTTTGCAAATACCTATTTTGGGGGGCAACCACCCCACCCCCTCTGAAATCCCCTTCGACCCCAATATTTTTTTTAATGTCGAAAACAAATTTTAGCGCTAGCTTGCTTTAGCTTTAGGCTTGGCAAGTGCTAGCTAGCTGTTGGTAATTGAACACACCCCAGCTTCACTACCCGTGTGTTCAACCGCTATAAACGTGAATACAAAATTCTGGAGTGAATCTGTGCCAGCCCTGCACATCTGCAAAGCTTGTGATCACACTGAAAGATCAGTATGTATCAGGATGTTAATTGTGGTTTTATGGCACCGATCCTCCTGCCAACCTCAACTTACTACTTCGTTGCTCTCGGAGTGCGTGAAATGCGGAGCGACGACCTTGCATGAAGCCTGACATCGCGTGTCGTCACGTGATTTGTATGAGCCATTGGTGAACCCCAGCCAGTTGCAAATTTGCTGTGGAGTATTGCAGAAATGAGCTTGAGTGCCATCTCATGGAGTAAGCGAGTAAGTTTACAAATTGAGGAAATGGTCATTTGTTACCTCCGCCACTTACGAGGTGGATTGGAGGTTATTTTCATCCCTGTCTGTCTGTTTGTTTATTTGTCTGAGCAGGATATCTCAAAAACTTGGTGGACAGATTGGGTGAGTGACAAGGACGAATTGATTCGATTTTGGTGAATATCCGGATACGAGAAGCGATTCTTCAACATTGAGAGAGGGGGTAAAACCGATATGTGGCATACTTCAAAAGCTAGGTGGGTGGATGAGTTGTGAGTAGGTTACAAATACAAGCCGATTCGATTTTGGTTCATGTCTGGATCCAGGTGTAGCCCATCAGTGGGATACAAAATGTAAAGTGTTCAGCCCGGTGGAGGTATGTGCTCTACCGAGTCAGTGCCGTTTTAGTTCTTACTGCTTTACCGTTCTAGCACCCCAATCCGTTCACCCGATACAAGCCACTCTGGTATAAATGTTTATGTTGTTTGTGTCGACTGTAGATCTTGCAGAAGGTGACAATCGAGAAATACTGACTGTAACAACATTGCCCTGGATCCTCGATGCTGCACTACTTGCATCCTCCACGACGTGGTGCGGTGGCAAGTTTGAAACCCGTTCGCCCGCCGCCATGGCCATGGCTCCAGAGACCAGAGACGGACGAACGAGGCTCAACCAAGAGCCAAGCTTCATGGCCACCTCTACCCTGGTGCGCACCCTTAATGCGGCCTTGCGTGATGGAAATGCGGCCGCCGTGTCGGCCCAGCTCGGTTCCCTGCGCGACCCAAATGTGCTTCTCGAACTCGCGAACGACGACTGGGTCAAGGAAGCGGACGTTCACCTGGACCCTCTCATCCTCATGGGTAAGGCATCCTCTCCTTACAACTTCATCTACTTCACTACATTGGTTTGAATTTGTCACTTCAATATAAAAGACACCGACAGGTGACATTGCAAACAGTGCATTATGTTACAACACCGCCTCAAGCGATCTTTGTGGCTTCTGAATTCAAGTACAGTAATAGCAGATGGGATCCAAGAATTGATGACTCATAAGGAAACTGTTCTGATTTCATTCCCCACTCAAGGTCTGGTGACTCTGCTGCACACCTGTCTCCTGGTTGCTATGGAATCCAAAGTTCTCAACACCATTGGCATCTCCCACAACTAACAAGAAGCAAAGTGCATGCTGCGTGCTCTTTCTCATCACAGACGCTTTTGCGGCCCCTCTCTTTTCTACCGCCTCTGCTGAGGTGTCATTCTCTCTGCTCTTTGATACCTCATCCATCTGGGGTGCACCCACCTGTCCATTAGCAATGCCCTCCTTGTGAAACTCACAAAATCCAGGCTTACTCTTCACCTTCTTTGTTCCTATGTTACTCCCGTTTGTAAAACCTCGTCTTGAGTCCATTACATCCAGATTTTTTTTTAAGTTGGCAGTGCACCAACACTTCGGGTCATCCTGTAGCTCAAGCCCAACCCATGATCTTTATGACCTACATTCACCCTCTCCAACCTCTCCCCCTCAACACAAACAATTTGCTACATTTCCTTCCCTCTTTTCCTCCTGTTCTTTTATCCCTTTGTTGAACTGGGAGGATGGCCTAGAGGTACGCACACCCACCTCGAAGCCATCTTGGCTGGGTTCGAACCCCGGACCAGCTATAACCTGTCATCCCAGTGTTTCGCAGGCAGGGTGATTCATCGATGTGTGTGAAGATCTTCTAATAGGAGATCGAGAAAGAGAGATCCATATATGGAAGGTTTATTCATCGTATTTTGTTTTTAACCGACTTCCCACATGGCATTGACCCCAAATGGTGTGTGGTAGGTTCCCTTGTACTGTTTGTTTGTCCCTACGTATGTTGTCAGTTCATTCCTTGTCAAATTTTTCATCTCTCTTCTACCGGTTCCGCTCGAGTCAATTGTCGTTGCTGTCGTTTCAACGTCTCACCAAGCCTGGTGTTGGTTCGGTGGTTAGGGTGGTTGGCTTGGGATCCTAGGGTCCTGAGTTTGAGCTCCAATGCTGCTGAATTAACACCAGGTGGGGTCGACTCAGCCCGTCATCCTTCCGAGGTTGGCGAAATGAGTACCATTGTACTGGTAGAGGGGCACAGCACCAGTGGTATAGTCATGCTCCAAGAAATGATAGCTACCCGGCAACCAAAGTTGCCATACGTAAGAAGAGAGAACGTTTTATCCATTCTGTCATTACCTCTTACGAGAGCCTTTCAAGGTCTCTGTTTAAAAAAGATGATTCTGGGAATGTAACTTGATTGTTTGCTAATAGTATCACAAAACGAGGCATAAGCTTGCCTAACTGTGATGGATTGCCTACTCTTCACGAAGGACACCGAGTGATCTGTAAAATCCCCTTTATTTATTTGTTGATGACAACCTCTGCCGTGAATTCCCTCATCCTTCAGATTGGTAATCAGCAGCCTTTTCCCAGATAGGTAAGCAGCAGCCTCAGCAGATGATGACAAAATCACAAGATGATGAAACACTTGGATTGTCTTTCAATCCTGACAAATCTCTCTCACTATCTCTCCGAAAGTACCTCCAGCAAACCACCCCCCCCCCCGTCCCCCAATTTAATGTTTTTAAACAACTCTCTTGAAGTTCAGTCATATTCAAAATCCTGGGTCTCACGATTAGCCATGATCTTTCTTGGGCAAATCACATTTCAAAGTTGGCCTACAAAGCCAGCCAGCTATCGATTGGGCATCTTCCATTGAACAAAGTCCTTCCTTAACACACCTGAGCTCCGATGCACCTCCAAGGCCGTCATCTACAGCTTGATGGAGTACTGCACTCCCCTCTGTGCTGGCTTCTTGCCTCAGATCATGCTCAACTTGATGCAGTGGAAACCAAGACCTTCAACATTATTGGAATCTCTTTTGATGAAGCTGAGTCTATGGGCCTATCACTTCATCATCACAGACAGGTCTGTGGTCTCTGTTTTCTCCCACCTCCTTTCTGGTCTTGCACCCTCTGCTCCTTTTCTGTGCTTTGACATCCCCCCCATCCCCTCCCCAGGTTTCTGTAGGACGCACGTGTTCCACCACCACACTCTTCTGGTGAAGCTCCCAAAATCCAGAATCACTGCTCACCTCATTTCTTCCTCTTTTTTTTTTCTCACCTTTGAAAACAACTTCCACATTCTCTTCAATCTCATTCTACCCCCCCCCCCCCAAGTCTTCAAGACAGCTGCTCACCACCTTCTCAGTTTGCTTCCATATCCATCTGGTCCCCCATCTAAAACAATGATCTTAACTACCCCCGTTAACCTCCCCTTCCACCCCTAAGTCCACCTCCTTCCAAATTTCCAGTTTTTCCTTCCGAAAAGTTTTCTTCTGTATCCATCTGGTCCACCCCGTGTGCCCTCCTCTAACGATCTCATTCCTCCCCACACCCCTTGGTTGTTCACCTCACTCTATTTTGTCCTTCAACCCTGCTGTTGGTATTTCATCCCCCCCTATCCCCCTCTCTCTCCACTGTTCCTTATTTTCCGTTGCTTCCTGATCCATTCTCTGGTCTGGCTCTTCCACAAGCCTGGGCCTTGTATGCAAATAAATTACAATCAACCCATGCTTCTGTGATGAGGGAAAAGGTACAGCAATATGCTTTCTAAAAAATTTCCATCTGCTGTTTCGTATAGCAATCGCAGGTGGACACAAAGGATCCCATGGTGTCTTTCATGAAGACTTGGCAATTGTGTGCCGGAACCGTGGCCAAATTCCAAGTTCCTGCCCTAATCTTTCCACGAACGTCAGGCCCCGCCAGCCGGTTGTTGAGAAGTTGTGCCAACTCCACAAGCTCTACGAGTCCCCGACCCCGACTAATGGGACATGGCAGAAGGTGGTGATGATGTGTGCATGCTATATTTGTTTTGTATTTGTATTGCTTCAACGGTGAAACATCGTATTATATGATCAATCTATATTCCGACGGGATGGTGCAGATGGAACAAACTTACCCTGAGCTGTTTATAACCTGGGTTCGAATCTTGACCCAACAGTAACCTGTCAGATTTATGTTTTGCAGGCAGAGTGTTGCATGTCTGGTTTAGTGGTGTCAAAAAAGGTGATGTGGTAAAACTGCAAAGAGTAGCAAAACTGTCTGGAACCAAAATCTAATCAATTTGTCCTTGTTGCACACCCAACGTGTCCACCAAGCTTTGTCGGAATCGGTCCACAGTGATTTGTGATTCCATGGTATATATCGTTTTTGGCCCTTTCATAAAATGATGAAGAATCACTTAATTTTTTTTTTTAATTCTCGTATCTGGATCCAGATGTTCACCAAAATCGAATGAATTCGTCCTCATCACAAGCACAACCTGTCCACCAAGTTTTGGCTGAATCTGTCCACAACATTATGAGATATTGTGCTCACAAACAGACAGACAAACAGGGGTAAAAACACAAACTTTGTCCACCTTCGGGTGGCGGAGGTAATTGATTGAACAATATTTAATCCTGAGATTGTGAGCTTTGTTTGTTTAACCGTGCAATTTTCCAATTTTTGTGGACAAATAATAAATAATTCAATTCAATTAATCACAATGTTCCATCCCTCAGATGGACGATCACGTGGGACTGATTATTATCATTGATTGAGAGTGGTTGTTGAAGATCCCATTGTGTCTTTTGAATTCCCATTTCAAATTTGAAGATATCATCCCATTTTAACTTCAAACCAGACATTCTTTAACTTCAAACCAGACATTCTTTAACTTCAAACCAGACATTCTTTAACTTCAAACCAGACATTCTTTAACTTCAAACCAGCCACTCTTTAACTCTAAACCAGCCACTCTTTAACTCAAAACCAGCCATTCTTTAACTCTAAACCAGCCATTCTTTAACTCTAAACCAGCCATTCTTTAACTCTTAACCAGCCATTCTTTAACTCTTAACCAGCCATTCTTTAACTTCAAACCAGCCATTCTTTAACTCTAAGCCAGCCATTCCTTAACTTCAAACCAGCCATTCTTTAACTCTAAACCAGCCATTCTTTAACTCTAAACCAGCCATTCTTTAACTCTAAACCAGCCATTCCTTAACTTCAAACCAGACATTCTTTAACTCTAAACCAGCCATTCTTTAACTCTAAACCAGCCATTCTTGAAGTCTAAACCAGCCATTCCTTAACTCTAAACCAGCCATTCTTTAACTCTAAACCAGCCATTCCTTAACTTCAAACCAGACATTCTTTAACTTCAAACCAGCCATTCTTTAACTCAAAACCAGCCATTCTTTAACTCTAAACCAGCCATTCTTTAACTCTAAACCAGCCATTCTTTAACTCTAAACCAGACATTCTTTAACTCTAAACCAGCCATTCTTTAACTCTAAACCAGCCATTCTTTAACACTAAACCAGCCATTCCTTAACTCCAAACCAGCCATTCCTTAACTCTAAACCAGCCATTCTTTAACTCCAAACCAGACATTCTTTAACTCCAAACCAGCCATTCTTTAACTCCAAACCAGCCATTCTTTAACTCCAAACCAGCCATTTTTTAATTACAAACCAGCCATTCTTTAACTCCAAACCAGCCATTCTTTAACTCTAAACCAGCCATTCTTTAACTCCAAACCAGCCATTCTTTAACTCCAAACCAGCCATTCTTTAACTCCAAACCAGCCATTCTTTAACTCCAAACCAGCCATTCTTTAACTCCAAACCAGCCATTCTTTAACTCTAAACCAGCCATTCTTTAACTCTAAACCAGACATTCTTTAACTCTAAACCAGACATTCTTTAACTCCAAACCAGGCATTCTTTAATTACAAACCAGCCATTCTTTAACACGAAACCAGCTATTCCTTAACTCCAAACCAGCCATTATTTAACTCTAAACCAGCCATTCTTTAACTCTAAACCAGCCATTCTTTAACTCTAAACCAGCCATTCTTTAACTCTAAACCAGCCATTCTTTAACTCTAAACCAGCCATTCTTTAACTCTAAACCAGCCATTCTTTAACTCCAAACCAGCCATTCTTTAACTCTAAACCAGCCATTCTTTAACTCTAAACCAGCCATTCTTTAACTCTAAACCAGCCATTCTTTAACTCTAAACCAGCCATTCTTTAACTCTAAACCAGCTATTCTTTAACTCTAAACCAGCCATTCTTTAACTCTAAACCAGCCATTCTTTAACTCTAAACCAGCCATTCTTTAACTCTAAACCAGCCATTCTTTAACTCTACACCAGACATTCTTTAACTCCAAACCAGCCATTCTTTAATTACAAACCAGCCATTCTTTAACACTAAACCAGCCATTCTTTAACACTAAACCAGCCATTCCTTAACTCCAAACCAGCCATTATTTAACTCTAAACCAGCCATTCTTTAACTCTAAACCAGCCATTCTTTAACTCTAAACCAGCCATTCTTTAACTCTAAACCAGCCATTCTTTAACTCTAAACCAGCCATTCTTCAACTCTAAACCAGCCATTCTTTAACTCTAAACCAGCCATTCTTTAACTCCAAACCAGCCATTCTTTAACTCCAAACCAGCCATTCTTTAACTCTAAACCAGCCATTCTTTAACTCTAAACCAGCCATTCTTTAACTCTAAACCAGCCATTCTTTAACTCTAAACCAGCCATTCTTTAACTCTAAACCAGCCATTCTTTAACTCTAAACCAGCCATTCCTTAACTTCAAACCAGCCATTCTTTAACTCTAAACCAGCTATTCTTTAACTCTAAACCAGCCATTCTTTAACTCTAAACCAGCCATTCTTTAACTCTAAACCAGCCATTCTTTAACTCTAAACCAGACATTCTTTAACTCCAAACCAGCCATTCTTTAATTACAAACCAGCCATTCTTTAACACTAAACCAGCCATTCTTTAACACTAAACCAGCCATTCCTTAACTCCAAACCAGCCATTCTTTAACTCTAAACCAGCCATTCTTTAACTCTAAACCAGCCATTCTTTAACTCTAAACCAGCCATTCTTTAACTCTAAACCAGCCATTCTTTAACTCTAAACCAGCCATTCTTTAACTCTAAACCAGCCATTCTTTAACTCTAAACCAGCCATTCTTTAACTCCAAACCAGCCATTCTTTAACTCCAAACCAGCCATTCTTTAACTCTAAACCAGCCATTCTTTAACTCTAAACCAGCCATTCTTTAACTCTAAACCAGCCATTCTTTAACTCTAAACCAGCCATTCTTTAACTCTAAACCAGCCATTCTTTACCTCTAAACCAGCCATTCTTGAAACTCCAAACCAGCCATTCTTGAAACTCCAAACCAGCCATTCTTTAACTCTAAACCAGCCATTCTTTAACTCTAAACCAGCCATTCTTTAACTCTAAACCAGCCATTCTTTAACTCTAAACCAGCCATTCTTTAACTCTAAACCAGCCATTCTTTAACTCTAACTCTAAACCAGCCATTCTTGAACTCCAAACCAGCCATTCTTGAACTCACAACGACCTTCATTCCACTTTCTTTACATAGTCTTCACTACTTTAGGGACTTAGCTCCATCTTACTGGGGTTCAAAAACATCATTGGCCACCTTGGCTAAATCTGAAAATTTCCCAGCATACATCACTTTTTGCAGTGTTTGTGAATTAAAGTGTAACTGTTTATAGATGATTACTCCACACTCTGTATCTTGTTTCATTGTTTGCTCTGAGTATACTCGTGATATCTGTAATGCCAACCAGAGGAGGAGGAGGAGGAGGAGGATGGGGGGAGGGGGGTTTGGGTGGTGGGGTTATGAGGTAGTTGGGGGATGAGGGGGCGGGGACTGAGAGGTTTGTTTACCTCTTTGATGGAGGAATTGAAAGACCCTCGTCTAGCGTCGATAAAGTGCTTAATGTGGTCTTTGAATTTCGCATAGATGGACACGAGTACCAGGTGTACGCATCGAAGGAAACACTGAAATCTTTTAACTGCGATGGTTTCAGCCATTTAAGACGTTTCTGCCTGAAAACGGCCTCCCCAACAGCCGAGGATACTATTGCTCCATCTAATACGGCCCCACCTGTTAGCAACTGCGACCCTGTTACAGTCTCAGAGAACGGAATATCAGACCCGAAGGACACAGAGGACAGTACCTCAAGTGTTTGGGATGGTTTTACAACTATTCCCTTATTAAGGAAAAGAAAAACGGACAAGAACAAACTGAACCCACATAAAGGAAAAAAAGTGGTTTTGTCTGTGAGTGAAACAACTCCGGCCTTATGTGACACAGTGTCAATGACAAATCGGTATGAGTCACTCTCAAATGATGAAATGGACCCCTGTTGGTAGATCAAGGTGAAGGGGATTTACTCACAGAGAAAATTAAGGAAACTTCAGTCAAGATCCCGACTTCTGATAAGGAAATTTAACCATATAATGATCTTACCGAAAAATAATTAAAAACTGTCTCCAGAGCCCCCCAATTGTGCCACGAGTTGACCACCAACGACTCCTCAATGGTGGAAATTACTCCATCGAGTACCCCTGAAGTCAAACCTGAGTGTTGTGACAAAGCTTTGAAAAACCGCATCCTGAAAAACCTGAGGCAGACGCTTATACTACCACCCTCCCCCCCTCCCCTCACTCCATCTCCCCGTCCCCTCACTCCATCTTCCCCTCCCCCCTTCTACATGACTCAAGGTGGAATCAGAGCCTCCCTCACCCTCCCCTCCACGTCGAAAACAGAACAACCTGATACCTGTATACCACAGAGTATAAACACGGTTTGTGAATTAGAAATTGAAAATTTTCCAGATAGTGCTTCTGACATGTCAGAAGGAGAACCAGATAACATCGAAGAAATCCCTACAAACAGTACTCCTAATGTCTCACCATCGCAAATCCTTAAATTCCTAAATCATACTTTTAGGAAAAGACGTAGATATAAAGGAATATTTTTCTGACTTACACGGTTTCATTGAAACAGCAAAAAATATCATTCGTCGACCTCATGATTACCATTTCACCGAGCCACAGTGCAGTAGGCTTAAAAAGCACATTGTTAAAGCTAAAATGGAAATGAAATGATGACCTGCGTGCACTTCTTTGCTTGCCACCTCTTCATCACGATGGTGATCTTTGGCAGCCAAAATATAAATGGTGGAGCAAGCCAGTCTAGGATGCTCCAAGTAGTCAACCTCATTAAACAACGGAAATTAGATGTAGCCTTTTTACAAGAAACCCACTCTACTCCAGCATCGCACAGTGTTTGTAATAGAATGATGAAAAAGACCGGCTATTTTAGTGATTCCAACTCTCGCACAGCAGGAGTTGCCTTTCTGCTTAGTCCGCACTTCTGCCCTCTACAACTTTCATTTCAGGAAATAATCCCAGGTTACCTTGCTTCCCTGGATTTTGTTGACAATAACATCGAATTTACTTTAATAAATGTCTATGCTCCTTCAAAGGGCACAGACCGCCAAAGCTTCTTCAAAAGGTTACGACTCTACATGAGGCAATTAGATTTGCAAAAGTGTATCATAATGGGAGGTGATTTCAATTGTACCCTTCAGCCCGCACGTGATCAGAATGGTGCAGAGCCTCACCCCGGATCAGCCAGACTGCTGTCTGATATAATAAGATGTTTTAGTCTTCAAGACGTATGGCGGATACAAAATCCAAACACCCATCAGTTTACTTGGAGTAAAGTTTCCAACAATCAGGTGGCCCTTGCCTGGCTGGATAGATTTTACTTAAACTCACCCCTTATGAACCTCTCACCTACCACGAGAATTTCTCCATCTGGTTTCTCGGACCATCACCTTATCACCATGTGCTACCGAATAGGGTCGTCTCCAAATCGCCACTCTTTTTGGTAACTTAACATCTTCATATTAGATAACCCCTCTTTTAATAGTGCCTTTCAAAGTGTCTGGTCCAATTTAGTAGGTGCTAAGCCCCAATTTAAAGACCAGCAGTTATGGTGCAACAACACAAAGGTTCAAATTCGAAATTTCTGTCAACATTTCTGCTCCTTAAATACACAAGTAGAACGCAGAATAAAAGCGGAACTGGAGAAAGAAATTCTACAAATTCAAAGCAACCTAAAAACCCACCCTGCCCCCCAACAAAAACTAAGACTGCATGAGAAAAAGTCTCTTCTCAATAGTATAATCACCAACCATACCCAAGGAGTATTAACGAGATTACGCTTTCAACACGTTCATCTCTTAGATAACCCAACCCGGTTTTTTTTTATTTTGAATCAAAATCGCCTCATTCCTAAATCGCTGCTTTAAAACGTCCTGATAACTCGGTCACTACTAACCTGGTAGAAATTAAGAACGACGCAAAACTTTTCTTTTATAAAATTTACCAGGCAAAAGATGTTGATTTAGAACTGGTTTCTCAATTGGCAGATGGTATCAGTGTTCTATCCCCCAAGCAAAAGTTGGATTTAGAATCACCACTCGCACTCGAGGAACTTTCTGCTGCCCTTAAGAGCCTGAATGGAGGGAAATCACCTGGGCTGGATGGTCTCCCAGCGGAGTTCTTCAAAAAATTATGGGACCTGATTTGCTTCTGGTCTTCCGAGAGAGCCTGGAGAAGAATGAACTCCCATTAAGTTGCAGAAGAGCTGTGGTTACTTTGATTCCTAAAAAAGGGATTCCCTTGCTCATCTGACAGTGGAGGCCAGTGTCCCTGCTGTGCACAGACTATCAAATCCTTTCAAAAGCTTTGGCCTTATGTATTTCACCTCTGCTAAAGGATATTATACAAATGGACCAAACCTACTGTGTCCCCGGGCATAATATCCAGAATAGTATCTCTGTTATTCGAGATGTAATTGATATTTGTGAGATAAATCATGGAAGTTGTGGCCTGGTCTTCTTAGACCAGGAGAAAGCATTTGACTTTGTTTCTCACAAATACCTTTTTGAAGTTTTAAAATATTTTGGTTTTGGCCCCCTCTTTCTATCACATATACAGTTATGTTATTCAAACATAATGGCCATTTTAAAAATAAACAATGGACCTGTACCCCCTTTTGGGGTTGGGAGAGGGGTAAGGCAGGGCTGCCCTCTTTCAAGAATATTGTATACTCTTTCTCTTGAACCCTTCTTAAACACCTTTCGTAAATCCTTATCTGGTGTCACTATGGGAACTAATCCCTTAAAAAGCATCGCCAATGCAGATTACATCTGTGTCTGCATAAATTATGTGGAAGATATTGTTAAGATGACGAGTACCTTGGATCTCTTTAGTAAAGCGTCATTGACCAGAATAAATTGGGCTAAAACAGAAGCACTGTGGCTCCAACCCTCTACCTATCCCTTATCCACCCCCCTTTCCCTCTCCCTCCTTGTCTCCCTGGCAATATTTCTTGGAAAAGTGACGGGATCAAATTATTGGGAGTGTTTCTTGGTCCGGGCGATTTTGTGAGGCATAACTGGGAAGGTTTGTTGGCACGCATTGAACTAATTTTACTGAAATGGAAGAGTTTACTCTGCCAACTGTCCTACCAAGGCAGGGTATTAGTCATCAACAGTCTGGTCACCTCAATGTTATGGTACAAGGTTCTTGCCCTACAGCCACCTGCAGACATCGTGGACAACATACAGAAATGCATCACTCGTTTCTTCTGGTCTGGAAAGCATTGGCTGCGACCGGAAATCCTGAACTTACCAGTGGCTGAAGGTGGCCAAGGACTTGTGAATGTCAAGTGCCGCATCATGGCTTTCCGGCTGCGAACAGTATGGCGCTTCTTTTATGAACCTTGTTTGGTCTGGAGACAACTCACCAGTTGCATCTTCCGACAAGCTGAAAAATTGAACTTTGCACAAGAGTTGTTCTTGATGGACTCAACCAAGATGGATTTATCTGGGTTACCTGCTTTTCACCGAAGTCTACTCAATGCATGGCAATCTTTCGGCTGCCGTCGTGACCCCTCGACCTACACTGAACCCATGTTCTTCAACGAGCCACTGTTTCACAGCAGTTTATTTGATGGCAATGAAGGGGAAAATGCTTTCATTCAGAAGTTCATAAACAATGCAATAACGAAAGTGTGCCACTTGAAGAATGTCACCAATGATAGGTGGCTAAGTGCCACTGCTCTTGCGTCAGAGGTTAGCATTAGATCATGTTGCAAAGTGGACAGCGTGCTAAAATCGGTACTACACACCTACTGTGCCTCACAAAAAGTTTGGAAAAAAACTCTCTCTCTCTCTTTCTTTCTCTCTCTCTCTCTCTCTCTCTCTCTCTCTCTCTCTCTCTCTCTCTCTCTCTCTCTCTCTCTCTCGATCTCTCTCTCTCTCGATCTCTCGATCTCTCTCTCTCGATCTCTCTCTCTCGATCTCTCTCTCTCGATCTCTCTCTCTCGATCTCTCTCTCTCGATCTCTCTCTCTCGATCTCTCTCTCTCGATCTCTCGATCTCTCGATCTCTCGATCTCTCGATCTCTCGATCTCTCGATCTCTCGATCTCTCTCTCTCGATCTCTCTCTCTCGATCTCTCTCTCTCGATCTCTCTCTCTCGATCTCTCTCTCGATCTCTCTCTCGATCTCTCTCTCTCTCTCTCTCTCTCTCTCTCTCTCTCTCTCTCTCTCTCGATCTCTCTCTCTCGATCTCTCTCTCTCTCGATCTCTCTCTCTCGATCTCTCTCTCTCGATCTCTCTCTCTCGATCTCTCGATCTCTCTCTCTCGATCTCTCTCTCGATCTCTCGATCTCTCGATCTCTCTCTCGATCTCTCTCTCTCGATCTCTCTCTCTCGATCTCTCTCTCTCGATCTCTCGATCTCTCTCTCTCGATCTCTCTCTCTCTCGATCTCTCTCTCTCTCTCGATCTCTCTCTCTCGATCTCTCTCTCTCGATCTCTCTCTCTCGATCTCTCTCTCTCTCGATCTCTCTCTCTCGATCTCTCTCTCTCGATCTCTCTCTCTCTCTCTCTCTCTCTCTCCATTGGTTGGGATGCCGCTGATGCAGTGTCCCCCTTACCAGTGCACTGGTACTCATTTTGCCGACCTCGGAAGGATGACAGGCTGAGTCAACCTCCTGGTGTATTAATTCAGCAGCCAACGGGGCTTGAACTCAGGACGCTAGGATCCCAAGCTGCCACCCTAACCACTAAGCCAACACCAGGCAGCCAGAGCTACTAACTTCAAGGTATGGCAAATTGACTGTTTTGGCTTGTTGATGCCTTTAAATAATTTTAAAAAGCACGACAAGAGAAAATGGTGAAAACTTCGTCCCAGAATTTTGGAAAGATTTCAGAGAAAGTGTATACTCAACACATTACCGTAACTATAAACCATCTGACTCTCTTCCTCCTCCAAAATATGGAGTCTGGAAACAACGATTTTGATTTTCAAGTGTTAGGAGAGTGGCCAAGAAGAGAAGAGTAATGGTAGAAAGACAAGTCAGGGGTGATGTGGGGGTTGGAGATGAATCGGTGGAAAAAGGGTTTTTTGGTCTTTCTTTACAAGCTCGAGGGACGGTCATGGAAGAGCAAGGGACAAAGGGAATGAAATGACAGTGTGACAGTTAGGGTAGAATGTAATGGAATGAAGAAAGAGGAAAAGGAGAGAGAAAGAGGAAAAGGAGAGAGAAAGAGGAAAAGGAGAGAGAAAGAGGAAAAGGGAGAGAGAAAGAGGGAGAGAGAGAGAAAGAGGGAGAGGGAGAGAGAAAGAGAAAGAGAGAGAGGGAGAGAGAAAGAGGGAAAGGGAAAGAGGGAAAGAGGGAGAGAGAGAGAGAGAGAGAGAGAGAGACAGACAGACAGACAGACAGACAGACAGACAGACAGACAGACAGACAGACAGACAGACAGACAGACAGACAGACAGACAGACAGACAGACAGACAGACAGACAGACTGTATATATTTCCTCAGATGGTCGAGTTTCTCGTGGAAAAGGTACAACTTTGATTGTACCACTGACAGGATGCCTCATTGGTTGCTCATCTGGGCAAGTCAGTGCTCTAGCTCGACATTCTAATAATAATTCCGCATCAGCTGATCCTTGACAGTTAAACATACACACGGGTCGGGCTGCGGCACCTGCTTCCGTCCCAGACACGCCACCGATATATGAGCTTGCCTGGCATGGAGAAGTCTTTCAGAAGTCTTGCCATCATGCCCAGACCTCTGATTTTCCCTTTTTCCTCTCCGGCTTTGCGCTCACTCCAGCGACTCCGGGACGAACAGGACTGCACGCGCAACCCACAAACCACTTTCTGGAGACTCCCGGAGACACCCTCATCCCGAAGCTCAAGTCTTCAGCAGTCACCTGTTGCAGTCTTATGCCGAGACCCATTAGTGCACAATGCGCTGTTTACGGGCCACCTGGACCTTGTCAGACGCATATTCACGGAACCTTGCATAGCCAGTGCATGCATGGACTGTGCCGCTGACCAGGAGCATGGCGAGAGCAAAGTCCCGGGTAGCACTGTGACATGTTTATGTCGACTATAAACGAGACGCACACATATTGGTGGTTGTAATTGACTCGCATGCAGTTTGCACAGTTTTGAGGAATTTTTGCAATGATTTTTTTTTTAATCCTCTTCCTCACATTTCTCCCCCGGTCCAGGTTTGTGGCCTCTGCCCTCGCAGCGAGTACACACCACACCGGCCTGCATCACGGCAAGCCGCGGGTATGAAGCGTGCCTTCGCCATCTGCTCGAACGTGGTGCCGACCCCGAGGCTGCGCCGGGTGGAGAGTGCGCTCTGCACTGTGCGTGTGAGGGTGCGCACCAAGCGTGTGTGCAACTCCTCCTTGAATATGGTGCACGACCCAACAGCTGCTCCGAGCCGGGTCTTACTCCGCTGCACATGTGCATCGTGTCCGAGTCCCTCGGGTAAGTGGAGGGAGTGTGGTTCCATTCCGTTCCTCGAAGAAGGATGGTGTGAAGTGTAAACAGACGAGATAGCTCTTCACCTTTTGTACTCACATTGCAGTGCAGCCATATTTTTAAGGCCATTAAGGGACTGGCAGTGTAGCTTACACTCCAAGAGGTTCGTACACTTGAGAACTCTAAAGCTGTCTAGCCTGGATTTGAATCTCAGCCAAGCTATAAACTGTCGTTCTGGTATTCCTCTGGTATAAGTATAATCGTGGAGATGGCCTAAAGGTGCACCCACTCATCTCTGAGATGTCTAGCCTGGGTTTGAATCCCATCCCACTTTTAAACTGTTGCACAGGCAAGGTGATTCATCAATGTGTGTGCTGGCCCTTGGATGGATGTTAAACTGGGTGTCTCGTCTGTCATTGTAATACTTGTGGACATTACACATCCCTTGGTTTCCTTCGCGAAGAGAAGGCGAACTATTGCCAGTACATTGAAAAAATTCCAAATTCCTTCTCTAACCTATAGGGGGCACTGCATCAGCGGCACAGCTGCGCTTCCAGCAAATTATGCTACCCCACAGCCATGTGCTGCGTATCGAAAATATTTGAAGAAGAGGTCCGTTGGACTCTGTGTCCCTTCACAAGTGTTTCTGGTGTGATCACTGACAGTTGTGCGGAGCGACTCCTTGCCGCCGGAGCCCGGCTGCAAGAAGAGGCCAGCCTGACGGGAGACACCCCGCTGCACACGGCCTCCACTCATGGTCTCGTGGGTCATGTCAACCTGTACCTGAGCTCAGGTGCTCACGTCGATGCACGGAACGCTCGTGGAGAGACACCTCTGCACGTGGCCTGCATGAGTGCACGGGGGGCTCTGGATGGCCATCGTTATTTGCAAGTACTCGTACAAAGTGCTTGCAACGCGCCAAACTTTACTAAACTCGATTTTAAAATATCACCGGTAGTTGTGCACAGTTGATGATTATCGCAATAAGATTGAAGGTGTTTAATTTCAGTTGTTGTTTTATCCACAATTCATTGCGTTGCTCGGGATTGAATATAAAATTCCCATAATTATTTAAATGCATCTTAAAAGTGTAACATTGGTTTTATTTAACAATATTTCTGCACAGCAACTGGAGCCATCACAATAATGTTTTTAAAGAGAAATTGAAGGGTGACAAATGGCCACGCCAGGAAGAGTGCCATGGAAACGTTTGTGATGTTCAATCCACACTGAAAAACAAATTATTTCTGATTGTAAACAACAACAACGATTTTATTTTCAGCTTTTCCCTTATCCCGTTTATACCTGCACGCCATCATTTGTGTAAAAGTTTCATAAATCTAGCTGATCGGCCAAGACAAACGTCAAAATGTTTGGATTGACGAAATTTTGGGACTACAGTACTTGTTTTAAGCTCACTACTATGGACTACACATTTATGACTTTGGTTTGGAGGGGAGCAAACTAAATGGAGTAAAGGAAGTGAAGGGAGGATGAGAAAGGGAGAAAGAAGAGAAGAGAAGAGAAGCGGAGCGGGAGAGAGAGATAGTAGGGAAATAAGTTTGCAAGGGGATGAGTATGGGAAGAGAGGGTCAAGGGCAAGTCATAAACATATTGGGGGGGGGATGAAAAATTCCACCCCGTTTGCAAACAGAATGGAACTCAGTGGAGCGCATATCTCCGCCAGGCAGAACAGATTACATTTTGTATCCCACTGATAGGTCGGATCTGCATCCTACTCAAATGATCCTACTCATCCTACTGCATCGAAAATTGAATCGGCTTGTTCTTATCACCTACTCAAATGATCCACCAAGTTTTGTCCAAATCCGTCCACAACTGTTTGAGATATTCTGCTCACAAACAGACAGGGGTGAAAACATAACCTCCGTCCACCATTCATGGCGGAGGTAATAAGTAGATGGCCCTTAATCCAAGATGTAGCGTCCATCGATGTTTAATACTGGACTTTCAAAATGATGTAATCTGTCCCAGAATGCTTGGCATGCATGTGCAGAAACCCCAAACAATGAGGTTCATTGGGGGCAGCCGAATGTTTATCATGCATGGCAGATGAGGAGTGTAACATTAAACGGATCACAAAGCTTCTAAAAGAAGCCAAAAAATACTTGAAAAAGTACCCGAGAGAACGGGATGTGCCTCTGCACAATGAAAGATTTTGAGAACTTTCTGATCAATTCGCCCAAAACATTGATATATTGTAGCCTGCACTACAAGAACTCTCGACAATGTGGGCCCATGCAAAGCCTGTGGACGTCACATTGTACAGGACCTCCCCAATCATCCCTGTTCGTGAGTAAACCTCGTGTGAACATGGCTGGCTTGGTGGTTTATTTGATGGAAGTCTTCAATTGGAAAGCCAATGCCGTCATTACTAACATTCAGGCAAACATCCCAGAGGGAGACGCTGTACCTGGTTTGGGTGCATCTTAACACTGGTGTTGAGGTCATATCTGGAGTTTGTAGATGCCCAGAGAAAGGTTAAAATGATGGTATTTACGATTCATCATGCTTGGGAGGAGAGTTGGTGGGGTGAGGTGGGGGAGAGGGTGGGGTGTTGTACGGCTGTGAGGGCAGTTACAAATCTTGTATATAATTTTGTTTGGTTCCGCGGCCACAATAAATTAAACTAGATTTTTGCATCAATTGGTAAAAGTGTGTGTGTGTGTGTGTGTGTGCGTGCGTGCGTGCGTGCGTGCGTGCGTGCGTGTTATATCCACTGCCACTGATGGCTTTAACAAACACGAAATGGTACGGACTTGACACCTCTCATCCATGGATATTTCTCGTATTCCTCTATTTCTGGGAGTCCGACATGCATTTAGGAACAGAACAATTATGGTTAACCATTTTGAAATTACTACTCTTCCGTCTCGATCCTGAAAATTATGTTTGAAAGAGGATTCGAAATACAGATTTCGCACGAGCAACGGCAGGTTAAAAGTTCCCGGTGAGCATAACCGAGTCAGTGTAAACACACACACACACACACACACACACACACACACACACACACACACACACACACACACACACACACACACACACACACACACACACACACACACACACACACACACACACACACACACACACTGCCGTTAGCATTCACATATCATTTTGAAAGTCACGTATTGGCATCAATAATCTTTTTGTTTGTTTGTTTTAACAGGATTTAAGGCTCATGGTGGAGCTGCTACACACACATGGACATGCAGACGAATACACGAGACACAACACAAGACTGTTAGACGAGACAAACACAGCCACTGAGCTTGGGGGAAGTGCCGTCACTTCCCACGGCATTCTGGGTACCAGCGGTGCCACAACATTGGCACCGCCTTACTCACTGCACTCAACGGGACATTTCCTCCTCCCCATGGATCCCAACCCACGGGTATTATCCATGTAATGCTCTTATCCTGTTAAATGCTGAACGTCAAGCAAGGAAATAACACGTACCACTTTTGAAGTGTTTGGTGTGACTCCGACGGGGTTTGAACCGCTGACCTCCCAGACTAGCCATTATACCACCGAGTGACTCAAGAATCTGAGTGTATTGGCCTCAGTGCACTAGAATTTGGCTGAATGGGTTTGAATGTACAAAGCGTACAGACCCCAAAAACATGATCGAGCTCAGTTAGCTACAGGAAGTATGTGGGTTTGAATGTATAAGTTTCTTGTGATGACTTATTTGTGGGTGTGGAGCCCTCTGGGTACTTGACTCATTAAATTGGATATAATTAGGAGTGCATATGCTACAACCATCAAATCACTGGAAGGCAGGAGCACATCAGACCATCTGCTGAGCAGCCCAATCTTGCAGACACTATTCCCTTGATCTTACAAATCCCATTTACGAGGCTGAGCAACCCCAGATGGAGATCTCTATTTTCTGTATTTCCTTTTGCTCATCGAGCGTTTCTTCTTCTGTTATCACTTTATCATCGTCATTGCTCAGAACTCCCTGGTGCCTTTTGAAAAGAGGAGGTCATTGTGTGCCCATAGCCTTGTAAAAAGTGAAACTCCTGTTCTAATATACAGGGCACTGAATCAGCAGCAAAAGGACACTTCGTTAATAATGCAACGAGCATCGTGACGCACTGGACTAGTCGATTGGTCGTTTTTGTCGATATTCTTTGTCACGATAGTTGAAAAATCCATCTCGTGATTTTAAAATCATATTAGCTTTGCCTTGATCTCTCTTCTTTCCGGTAAATCCGAACTTTGTGTCCGTGTCAAGGGATGAGTGTAAACCCTGACAATGTGCTCTTTATAGCTTCTTCAACTCTCCACCAGGTGTGTGACTTGCTGCTGACTTACGGAGCAACTGTCGATGCCGTCGATGCCGAGATGCAGACGCCATTGCTGCGAGCCTGTGTGAATGTACAAAGTGGTGTGGTCAGGCGGCTCCTCAACGCTGGTGCTGATCCAAATGCACGTGGTTACTGTGGTGTGGCGCCTTTGCAGAAGGTCCTACAGATGGCTGACTACAGGCCCGAGCAGCGTCCAGAGCGCCTTGTGCAGGATCTACTCAACCACGGGGCTATCAAGTTCTGGCCAGGTGCACTGCACAAGGTGGGCTTTTCAGTCTCTCTTCTTTGCAACACCAACTTCAGAAAATCGAACTTTTCTGCATGTAGTGCTTATAATGTGGCCAATTGTTTTTGAAAGATACCACGAGATCTGATTGGGGGTACCACAGAGAGGATGGTGTGTAGCACATACATCCTGTAGGTCACGATCCATGCAGCAATAGCTGGTGTGGCATGTGGTCCTTGATCCCACAATATTGAAGTATATATTTGATATAAGATCTCAAGAAGGCATGGCTGCCTTACTTGGGAGGACGGGGTGTTGGATTGTGGGGTGGGGAGGGGGATGCAAATGGCAACCAAAATCCGGAGACACATGTTCATGGATGATGCTCCTCATAAGTCAAGTTTGCCCAAAAGTCTTGGATACCATCCTCACGTATCAGTATAACACTACAGTACAAGCTATCCTGTGGAGGGCTGGAATGAGGATCTGGATCTGCTTTGACAGCTTGCACAAACCTGGGAGGGCTTATCCATTTGCTGTTAAACATCCACATAAATGAAGACAGGATAGCTGGCTTTGCGTCCTCTTCTGAAGATGGTGTCCCTCGACATAGTGGTATAATATATCATTCTTCCTCTTCATTTGAGTTAAGCAATACCTCGTTGGAGATAAAAACGAAAATGATAGATGGCTCAATGAAAGGCAAGCTATTAACCCGCTCGCTGTCCTCCTTTTCCTTATGTTAAAAACATGTTGGTATGTAATTTTCCGTGTAGTGTTTGATTACAATGCAACGGCATAATCAAATGAAATTTGCCATCAGGACAAAAACTCAGGCCCATCATTTCAAAACAAGAGTTCTGTTCATCAGAGGACTGTTTGTGCAACTTGCAAACACATTTTCAATTCCCTCCCTGGTAGTCTGAACCATCAACCAATATGGAAGTCCATAATCAGTGTGGATTGTTGGTGCAATGAGTCCAAAAGGACTTTCTCAAGTCCAGTCCATCTGCAGTGATTTTCCATGAGCACTTCACGAATGAGTCCTTTCGACAAGGATCCCTAACCGATGGTACCCTTTGAAATGACAGTCCATGGGAAGAAAAGGTCAATGAGGAGATATGTCTTGGTTGCCTTTCATAGCCAATGTAGGCCATTCACATGTAACATGCTGGTGAATTTATTTTGTGGTGCAGAATCTTCTGGCCAGAGAGCAACCACACTCTGACGTAGCAAGCGGTGTATCCTGGCATCAAGGAACCTCCAGGAAGATGAGACCACTTGCTACCTACCCACAGTTCAGACGATCATTCGTAATTTGTTCTGGGTGCCGGATATAGCTCTCCAACTCTTCGTGAAGCACACTGTAGGATCTTTAACGTCCACCAACTAATGCCGGCAGATAGGAATCCCAGTTGAACGTACATCCGAGGAACGGCACACACATTGATGAATCACCCTGTCTGCGAAACACTGGGATGACAGGTTTAGCTGGGCCGACATTCCAACGCAGGCTGGACAGCTCAGAGGCGAGTGCACGTACCTCTAGACCAGTGGTTCTCAAACTTTTTTTTTCCCCTGCAGACCACTTGGAAATTGATGAGGGTCTCGGCAGACCACTTAATAAACTCTTCTGTTTTTATTTTTTTTTGACAAATCAAAGCACACAACTCGTATTTTAATATCAGTAGTCTAACCTTTCTAATGTGATGGATGTGCCTGCTTTTTTTCCAGCAAAGTTCTGGGAAGTTGGGTGTGTTGTTTGTCAACTTTAGCCTTAGATCAGATTCAGCATTCACCCTGATTCTGTCTTGCACAGCTACGTAGAACCAAATGGCATCAGAAAACGCATTGCTTTGTCTGCAAGTTGTGGGTACTCTCCAGTTCTTTGAATCCAAAACTCAAACAGGGAATGTCTTTTCATTTCTGAACTTTGTTTTGTTGCAAGAAAGCTCCAACAAGCACTCCCATGCCTTATTGGAGAAACCAGAGGGCAGTCACTGATTTCAATCCCGAAAGAATTGCATGTCCAGTTGTTTGGTTCGGCTTCGACTAGAAATTGATCTTCAAATTGTTTCTTGAGAGCAACAAGATGTTCTTCAATTTCATTTAATTTTTTTTTGACAAGAACCATTTCATTTTGTACGACCAAGTACAGATATCTTTGATTGTTTCATAACCTTTCTGCGGACCACCTCAATGGAGCTCCTGGACAAGTGGTGGTCCACGGACCACAGGTTGGGAACCACTGCTTTAGGCCACCTTGCTTGTAGTTGAAGGGGTATTTGGGAGCTTCAACAGGTTTTTCCCTTAACCCCCGAGTGAGCCAGTCATGACTCAGGAAAAGCGAACGCCTTTTAAATGAGCAATTGTCCTGGCTACCTCTTCAGGTCTGCTTGTCAGGACCACGGTGTGTGTGTGTGTGTGTGTGTGTGTATGTGTATGTGTATGTGTGTGTGTGTGTGTGTGTGTGTGTGTGTGTGTGTGTGTGTGTGTGTGTGTGTGTGTGTGTGTGTGTGTGTGTGTGTGTGTGTGTGTGTGTGTCCGTCCGTCCCTCAGACATATTTTTGGTCAAGATCCAAGTAGCAATAGCTTGTGCATCACGTTCTTCCTAGTCATAACACAGTTGTCATCATTTTTATGCAGGCTGTGGGTTAGCATGGCGTGGCAGTTCCCCGTGTGTGTTCGAGCATAAATTTGTAATTTGATCCAGGGTGCTCGGCGATAGCTCACCTACTCTTTGCGAAGGACACCGTGAGACACACCACAGTTAGAGTTTATATTTCGAGGATTTTTCATCATCAAAAACCTCGAGTTGGCTGAGAGTTTTATTTTTGTATACAAGGTCAAGACTCATGGATGAGCTAGTACACTGAAACAATCAGGATGCAACAGAACAAAAACAACAGTAGAGAGAGGGAGGGGGGATTGGAGGGGGAATTGGAGGGGTGGGGGTAAACAACAACAGCAGGGTTGAAGGACAAAATAGAAGGCAACATGGACAAATAATGGGTGTGGGGAGCAATGAGCGGTGGGGAAGGATGCATGGGGTGGACAAGATGGTTACAGAATCCAAACTCTCAGGAAGGAAAAACTGGAAATTTGAAGATAATTCTGTTGTGAAGACTTGGATGGAAGAATGAGATTGAAGAGAATGTGGAAGTTGATTCCACAGGTGGGAAAAAAGTGTGACAAATGAGTGTAGGTCAGCAGTGATCCTGGAGTTAGGTCGTTTCACCAGAAGGGGAAAGCCTGTTGTTGGCTTAACCATTAACATGGCTGGCTTACGATCCTAGCGTCTTGAGTTTGAGCTTCTATTTTACCCGTTGAAATAACACCAGGTGGGTTGACAGCCTGGTATCCTTCCAAGGTTGGCAAAATGAGTACCAGCTTACGAGTAATTGGGTCATTGCATCAGCAGCACAGCCGTTCTTCCAGAAAATGATGCAACCAGCAGCCACAGGATGCATATGAAACAACAATCAGAAGGGGGTTGATGGTGGACCATGTGCATCCTGCAGAAGCCTGGAGGGGTGGGGTACAAAGAATGGAAAGAGCAGAGTGTGCAAGACCAGAGAGAAGGCAGTAGAAGACAGACCACCGACTGTGATATAGCGAAGTGAGAGATCCATAGACTCAGCTTCATCATGGGAGATTCCAAGAATTTTGAAGGCCTTGGTTTTCACGGCATCAAGCTGAACAAGATGCGAGTCAGTGAGTCGGCCCAGAGGGGAGAGCAGTACTTCATCAAGCTGCGGATGAAGGCCTTGCAGGTGGATAGGACTTCAGATGTGCCAAGGAAGGACTTCGTATGGCAGAGGATGCCCAGTCGGTGGGTGGCTTTGGAGGACAACTTTGAAATGTGGTTTGCCCAAGAAAGATCATGGCTAATAGTGAGACCCAGGAGTTTAAATACCTGAACTTTCTCAAGAGGATTGTTAAGAAAGTAGATGGGGGAACTGGTAGGGGGGAGGCATTTGCCAGGCTGCCTTTTCAGAGAGTGAGAGAGAGTGAGAGTGTGAGATTTGTCAGGATTGAAAGATATATTCCAAGTGTTTGACCAATTTATGAATTTGTATTTTTCAAGGTCTAAAGAGAGGGAAGAGGCTGCAACATTCCTGTCTGAAGAATGAGGGATGTCATGATGGAGGGTGGAGTCATCAGAAAATAGATAGATGGGAATTTTCTAGAGTCAGGGAGATCAATGATGAATATTAGGAACAGGACTGGGCCCAGAACCCTGCCTTGAGGCACTCCAGCCTTGATCTTCTTCTTCTTGCATATGGCAGCTTGGCTGCCAGGAAGCTATCATTTTTGTTGGGGCGTGACTATGCCGCTGAGGCTGTGCCCCTGTACCAGTACACTGGTACTCATTTCGCCAACCTCAGAAGGATGACAGGCTGAGTCAACCTCACCTGGTGTTAAATCAGTGGCTAATAGGACTTGAACTCAGGACCCTAAGATCCCAAGCCAGCCACACTAACCACTAAGCCAACATCAGAATTTCCAGCCTTGATAGGGAGAGATGAAAGGATTCCGTTGAGAGCCACACGTTGACTACGAGAGTGGAGGAAGTCAGCAACCCAAGAGTGGAGTTGGCCTTGAATGTAATAGACAGAGTTTGGAGAATAAGGCAGGATACCAGACTGCATTGAAAACACAAGATATGTCCAGAGAGACAGCTTTGATCTCATGTCGGCCATTGAGCGCCTCCATCCATTGTTCGAGAGTTCAGAGCAGCACGTCCAAGCTGGAGTGATCTCTTCTGAATGTGAATTGGTGATCTGAGATGAGGTTGTTGGATAAAAGGAATGGGGTCACATCAACAGCGATGATGGATTCCATGACCTTGCTAATGATTGGAAGTAAGCTGATAGGTCTGCAGTTAAGGGGATCTGTCTTTGCACCTTTTTCTGTAATGCAATGATGTTGGCTGATTCCCAAGCAGATGGAAGATGACGTAGCGCAAATGATAGGGTGAAAAAAGCAGAAGGAGGATGAGCGAGAGCAGGAGAGCATGTTTTTAGGACATGTGAGCTGATACAAGTTTGCATATTCTGCTCAGCGGGTCTCGCAATTTTTGTGATTTATGAATGTATTCCTTTATATCTTGGCATCCTGAAATCTTTCGATTTCATCGGGTCCTTTACCATGTATATTTACATGATTTGACATTTACCATGTCATTTACCATCCTCACCTAATCCAGTGGAAACGTAATGCCCGAGTAGGAAACTTGCTGAAATGTCCTGCCAGAGCCTTTGTCCTTGTTTTGTCTTTTAGTTTGCTGAACATTTCAATGAAAATAAAACTTCTTCACATGAAGTTGTAGTTTTTGCTTTTGTCATATAAAATGTGTTGTGTTAGACGTTCAAGAAGTGGAGATGTCAAAACGAGTTTACAATGTTGTTGTTCCGCAGGTCCTCTCACATACATGTGCATCAGTTTCCACGGTGGAAGTCCTTCTGAACGGCTACAATTACTTTAAGGTCACAAAAGCCTGGCGGGATGCCGTCCCCGAGGAAGTCCAACAGGTGTGCAGTAAAGCTCCTCAGTACCGATGTAAGACTTCACGTAGAAAAATAAATTCCATGAGTGGAAACAGCAGTTAAAAGATGGTTTAAAGTTTTTGCAGGTGTTTTTACAAGCAGCTAGCACTGAGCGTGGAGTGATGGATGGGCGCATCGCCATATTGTGCCAATACATTTTCCCACCCGTGTGCCAAGCAGGCCAACAAGGATTTTTATCGGTCGCTTTTCGCACTTTCGGGGCAACCTCGTCGCCTGCAGCATCTTGCGCGCTGTGCGCTCCGCTCGTATCTCGGAGCCGCTTGTCACCGCCTCGTGCCGGCTCTGCCCATCCCTGCAGCACTGCGGTCTTATTTGCTGCTAGAGCCTCAAGGCATTATGCACTGAAGAGTGATGTGAGAAGGGATGAGTGAGTGGTGAGGGGTGTTACCCTGCTTGCTGTTGCTTCAGCTTCACCTCGGTGTGATTCTGCCTTTTTGCTTCAAGAGACTGCGGCCAATCGGATAATATGAATCGGCTTTGATTCTTTCAACGCCTGATTTACGTTCGGGAGTTTTTGTTGTTGCAGTGAGTTATTTTTCTCACGGTCAGTGGAATGTGCCATGACGTCCTTTTTTATTTTTATTTTTTTTCCCTCCGTGCATTCCTGCCACCAGGTGGCAGATTCTCCGCACTATGTGCTGCCTATGTATTCAGCAAGAGGGCTTTGCTGTTCCTATCTAGACTGATGTTAAACGCATGCTTACGGCTCGACACGTATATTTTGGATCTTTAATGTTTTTACTAATGTCAGGCGAAGTTCTTTGTTCCCTGCATTGAGGATCCAACACGTGGCACTGACCAGTGAGAGAAGATTATCTTCACGGATGGAAGGATTTTGGAGAAACAATACGAGGGGAGTTCAAAAAGTTTAACAAAACAAAATAATCCAAGACATGTCAACATTTCTTATTTTTCTGTGTGTGTGTGTGTGTGTGTGTGTGTGTGTGTGTGTGTGTGTGTGTGTGTGTGTGTGTGTGTGTGTGTGTGTGTGTGTTTTTGTGTTGTGTGGTGTGGTGTATGTGTATATGTATACATATATACTGTGTATTTGTATACATATACTGTGTATCTGTGTGTATGTATATATATATATATATATATATATATATATATATATATATATATATATATATATATATATATATGTATATATACATATATAAAATCGCAAGAAATTAAATGATTTATATGTCTCGTACTTGTTTGTAGAACATTTTGAACGCTCCATGAGTATATCCTTCAATGTCAGGAAATTCAAAGCACACCACTAGATCGACAGTCGCTGGAACACATCCCTCCGCCAGGCTGAAGAGTTTATGATTTGTATCCCACTGATGGGCCGGATCTGCATCCGGATCTTCACCAAAATCGAATCAATTCGTCCTCATCACATACCCAACCTGTCCACCAAGTTTCGTCCAAATTTGCCCACAACTGTTTGAGACAGCCTGTTCACAGACAGACAGACAGACAGTGGTGAATACATAATCTCCTCACCTTCGGTGGTGGAGGTAATAGTGTGTACGTAGAGATAACATTTCACGCATGGTTGTTAAACTATCTCTGACGTTCCTTGAATGGTAGTTTACTTGTCACAGATTTACTTATCATGTTGATAGATTGTTGAGTATAAAAACTGCCAGAGTTCAATTTTTTTTATAATTCACAAAATGTTTAAAACCAGAGTCCTGGCCTTCAGTTCCTTACTTGTTGATATAAATTCACGAATCCTCGATATTTTAGCACCTTACCCCGAGGGTGGCTTTTTTTTTGTATACATTGTCGAGGCTCGTATAAGAGCTAACACACAGATGCCTTGTTTGGGGAGATTTCCATAAAGAAAGTGTTCATTAGAGAGTAACAATAGAATACCCACAGCATGGGTCACGAGCCGTCATGAGATGAAGACATTCCTTCCTTGCTGGAATGTCTGATTTATATTTGTGCCTTACAGGAAACTACAATGCATAAGGAGGCCATTTGGCCCTAAAAAGTCTTTGCTGGTGTTGCCAACTTGTGGTTGTTAATCCGCACTCGATCTTTTTCAAATATTAAGCATCAAGCAAGGAAGTAGAACATACCAAGTCTGGCGTGACGTGGCTGGGGTTCAAACCACCACCCTCTTGGATTCAGGCACACTATAGTCGTGATGCCACCGAGCCAGCTGGTTATTGCTATCATTGACCTGTTCGGTGTGTGGCTTCATAATGATGTGCTTGTTAATGATGTAACTCGAGAAAATGAAAGTCTGCAGGCCAGACACTGAAACAAAGATTGACGTCACACAAAAAAGTGGAACGAGTTGAAACTGCCAACACTCCGGGATTTGGGAACTATATTGCAAGAGAAAGGGGAAAACAATAACAACACGTGTTATTCATGAAAACACGAGTCCATGCGATAACTATCTATTCATGCTTTCTAGGCCTTCCTATTATTCTGTTAAATAGGCCAGGCTATGTGTAATGAAGACCGACGATAATTGCTTTGCAATATATGTCCCCTACCGACGTGATATTTTCTAAGTCCAAAAAGGGCGTAACTCTGTGAAAATTGACAAAACGCCCTGAAACTCGAACTTGTTCTGTAACTCATAATAATAATAATAATAATAATAATAATAATAATAATAATAATAAAGCTCATTCGAACCACTGACTCACTGACTGATATTAAAGATCGATACCTTCTGGGTAACATAGAAAGCTGTAATTTTTGTGTGCCGACGGACATCAAAGCCAATACACCGGGGGGAAAAAAATCACAGAACCGTCGGAAAACATCAGTAAATGAAAATATAAATAAATGAAAAAAAATGCAGGTGAGCGACCCGAGACAATGGGGAAGCACGGTTTGTTATTGCTTACAATGTGTAAGCATACCCCACTAGTATCATAATAAAGTCACGTACCAAGTTTCAGTTGAATATGTTAAAGGGTATGAGAACAAGTCTGAAAAACCACAGGTGGGATGGACGGACGGAGAGCAAACCTATAGTCCCCTCCGGTAGGTAATCAGTAGGTGACTAACAAACTAACATGAAAATTGCCATTGGCTTATGGCCACCAAATCCAGCTTTTCTCGTGATGAGGACATCACTTTAATGTAGACATAAGAGATGAAGTGCGAAATGCATTTTAGGATCATTTATACTGCACACTAACTTCTAAAGAGGTTTCCTGTGATGGAGCATGTTTATATTACCTATGAACATAGGCCCGACTTCCGGGCCAGAGAGGATTTTGATATCGTTTGGTAGATGTTGTCTTCATATTCCCTAGGTTCATCAGGTGTTGCCAAAACGTGTGTTTTCGAGGTGACAAAAGGTGTAAAGCGGTGGACGGAGTGCAAGCTGGATACTCAAGCGTCACGCAGTCGAGATGCCGAAAAGGTATAAGAGCAACTGACTAACTCTCAACAAAATTGTTTTTTATTTAACGATTTACTGAAAAAGAATGAAATGTTTGCATATCTTGTGACCATTGTATCTTCGTGGAACATTTTAAATGCCCCTCGTATGTCCTTGAACAACAATGCCATCTCCTTTTGTGTTTTAAAAGTGTCATTTGAAATACAAAGTATAGTGGAAAATAGTCTCCTGAACAAACTGTTGGGAGATGTTGATCTGGTGACAATACCGTGAGTAGCAAATCCATGAAGCCTTGAAAGAGGCAGCACGCTTCGATCCGAATGTGTAAACCTACGCGTCGCATCATTGGATCATTGGCTGAGGGGAGCGCACGTGTACCTCTGATGCAGTGCTCCCGGTAGGCTAGAGCAGGAATTTGTAATTCGGCCAGGGTGCCCGCGATGGCTCGCCTACTCTTCACGAAAGACCAACCGTGGGATGCCATACTCGTGCTGGCAGACGGGACGCCCAGTTTAACATCCATCCGAGGGACAGCGCACACATCAATGAATAACCCTGCCTGCGAATCACCGGATTTGAACGCAGGCTAGACGGCTCAGAAGCGCGTGTGCATACCTCTCGGCGAAGTTGCCATCATAGTACGAGAAACAGGTTTTGTGAAGCTAAAGTAAAACTTGCATTCAGGTTAAACATGTCGGTGCAGCGATGCTTAGCAAGTTTTCAAAACAAATTTTTGCATCCATGAAGTACATACGGCCCTTGCTGTGTCATCCTTTTGCTGAGAATGAAAAGTTACTCTTTTACAGACATTGAAATGGCATACATGAGTGAGCCAAGTTTTAAATACACACGCTACCTTTTGAGTGCTCATTGATCCGGATCTCTTCGTGACGTATCTTTATGTATTAATTTAATATTCTGCAGTTACAAAATTTGAAATGTATTTTTGATGAGCAGAAATCATCCTCCTTGCAGGCATTTGAAGATGTTTTAACAAATGTTTCTCTATGATTATCTCAAGGGGTGTTCAGAACGTTTCTCGCCTGGCCTGTTTCATCATACGTTGGGATGAAATCGATTCCACAGATCAAAGCGCTCACGATTACATCAAGTCCTACACACATAAACAGAAGGCTGTTTATTTGGAAACAGCCTTTCGGTTGTGTCTGCAGGTCTTGTATACAAAAGTGTCAATGTGAGATAGTGAACAGAGTTTGGAAAAATGGAGGAGATTGTAATCTGAGTAGTGATCGATCAACTACTTCTACAAGAAAGGGTTGACCCCAACGGAAATCCATGAGGATTGGCAAAACTGGGCAACTGAATTGACGCGAGTTGAGGACTAGTACTGATGATGACAAAACACCAGGATGCTTCAAGGAGGCCAACGCACCAGAAAAATACAGTCTGCAAGTTTTTGGTGAGTGACAGATCATCAGTCAGGCACAAGGCTGAGACGTTGGGCATCAGCACTGGGTCAGTGCACCCTTACTCAAACTGAGTACGAAAGAGGTTTCCCCAAGGTGGTTGCCCAGAATGTTGACTGCAGATCAGAAGAGAGCTTGACTTGACATTTCAAGGGACCTTCTTTAGCGGTTTGGAAGCAAATTGAGATAATTGATCAAGATCGTGACAATGGATAAGTCATGGGTTCGCCACTTTGATCCTCAGACCAAACACCAGAGCATGCAGTGACAGCACACACATTCTCCGACTCCCTGGAAATTCAAGAAGACGTCAGCTCGACGGGCAATGGCCAGTGTTTTCTCGGATAGTGAAAGGGTAATCATGACTAGCTCTGTAAAGGACAGACCATCAATGCAGACAAATTACTGATGAGCTGTGGTGGTTGTGAGAAGCCGTCAAGAACAGGCGCCATGGAAAGTTGAATCAAGGAGTGCCACTTCTCAAGGACAAATGCCTCATTCCACTTGTTCTCATCACCTATCCCAGAAGGGAGGAACACGGTGACCAACTGTTACTATGACTCAGTTACCCACCCAATCTATTCATCAGATTGTGTTCCATCAAACTTCTGCCTGTTCACCAAGTTGAAGGAAAAGCTTTTGATGCCGATGATGGTGACAACAATGATGATGACTATGATGATGACGACGAGGTGTGATCGCAGAGATTGAGTAGTTTCTGAGCGAGCAGCGTACTTCTACAACATGGCCACAGCCAAGCTGCAGCAGCATTGCACCAAGTGCATCTAACTCAAAGGGAAATATGTTGAAAAAGAAATACACATGTGAAAGCAAAAGATGTTTCACGTCGGGCTAGCTCGAAGCTTTCTGAATACCCCTTGCAATTATGTGCACTTTGCAAGCAATTTTGTACGTAGACAAAGTCGAGGCACATGTAAGAGTAAGATAATAATTAATATAATAATGATCTTTCATGGCCACAATTATCCCCACATTCTCGTGGGGTTGGCACTTGGCTGGGGAAAGTTTGACCAAGTCTTTCACGAACCGGCTGGCCGAGCCTTACGTTTCAACCACGTACGTTACAACAGTAATTTGTTCAGGGTGTTGGTGATAACTCGCCAACTCTTCGCGAAGGTTTCTGTGGCATTCTTAAGGTCCACAAATGCTGGTAGATGGAATGCCCAGTTCCGAGGAATGTACCACACACATTGCTCGGATCTATCCTGGATCTGAACCCAGGATGGACAGCTCATGGCAAGTGTACATACCTCTAGTGTCGAGTCCTTTGAAAGGATGTTAACCTGGGCATCATGTCTGCCACCGTTACCTGGTGGACATTAAAGATCCCCAAGGTGTCCTTCGTGAAGAGTCGGCGATCTATCGCCAGAGCCCTGAACAAATTACAAATTCCTGCTGGGAAGGCAATGGCAAACCACCCAGTGGAACCTGGATCCCTGTCCAGGAACCTCTGCAGAATGGACGCTCTGTAAAGAGTATGCTATTGTACATTGATTATGATGATTGGGATGTGGACTGCCCGACTTTATGCAAGTTCCATTTTTGCACCAATATTCGGTTGGTCTGAACGACGAGGGCATTTAGTAATTATCGATGAAGTGTGAACTGCTAGCAAACTTAGACCATACCTAAAAGCGCAGGCAGATTATCAACCTCGTTTGAGGTCATTAGTGATCGACCTGGGGTTTTCCTGACCATGTGACACCAGCATGCTAATTCTCCTCGGACGTGGTTGGAGACATTATTAAATATGTAAAAATAGTTGAACATCAGGCCTAAGTCACATTTGCTCTACGGCGAGGATACCGCGGCCGTACGCCCTCTGAATTGACAGAAATGTGCGGCGGCCGCAGAGTTTCTGTGGTGGCCTCAGGGTGGCCCTACGCCGTTTGGCTATCTTTTACAGGCCGTAGGGGTCGCCGTGGAATTATAACGCGGAGTTATAACTTTTTTCATTTCTACGTTCGCCGTAGCAATTCGACAAGCCGAAAAAAAAAAACTGGTTAAAAAAAAATAATAAAAAAATGAACCCACTCGTTACCGTCCGTCTGGCCGCACGTTCGCCTTAGGGCCCCCTGCGGTCGCCTTGCGGGCACCTTGCGTCTGCCTTGAAAATTCTATGGCCGCCGCAGGGCCCCCTTAAGGTCACCGTGCGACATCAAATTAAAGACCGTACGGCAACCCCACGTTTTCGGTCTCCACAATTTCTAAATACGCCGTGCGGCTCCCCGAAAAATAAAAACATATGTGACTGCTACATTGTGTGACCGTGGAAATACTGCGGCCGCCGTATAATTGCTAGTGGCCGTAGATTTTGGAGACCCCACGGCCGCCGTGGCAAATGTGACTTTAGACCTCACCAACTTGCTGCCTCCGCAACTTGACGATCCGTATGGTCCCCGATGATGATAAAGGTTGTAGCTTTTCCATTTGGGTTAGGGTTAGCATCTGCACCATGAGAGGTCGTTTTGTAGTCTTGAAGTCAAACAAAGTAAGTTTCAAATCTGACAATGAGTAAAAATGTTTACTTATCAAGTTTTTCACTTGTTGGTTTTACAAAATCGAGGCTCATGGAAGAGCGGGGTAGCTAATACAAGGAATTTGGACAGAGGAGGCCATTTGACCGATCATGCTTGTGCTTTATCAGCACAACGTTGATTCAATCGGTACGTTTATCAATAATGAGGAATGCCTACCCGTCGCTCCACTGATGGGTTTCATCAAAAGAGAGCATATTGATGTTGTACTTTACAAACATATTGCACGTATTTCTGTGAGTGTCAATGACGACGTAAATGAAGTGAAACACACGAAAAAGATATTTTTAACACGCAATTGTTGTTGCCATGGCTGTTTGTGTGTTCCTTCCATGTACTTTTATAGATTTACCCTCAGCAGAGGAGTGTGTATTGCATTTGGGTCCATTTATTACTTGGCAATTATTATTTATTAATTTTTTTGACAAGTATGTTGATCGCTTTTGTTTGTTTGTCTGTCCACTCACCTTTAATTGCCTACAGGTCACCGTTTTAAACTGATATTCACAAAACTTCACCAAACGGTGCTGTTGGTGGTCTGACAGAATCTGATTTACTTTTGAGGTCAAAAGGTCACCATAGGCCAAAGATCAACAACTTTTTCAAATTTTTAAACTCGTCAATTTTCATCTGATTGAGTTGAAATTTGAAGAGCATTTGCATATCAGGTCACTGAATTAAACAATTGTTTTTAAGGTCAATGTAGGCCAAAAGGTAAATCGGCCAAATTTATAAAATTGTCGATTTCCATCCGATTGACTTGAAATTCGAAAAGCATTTAAATATCAGATCACTGATTTCAACCACCTATTATTTTTGAGGTCAACATGGGCAAAACAGGTCAACATAGGCCATATTTCTAAAATCCTCAATTGTAATCCAATTGCCTTGAATTTTGAAGAGGATTTGCATATCAGGTCACTGAATTCAACCACCAACTATTTTTGAGGTCAATGTTGGCCAAAAGGTCAACATAGATTTTGGTTCAGATCTAGCCTATCAATGGGATACAGAACATAAACTGTTCAGCCTGGCAGAGAGGTATGCGCTCGACCGAGTGCCATTCCACTTTCACTTTATTCTGCTTTGCCAAGTGTCGTTCTACGAGTGATTTTTCATTTGTTTGTATGTTTTTCCGCACAGAATGCGAGTACGTGTATTAATTACATTCGACCATTTATCAATGAAAGACCCATTAAGACCCCTAAGACTCAATAGAACTCTAATACCCTTGAGAACCCCAAGATCCTTGAGAACCCAAACAGCATTGAAGACCATGAAGACAACTAAGACCCTCTAAGACCCCAAAGACTCAGAAGATCCCAAAGTCCATTTAGAACCCGAAGACCATGAAGACCCTGTCGATTCTCTTAGACCCTACAGAACCTTGAAGACTCTTCGACTCATTTCTAACCTTAGACCCTTCTTAGACGTTTTATTTAAGACCCTTTAGACACCTTCAGACAATTCCGACCCTTTATATCTTAAATTACACCCTCGAGACGCTTTCGACCTTTTAAGACGCTTTCAACACTTTAGACCATTTCGACCCTTTATACTCATTTAGACATTTTCACACCTTTCTCCCTTTCAACCTGTAGACCTTTCAAGCCATTTGACGTTTAAACTTTTCAGATATTTTACCTTTACACATTTACAACTACACCATTTGTAACTTTAATTTGTAATCAATGACCTTTCATTTAGTATTTTAGTACATCCTTCCATTCATTTGCCACACACAACCAGTCATGGTGAGGGTCTGCAATCTCTGATTGCTCTTTCCAGTTTTATATTGCTTTGAGAAGTATTAGTAAACTAGAACGGCACTTGGTAGTGCGCATAGCTCCACTAGGCTGAACAGTTTACGTTTTGGATCCCACTGATGGGTTGGATATGCAACCGTACCTGAACCAAAATCGAATCGGCTTGTTCTCGTCACCTACACAACTCATCCACCAACATTTGTCATCATCCGTCCACAACTTTTTATACGCCCAATATATATATATATATATATATATATATATATATATATATATATATATATATATATATATATATATATATATATATATATATATATATATATATATATCCTGGTGTTGGCGCAGTGGTTAGGGCAGCGGCTTGGGATCCAAAAGGTCCTGAGTTCAAGCCCCGTTGGGCCACTGAATTAATACACCAGGGGGTTGACTCAGCCTGTCATCCTTCCGAGGTCGGCGAAGTGAGTACCAGTGCACTGGGCCGGTGTATACCCCGGTTAAAATAGGTGTACCATATCCCTGTGTCATAAGAGGCGACCAGGGTTGCGTCAGGAAGGGCATCCGGCGTAAAACATGTGCCAAATCACTATGCGGATCATACGGATGATCCGCTATGGCGACCCCTAACGGGAGCAGCCGAAAGAAGAAGAAGATATATATATATATATATATATATATATATATATATATATATATATATATATATATATATATATATATATATATGCCTGGTGTTGGCGCAGTGGTTAGGGCAGCGGCTTGGGATTCAAAAGGTCTTGAGTTCAAGCCCCGTTGGGCCACTGAATTAATACACCAGGGGGTTGACTCAGCCTGTCATCCTTCCGAGGTCGGCCAAATGAGTACCAGTATACTGGGCCGGTGTATACCCCGGTTAAAATAGGTGTACCATATCCCTGTGTCGTAAGAGGCGACCAGGGTTGCGTCAGGAAGGGCATCCGGTGTAAAAATGTGCCAAATCTCTATGCGGATCATATGGATGATCCGCTGTGGCGACCCCTAACGGGAGCAGCCGAAAGTAGAAGAAGAAGAAGAAGAAGAAGAAGAAGATATATATATATATATATATATATATATATATATATATATATATATATATATATATATATATATATATATATATATATATATATATATATATATATATATCGGGGCATATTATGTGAGACCGGTCGTCCGTCCGTCCATCCGTTCCTGTCCGCACTCTAACTCCCAAAGTTTTCAACTTTCACGTTTCATATTTGGTACATAGGTACAGACTGTGGAGACGGTGTGTCGCGACATACGTTCGTCATCTAAAGTGGTTGCCATGGCTACCAGGATGCTGTTTTCCATGTAGTAGCACAAGTCTGTATATACCTTCTTGTTCGGGCGTATATTGTGCTCACTTGCACTCTTGTTGAGATATCATGTTATAGTGACCTGCAAAAGTATTCACCCCCCTTCAAAGTTTTCACATTTTGATGCCACCCGAGCTGATTAGCTCCACCACCGAAGGTGAAGGAGGTTATATTTTCACCCCTTTGTTTGTCTGTGTACAGGATATCTAAAAAAGTTGTGGACGGATTTGGATGAACTTTTGTGGACAGGTTCGGTGTGTCACAAGGACGAACTGATTAGATTTTGGTGAAGATCCGGATCAGGATCCGACTACTGGAATTTTTAAAAGTGATTCTTCACCATTGAGAGATAGGGCTAAACCGATATATAGCACGATATCTCCAAAAGTTGTGAACGGATTTAGCCAAAACTTGGTGTGTCGCAAGTACGAATTGATTTGATTTTGGTGAAGATCTGGATACAAAAATTATTACATTTTTAAAGTTATTCTTCACCATTGAGAGATAGGGCCAGACACGATATCGTGCTGTATCGCATGATATTTCAAAATGTATTGAGCCCGATATGTTCTCGTGGATCAGGCATGACGTGGTGGAGGTATGTGCTCTTCCGAGTGCCTTTCTAGTTGTAATAGGTTTCACCTGTATGTAATCAGTGGTTTAACTGAGAAATTAAACTCTATCACTTATCAAAGTAGTTTTAAGGTGCAACTCTCTTGGTAAACCAACAAGGCAAACATGAAGACCAAGGGGCTTTCAAATAAGTCAGACATAAAGTGGTGGAGAAGCACCGTTCAGGAGAGGGCTACAAAATGATTTCAAAGTCACTCATCATCCCTTTGAGTATGGTGAAATCAATCATTAAGAAGTGGAAGACAAATCATACCACCCAGACTCTACCCAGATCAGGTTACTCGTCCAAACTCAGCAGCCAGGCAAACAGGAAACTGGTTTGGGATGTCACTGTAAGTCCATCAATGACGTTGAAAGACTTGCAAGACTCGATTTCTGAGGTGGAGGTCAGTGATTATCAATCAGCAATATCCTGTTCCCGTCACAAAGGTGGCCTCTATGGACAGGCAGCAAGGAAGAAGCCATTATTGAAAAAGACACATCTAAAAGCTCATATGGAGTTTGTGATAAAGCATCTTGATGATACTGCAGGCATGCGGTGAAACGTTTTGTGGTCAAACGAGACACGCATTGAACTTTTTGGTCTAAATTCAAAGTGTTATATCTGGCACAAGCCCAACACTGCACATTACCCAGTCAACACCATCCCTCCTGTCAAGCAGGGACTGGCAAGCTTCTCAGGCTTGAAGGGATAATGATGGTGCAAAGTACAGGAGAATCCTTCATGAAAACCTGCTTGAGTCAGCCGTGGATCTGAAACTGGGGAGGAGATTAATATTTCAGCAAGACAATGATCCGAAGAACAAAGCTCAAGCCACACTGGCGTGGCTGAATAAGAAGAAAATAAATGTGCTTGAGTGGCCAAGTTAAAGTCCTGACTTGAACCCAATTGAACAATTACGGCGAGACTTGAAGATTGCAGTTCCTCGACGATCCCCATCAAACTTGGCAGAACAAGAGCAATTCTCACGTGAAGAATGGGCAAAGATTTCACCATCTCACTGCACAAAGCTGGTGGAGAACTTCCCAAAAAGACTCGTGGCAGTCATTGCTGTAAAAAGTGCTTCCACCAAGTACTTACCCCAGGGACTGAATACGTGCACAGCCAGTAAATTATGATTCGTACGTGTTTTTTTACAAGTATTCGTGACATGTAACCTCCTTTAACTCGAACAGTGTTTAATTTGATCTCTTCGGTTATTGATAAAAACAAAGTTCATTTGGTAAAATGGTTTCTACATTATTCATCTAAATGGGATATTATTGGTCGGGGGGGGGGGGGGGAATACTTTTACAGGACACTGCGTATCGTTTTTGGCCCAATCTCTCAATGGTGAAGAATCACTTAAAATTGGGCTGAAAGGATGGCCGAAAAGGTACACACACTCGCCTTCAAGCTATCTATCGTGGGTTAGAATCCTGACCCGTTCTATACTGTCATCTCGGTGTTTCACAGACGGTGCGATTCATCAACGTGTGCCATCCCTTGGATTGACGTTCGTGAAGAGGAGGTGAGCTATCGCCGGCACCCTGAACAAATGACAAATTCCTGCCCTAACTCGCAGAGCACCTTGCATCAGCGACACAGCCACACCCTCAGTCAATGATGCTACCCCGCAGCCTTGTACTGCATACGAAATAAGACATAAAATTCCTGCATCCACGTCCAGAATCCGTCCACAACGTTTTGAGATATTTTGCTCATAGAGACAGACAAACAGATGGACAGGGGTGAAAACAAACTGGGCATTAAGGTGTCTTCAAGAAGGGCAAGATGTACATCAGTGTAACGTGGTCTTGATGGATGTACAACGGCCTGAAGACCTTTGTTTTGAGAGAGACAGAGACAGACAGACAGACAGGCAGACAGACAGACAGACACATGATGTCAGGACCAGGGGGCATAGCTTGATAGTAAAAAAGGAAAGAACAGAATTAGGGAGAAGGGACCACTTATCAAAGCCCCCCCCCCCAAGCCCCCCTCCCCACCCAAACTCTTTCTGTTCTTCCTTTTGTTCTACCATCATTATGTGTTCTTGCTCTTCAATGAGCCTCGACTATGTATACAAAAAAACCATAAAGAAGTGGAGCAAGGGTATTTCACACAGAGTCGTCAAAGTTTGGGATTGTCTTTTGAGAGAAAGTGTGTGTGTGTGTGTGTGTGTGTGTGTGTGTGTGTGTGTGTGTGTGTGTGTGTGTGTGTGTGTGTGTGTTCGCGCGCGCACGCTTATGCTGTGCTCAAAAACACACACACACACACACACACACACCTTATGGTATTGCTAGTGCAGGGAGGCGAGAGCACAAGCAAGATGGGCCAAATGAATTTTGTTTTCTCCTTTGTTCATGGTGTACTTTGCATGATCAGTTCTCTTTCAACTCACATTCAAAAAGTTCTCCGAATGAGACACTCGGTGTTGGACACGCTCAAAGGGAGCACGACAGGGTGTCGTGTACATGGCGATTCCACCCACCATCCTCTTTATGAGGCGTCCGTGCCGCCGAAGCAGTTTCTTGGCACAGGTTATGCCGGGGGTTTGCAATTGCCTCGCAGCAGTTGATCAGGGAAGGAATTTGGAACCTTGCTCGGGGTGTCGACGATAGCTCGCCTACTCTTCACGAAGGAGACCGGGAGATCTTTACCTTCCACCACTGCCAGCATACGAGACACCCGGTTGAACGAAGATCCGAGCCACGGCACACTGGTTGATGCCTCACCTTGTATGTCAAACACCTGGGTGGCAGTTTACAGCTACGCAGAGATTCAAACCCAGGATTAACGGCTCAGAGTGAGTGTGCATACCCGTAGTCCAGACTATCCTGCCAGGCCAAGTATATTAAATAATAATTATCAACAGTCGTGAGACGTGCGGCAGTGAAAGAGGACTTGCGCACGAGGAACGTGACGTCACAATTGAAGTGTTTGTGAAAACGTTCGAGCTCGGCGTCCAAGGCGTTGTCGTGGTTTAGAAGCACGGAACGGCCGTTGCGTAATGTCAGTGCGCGGCCGTAATGGCCGTGTTTGCGCCGTTGCGAATGCAACACCCAGGGCCGCTAATGGTGCGCCGTTCACGCTCCGTTTGTTGGAAACTCAAAACGGCCATTGGACGTCGTGAGCCCGACGGCTTCGCTTACGGGAAACATTAGGCGTGTTCATTCCCGTAATACAGAAGCACAAAATGAACGAACCGTATGATACAATAACCGCCTCGGATTGCGAGTGTCTTCCGTCGGAGACGGCCGGAGATGGGAATGCATTGACGGTCACCAAGAAGGCGCCTAATGTGGCGGCACGTCTTTAAATTAATTCCAATGTTCATGTCGCGCCATCGAAGTACATTCGGGCGACGTTTGTTGATGAGGCTGTGTGACGTCACTTGTGCGTGACGGCATTCAGGTGGTGGACGTGTGTTGTTGGACATTCACTGTTTAATCGGTTCCTCCGACAGGCGTGTTCGCCGTCGGGGTTGATATGATGGCGTCACGGCGGTGTCTGCAAAGCCGTAAAAAGTTCTGGCGGCACGAGTGAAGTCCGGTGTGATTGGGGGCGGGACGAGGCGGCGGAGGAAAGGAGGACGGGCGGATCCGGCGACTCTCGAACGCAGCGCCGTCCAATGGCGGGGCGAGACGGCACGAAGCGGTGGAACGTTCAGCCAATGGGAAGCGAGCGGGCAGCACAGCGCGCGATGCAGATAAGCCCCGGCGGGGGCGACGGTCGTGAAGCCGCGGGGGCTAAAACGGACCTTGGTGATGGATGAAGTTTAAAGTGCGTGCGGTGCTGTCTTCCCACAGGGCCACGCGGCGGCCGCCCGAGCACGATGCGGTAACCGCAGTTCGGCGCGGACTCGGGAGTTAAAACACACATAAGAAGCCAATATTCGGAGGACGCGGGGGCGCCAAGGGCGAGCACAGAGCGCGCTCCGAATATGCAGCGACCACCCGGATTAATGACGGCGTTTTCAATCGACTCGCTTATGGCCGGCTCTCCGCCCCGGTGCGGCCAGGTCTTGTACCCGGGATACCCCGGCGTGTTCGTGCAACCTGCGTACGGCCCTCTGGTGCTGCCCCCTTCGTCGCTGACGCACGCCGCGCTGCACGGACTGCCTGCCTTCCCGAGCGGCCTTCCCGGCGGATTCTGTTCTGGCTTCTCGCGGGGAGTACCGCTCCTTGCGGGCATCGGATCGCCTCTTCGCAACGATGGCGACGCTCGTTCGGGATCTCCGCTTGCAGACCGGACCCAAGACCCTGATGCTGCGCAGCGTGCCTCTCTGGGACGCCTGGCCAGGCGACGTGTCCAACACGCCAAGTGCTCCGAGCCGGCCAGCGACGGTCCACCGACGACGCCCTGCCAGCAAAATCTTCCCCGCGAGCACGGTACGGGACCGTAACATACGGCGCTTTGTACGGCTCTCCATTTAATGACTTTATTTATTTATTTATTATGAATGATCTTGTGTTCTTGTAGCAACACACACCGTCGGAGAATAAATGTGCAAAACTTTTGTGAAGGAATTACAAGACTTTTTCCAAACGTTAAATGTAACTTTCACATTTGGATTTATACCCGGTTAGCGATGCTCGTTAGCAATTCCCCGCAGGTGTAAGAAGCATGCTCGGGTGGGGGAGATGAAGCTTTTAACGCCTTTTGCAAACACCGTGTGCCGTTGCAGTTCGACCCGATAGTTTGAGTCCCGCGAGCGACGCAGCGACCCGGGAAGTCCGTCCGAGTCACGACGCGCTGTCCGCCTCCGAGAGCGATCCCGACCATTGCAGCTCGGACGAGTCCTGTCCCTGCAGCTCGTCGCCCAGGCAAAGCGGACGGGGACCCGCCGCCGTGCTTCCGGACGCTCGTTCCTCCTCGGGCTCTCTTTCGCTGCAGGCGGCTCTGGTGCACAGCACGGAAGGCGGCGGGGCCGCCGAGCGACAGCACGGGGGCGGCGGGAAGGCGAGGCGCCGGCGCCGCACGGCTTTCACGAGCGAACAGCTCCTCGAGCTGGAGAAGGAGTTCTTGTGCAAGAAGTACCTGTCGCTGTCCGAGCGATCCCAAATCGCTCACGCCTTGCGATTGAGCGAGGTGCAGGTGAAAATCTGGTTCCAGAACCGTCGCGCCAAGTGGAAACGGGTCAAGGCCGGTAACGCGGCGTCCCGAGCGGGCGAGCCGAGCCGGAACCCCAAGATCGTGGTGCCCATCCCGATCCACGTGAACCGCGTGTCGGGTCGCGGGCAGCAGCAAGTCGCCGAGCAGGGGACTCCGGTCGCCGGCAGCTAGCCGCCACACACGGGGACTTTATCCTTCGCCCGCCGAAGGACGTGCAAGACCTTCGTGCGAGGACCAAGGTCCAGTGGCGTCCCGTCCGGACTCGCAGGTGTAAATAGGCAAAGCGCGAGTCGCTCCGTTTTGCCGTCGTTCGCAAGGCATGCTGAGAAATCCGGAAAGTTTTGTTTCTCGTTTAAGAAAAGAAAAGTAATAACAACTCCTCGTTCCGGGGATCAAGCGATTGCTCACCAGTCTTTGAGAACGTCCATCGTCAATAAAGCAAACTTTTTCTACCTTGATGTACCCTTGACCATAATATATATATATGTATATATATATATAGGACCGTATGAGATACCATACGATCAGCAGTCGCGATTATTGAAAATGTTTGAACGTTTCAACCTTGTTTCCCCCCCCCCCCCCTAATTAGTGTGTGCATTAAAACTGTTCACACAAACATTCACAATCCCTGTACAAAAGGTTTGCACCACGTGGACCAGCGCCTCCCTCCCACGCTCTCATCCTGCCAACGATGTGCTCTCGATCACAATAAATAATGTCAAACGGTGTATAAGAGTGCGCTCGACTGCTCACTCGATTCCCTGAACAGTGGTGAGGAGCAGCGGCGGGAGGAGGGTGATGATCGAGTTCGAATTGTTCGCGAAGGAAGACGCGCGGGTCTGATCGGGGGGTCATGACGAGGGTTGTTGGCACATCGTGTGAACACCGAGTCGATCAGCAAGTCCGTAGCCGATGTCAAGACACAGAAAATCTAAATTGTATAAAAAATTTAAACCGTCAAAGCTTCGTGCCAGGCCACGGACTTACTGATCGTACTTTGCGCGGATGATGGGCCTTTTTTGAGCCCCGAGGGCATTCCGATACGTGCGGTGGTGCCCCCCTCGGGGCTCACCGGTTTGCCTGTAATGATATAAAAACGGTGAAATGATGTTTGATCGACAATACCCTGAACCTTTGGGAATACTCGAGTATTGTGACGTCACAAATACGGTTACTTATAGCTTCCTTCACGGAGTATGAGTGAAGGAACGAACGTTCCAAAAAGTGTGTGAAAAGAGCAACGTGATGGGGGTCCAATGATGACGTCCGTGAGGGAGATTAATTGCTGATTTGAATTGGAAACTATTTATATTTTCTAATAACTCGGAGTTTCGAACTGTATTAACATCTGTAATTGATTGCAATGGGGGGGGGGGGTGGGATTACACGAAGACCCCCACGTCACGCAAGCTCCGGTGAAAGGTCTCGTGCAGTTTTCTCTCCTCGTCTCGAGGTTCGTTTGGTCCTTGGGACGGGAACGCGTGATCCACGTGATCCGCGTGATATGATTATTCATCATTCGCTCGGACAGGTAATTCGCGAGGGATGATGACCCTCACCCCCAGCAGTCCTCCTTACCCACCTCTCGGAACGGGCGACTTATTCAAAGAGCCTTTTCTCATTGGGCAGCATTCCATTCCCCGGGTCAATCAAGGGTGACCACGGTCTCATTAATCCTCGGCCGCATGAAAAAAGGGACAATCTCCGGGAAAGCGCTTTCGTGAGTCCCCTTCGTGTTTATCGTCGCGAGATCGCGCGCGACGATCCCATCCGATAGGATCCCATTCCGATCCGACGTTAATAAGATGCCATTCTCTCGGATCATTCATCGTCTCCAGGAGCGATGAATGTGACGTACTTAATAAGTTACGTCATTTAAAAAAACAAAAATCTGCATCACGCTATCCTCGGTTCCTTCTGATGAAATGATCGAATGACAGATACTCGGTGAAGCTAACACATCGCACCGAACGGTAACAAATCCGCCGGTTATTTGAAAATGTTTATCGGGAAGTAGGTTAATGATTGTCCAGGATAACCAAACAACCATTGTCAAATCAAAGGGTCGACACCAACAAGCTGCCCCGCCCCTTTATCATAGCAACCTGTCCCCCTTCCAAACTCCTCCCCCTATCTGTACATACCTCCTCTCCCCCCCCCACCTTCCAACCTACTCCCTCTCTCTGTGCATACCTCCTCTCCCCCCCCCAATTTCCGACCTCTCCCTCTCTCTGCAACATACCTCCCACCCTTCCTGACCTCCCCCTCTCCTCCTCATCCACCTCCACCCCCTCTCTCTCCGTACATACCACCTCCTGTCCCCCTCTCTCTCCGTACATACCTCCTCCTCTTCCCTCTCTCCGTACATACCTTCTCCTCTCCCTCTCCCCTCTCTCTGTACATACCTCCTCCTCTCTCTCTCTCTCTCTCTCTCTCTCTCTCTCTCTCTCTCTCTCTCTCTCTCTCTCTCTCTCTCTCTCTCTCTCTCCGTACATACCTCCTCCTCTCCCCTCTCTCTCCGTACATACCACATCCTCTCCCTCTCTCTCTCCGTACATACCTCCTCCTCTCCCCTCTCTCCGTACATACCTCCTCCTCTCCCCTCTCTCTCTCTCCATACATATCTCCTCCTCTCCCCTCTCTCCGTACATACCTCCTCCTCTCCCCTCTCTCTCTCTCCGTACATACCTCCTCCTCCACCACTTCCCAATCGCCCCCTCCCTCTCCAAACATACCTCCCCTTACCCCTTCCCAACCACCACTCACGACCACACAAGCCACATGTTCAGCGAAAACACCTCGCTCCTTTCAAAATCGTCATTAAGATAGAGCAATGACGCGTAATTGCTTTGTCCCATGATTATCCCTTATTGTCCCATGGTTATCCTGTGGTTATCCCATGATTGGTGATGGATAGAGCACGATGCCTGACCGACACGCACACCTACACACTCTATAATCCGGAGGTGCTGCACATGCACAATGAGTTTGAATGCACGAAAAGCATCCGCACATCGCGGTGATGTCATATCCAATTGGTATTAACAGAGTTCAACGGACAGGTAGCGAGCACGGTATAATTTGGTCATGGTCATCACTCACCTTTTCCTTCCAGATGAAATGATAATGGCAGAGTATTTTAAGGTATCACACAAGGTATCATGAATCGTGGATGAAAACGACTTCTTCACCTTCACACCATAATTTGATGAAATATTACATTTAATTTCGGTGTACTCGTAGTGCACAGAGGGTACACGGAGGATACTCGGACGTGTCCGTTAAACCGTTTGATCCATATTACGGGGGTTATGTATGGATGGCACGTCGGTGTGAATAACCCTCAAGTCATGTAAACAATGTGAAAAATCTGTGAAGCTTTACGTAAATAACATAATGAGTTTATATCGTGGAATGTGTTTTGTTTTGTTTTCTTCGTTTTTTTTTTCATTTAATACAAAAATAAACCCCGGACAAACGAGAGCCGTTCAAAAAGTAAAAGGACCAAACACTCACAATAAAAATGGGGTCATATATATATATATATATATATATATATATATGTATATATATATGTAAATATATACATATATATTTATATGTCTATATATTTCTGATGTACCATATTCTAACAGAGGGTAGGAGCGGCCGAAGCAGGTTTTTTGGCAACAGTTAATTTGGGTAGTTTGTTATTGCCTTCCCAGCAATTGTTTTGGCAGGAATTTGGAATTTGTCCACGGTGTCTGCGATAGCTGACCTTCTCTTCATGGAGGACACTGTGGGATCTTTAACATCCACCAACAAATACTGGCAGAAGGGATGCCAGTTTGTCCATCCGAGGGAGTGAGCACACATTGATAAATCACCCTGCCTATGAAACACCAGGATGTCAGTTTACAGTTTGGTCAAGGTTCAAACGCAGGTGAGACGACTCAGAGGCAGAGTGTGCATACCTCCAGGCCATCCTGCCAGCCTATAATCAGAACTCTGTCTCTGTGTCTCTCTCCTTCCGAATTGTATGTGATGATATATTGAAGAATGAAACCTTCGAGTTTCCTGCATTATCACGAATATCCGATTCCGATAACTTTTTGAACATCCCATGTGAACAAGCAGACTACAATTATTGTCTGGAGTGTAGAATTGCATTGCAAAAAACAATAACTACGATTAAAAAAAAGACAAAACAAAACAAGAAGTACAACAACAGACGCAGAGATAAAAGAGAATCGCCATTTAAAATCGCGTTTCGGCAAATTTGTATTCGTATTTCAAACGCGTCTAAAGCCGCAGCGGTTACTTCATTTTGAGCTTACTACATGGAAACAATGCAGATTACGTGCAGGTAAAACAACTCTACTATATACACATAAAGTATTCAATGGTGTACTATAGGGAGCCTAATTTACAATATGTACAATTACTCGATACTGATGTGCTATTAAACATATATACTCGTCGACACTCGTCTACACCAGGATGCAAAACGTACAACTTCAACAACATTTATGGTCGAATTTCGTTTTACTCCGCCACACCTGGTCCAGAACACACTTATCAATTATAAGGAGACAACACTCGCCAGCTTTTATAATCTGCCCCAAGTACAATAAATTAATTCGATTACGCGTCACGTAACCTCACTTTCCACACGTCCAAGATCAGAAGCACCTTCACCTCCCACTACCCCCTTTCTCTCGCCCATCTTCCTTGATCCGTATGCAGAGAACTCATTTGCATGGAGACTCAGGATGGGCAAAACTGCAAAAAGAACTTTTACGTATGCCTTACTCTCGACACAACTTCCGTGAGAACCTCCACTGTGAAAAGTAAATTACATTGCATGGGAATAATCTAAATCAATGCTTAGTGTCAAATAAATTACTGGATGGTTCTTAAAGGCACGCGCACATACCTGTGCACACAATTTATTGTGCCTTTTGATTCCGTCCGGGGGATTAAACCGTTTATTCAGACAATCCGAGAGCCCTATGTGGTAACCCCGTTGGGTTTTTTGAACACAGAGAAGAGAATTGTGGCATGACGCATACTTCAGGGTTTGGTACGCACACACCACGTGACATGGCGTTCGTTTGGAAACTACTCTTGCAAGTTTGACATTCCTGAGTTTTTGTACTGTTGTTGATTAAAAAAAAAAATTAAGAAAAACGTTTAAGAGCACAAAATGTTTGTACCAATTCCGAAGCACCTTATCCCACTTCTGACACCATATCAGCACCTGCGTTGTCACAATGCCACCCGCGAAGGTTGGGAAGGCAACACGTTGTCCGTGATGTCCTGCAGAGTCCCAGATTCCGTTATGTGTGTCTTTAAGGTGCACCCGTTGCATTTTTCAATTGGTTCCGAGCGCAGCTCAGGGCCGTATGTTGTGACTGTGCCTCCAGAATTTGTGCCGTCGATTGCTCGGAGTTGAGGCATGCATCAGGCTCGGCGCTCGAATCCCTTTGCGATGCTCCGTGCTGCAGCAGCAGGTCTGCACATTCCTGGCTACCAGCTCTGCGAGCGTATAATAGCGCTGTGTGTCCGTGTGCGTCCTCGGTGTTCACGTCCACGCCGTACTGCAAGAAAGCAGCATACAGGACACACGTGTACATT
>NC_140964.1:14567760-14572760 GCF_056783735.1 Eptatretus burgeri | reverse complement strand
CAATTTATGGGCTACAGAACCGATACAAAGCCACAGGAAGGGTCAGCGTCCGTCCTCGTAATGGTGCACAGTGTGTGACTTCAGCAAGACAAGACTGATACATCGGCATCGGTCATCTCTGCAACTGCTTCAGAACAGCATGAGAAATGTCCAGAACCACCATTGGAATAAGGGGATGACTCATCAGTGACCGAACCGTACGACGTCATCTTGCTGCATGGGGTTTATGGTGTCGTTGTCCTTACTGTGGATAAATCATGACACATCAACACTGACTTGCACGTCAACGACGGGCAGCAGCTGGTGGTAACTTGGGTGGGAGAGGGTGGGCAAACGTCATCTTTTCCGATGAATCAAGGGTCAACAACAGTTTTCCAGATGGACGTCTTTGCGTGTACCATCGGCAAGTGCAAGTTTTGCTCAGGGCTGCATTATTGAGCGAGACCGTTTTAGAGGTGACATTGTTATGGGTTGTGGGAGCAATTATCAAATGAACCCTTCATGCAATGTTGCAGAGCTTACTGCAGCTTTACAGTAACATTGGACAGCAATACCACAAGCTCTGATCCACAGCCTGTGTTTAACCATGCCCCGTAGACTTCAAACGTGCATCGCCGCCCCAGGTGCTCACACTCTATATTGACTGAAGAGACCCCTGCATCATTTGACGTTTTTTTGTGACGTCACGTGTACATCCTGATTTTTTTTCCCCTTTCTGTGCAGATTCTGTAGGACTGTCCCTGACAAATCTCATGTGATGGCATGTTTGATCCTTTTCTTTTCATGCTACGAAATAAATGTCAATTATAATTTGGTATGTGTTTTCATGGCCTTTCAATATATATATATATATATATATATATATATATATATATATATATATATATATACATATATATATATATATATATATATATATATATACATATATATATATATACACACACATACACAGGATGTATATATACTAGTGGGGTATGCATACACATTGTAAGCAATAACGAAGCGTGCTTCCCTATTGTCTCGCGTCGCTCACCTGCATTTGATTTTTCATTTGTTTATATTTTCATTAATGGACGTTTTTCAATGTTTCTGTGATTTGTCCCGGTGTATCAGCTTCGATGTCCGTCAGCACACACAATTACCATGCTTCTCCATTGTCTTGGGTCGCTCACATGAATTTATTTATTTTCATTTATTTATATTTTCATTTACAGATAGTTTTTGATGGTTCTGTGATTTTTCTCAGTGTAGCTGCTTCGATGTCCTTCGGCACACAAAATTTCAGCTCCCTACGTCACCAAGAAGGTACCGATCTTTAATATCAGTCAGTGAATAAGTGGCAAGAATGAGATTTTGTTTTGTTTTTTCATTTTTTTATCTTCCAATCGTACCTCCTGGCTGGAATGGAGCATGCATAGGACTTATGTCCATTGGAGATCCGGGCAGCGCTCCTCACACTCCACACATGTTGATATTTAACACAACCTTTACCACATCAAGGATAGACATTCACTGATCCAAGCGTCCTTCTCTCTCTCTCTGAGAGTAATATGTTTTAACCAAACAATCACTCTATAGCTCCAAGCAGGGACACTGAAGTGGTCGAAGGGCAAGGAAGGCAGAATTTCTTTGGTCTTGGATATGTTCCGAACAAGAAAATTTCGAGCATGTTGATACTTTCACGCTTAAAGTTGACGCTTTTCGCAGTTTCAGGTGAAATGAATGTTAAAAGTATAACTCACGATGGAGGATTTTTACCTTACCAAGTTTTATATGCCATTCATATCAGTTTTAAATGAGCTCAAAAACTGGAGAACGACGCAGAGTTTAGCTGAGGCTGGGAATAGCAGTCTATCTTTACTACCATCAATGCAAAGGCGAGGCCATGAACAAAGCATCACTACTAGGCCATAGGCCAGATATGGTCCACGTGCACCCCCCACCCCCCCACAACCTTTCGACCCCATATTTTTCTGAAGCCTTAGGTTCCCTGAGCATAAATTCAACTGGTAACAGTGAATAAACTGGGACTCACGATCCATTTTCCAACCATATCTGACGGTACCTTCAAAATGTCAACTTTTCTTCAGTTTCACACGTAAAAAATCCCCTGACTGATAAGATTTCTGCAGTTGCCCAATAAGCATTAATATTAACAAATTATATATCAAATGAAAGATTATCACATGCAGATTTTCAAAATAGTCATCTGTCAAATTTAATAGCATTATGTTTGTCCCAAGAAGTGATGAAGAGGAGTACCCCACCTTTCCTTTTGACAACTCAGATATCTGAAATAATAACGTATATTCATGCTCATTTTACCTGACACAAACAAATAAATATTTCTATGATATCACAAATTTTACTACCTTTCTCTTGATACCAAAATTGTCCCACACCAACTAAAGATGTACCAGGTATGACGTCTTAAACATAAGTACATCACAGTTGCAACACCCAACATGTTGAGTGTTGCTACCAGTAAGATGTAAGACTGAGAAAATATTCCTTACTTCACAAATAATATAAATTACAAGTTTATTCAAGAAAAACAATTGAAACTTATTATGTCATGTCCACAAAATGTCATTGTGCATGGATTACGCATAATATTAATTATCGCCGTCGTCATCACTCTCCAATGCCTGCTCGATATCATCAAATGCATACATATCTGAATCCTCATCAGTCAGTGTCGTCAGGTGTGACTTCAGCAATGTCAGCCAGTAGCCGTGGGAGGACATCTCCTTCATACCACAGAGGATCAAGGTTACCATCCTTTTCCTCCCAACCATGTGCCTGACTGGCCTTCGGAATCTGTGGTTGTGGAATATGCGCGGTCTTCCAAATCCGTACTTGGTGGTTTACTCTCCGAATGTGCTGGATAAGAGCTCGCTTACAAGGTGGTAAGTTAGCCATATCCACATTCCCTGAAGGCACAAGACGACTTTGCCTGGCACAGAGCTCGTTTATACGAATGAGTCGCAGATCATCAACTTTTGACACCTTTGACACTCTACCGTACATGGCACACGTGAAGGTGTCCAACTCATCAACGAGCTCATCAGGAATATCCCAAGCATCGCCCAGTTTCTCCAGAGTAGAGATATGTTTTGGAAAGCGCAGAAGAGTTTTCACAGGTTAAAGTTTGCCAATTCCTCGGAGGGCACTAGTGGTGTCACAGCCACTATAAGTATGGAGTGCCATGAGAGCTGTGCACTTTTCCTGGCCAAAACCTGTAACTAGTTCACTGACATTTACTATCCTCTGCTTGTTGCCTTTGCCTGTGTCAAACAGGACAGTTGTACCATGAACAGAGGCAGCATAGTGTAATAGGATGAACTAGAACGGGCACTCAGTAGAGCACATAACTTCGCCAACGCTACATTTTGCCCCCCCCCCAACAAGAAACCGTTGATTGTGAGGGTATTTAATCCCATACCACATCTGCCATCTCATATGTGTTATGATAGCTTAAAAACATGAAATTTCCTGTCATATCGTATATCACAAGATTGGGCATTGAATTTACAACATTTTGGCATTGGTTGCATGCAAATTGGATAAAAATCGACCGCAATATGGCAAAATGACGATTTTGACCTTTTCATGACATCGACCTTGACCTTTGTACTCTTAATTTAGTAATTGGTATTAAAGTGTGGGGAACAGAACAGTCAACATTTTGGTGTTGGTTTCATGCAAATCGGATAAGAATTGACCGTGTTATGACTAAAACCGCACATTTTGCAAGGTCGTGACCCCCCTGACCTTTGACTCCCAACCGCTAGTAAGGGTTATTACGTCATTGTGTCATGTCACATATCACAAGATGGGGCATTGAATTCTGAACATTTTGGCATTCGTTGCATGCAAATTGGATACAAATTGACCACGCCATAGTAAAACGACGATTTTGACCTTTTCATGACCTTGACCTTTGACCCGATCGCTCCCAAAATCTAATCAAATGGTCCTCGGATAATAACCAATCATCCCACCAAATTGTCTGCGATTCAGTTCAATACTTTTGGAGTTATGCGAATAACAAACAAACAAACAAACAAACAAACACACATATTCACAAATAAATAAACAAATAAATAAATAAATAAATAAATACACAGTGATCAAAACATAACCTTCGCAACAAAGTTTGCGAGGGTAAAAATACATCTTGAGTCTGGACTTTTCACTCGGACAAATTGATAGTTTCTGAATCTTGCATACTGAACATACAGTATCATACGAGAGTCAGTTTCTTCCTGGGTTGATTTCAGCAGTGGTAGCTCCTCTCATTGTTGTTTGGCCATCAGCAGATGTGAGCAAATATGCGATGCCCTCACGTACAAAGATCACTTGCCTTCCATGCAACTTTGATGCATAGTTATCACCACTCCAGAGCCTAAGCAGAAGTTTGATGAGCTGTATCTTGTTCTCATCATTTGACAGGAACAATTTCCAATCAGGTGGTCTCTTCGTGGCTTCACCTGTAAGTAAAAGCTTTTCTCCACAGCCCCGACGTCGCCTCTCCATCGACGTCACTGAATCAGGCAAATATTGATCAGTGCTAAATACCACATCTCCTGTTTTTCCAATGATGTCAAACACTTTGTAAGAGATCTGCCTAAAATTACTTGGTATTTCTTTCAGGTAATAGAAGCAAGCATTGCCATCATACAGAGTCAATGTTTCATTGGTTGGTGGTACATCAGCATCATTACAATCCTTGATCAGGTTTTGAAATGCCTTTGCTTTGTCAGTCTCAGCAAGATATCCATCAGCTGTCGCGATGCTGTATGGTACGGGAGTTCATGGATATGTCAACAGTTCTTTCATATCGACTTGTAAGCCCTGGTTTTGTGACTTTACAAAGAGTTGAAAGGCTATATGACCCTGTTGCTTGTACTGTATGACCTTATTCTTGGTTGTCTTCATCTTAGATACCTTGTTCATGTCACCCAGAGTTTTGAGGTTCAGTCTCTTCACAGGCT
>NC_140964.1:14485260-14557760 GCF_056783735.1 Eptatretus burgeri | reverse complement strand
GGTTCGAGATTGTCAACACACCCCAAAACAAGCACCACACCATTACCTCACCGGGTCAAACGGGACTTTGGAGGAGGTTCCCTCCGATGCCAATGTGCCTGACGTTGCTTACCTTTGCATAAGTAAAGGTTAGCCACATTAATCTGAACCGTATTTACGTTCCGCTAACCTTTCGGAGCCACAGCTTTAATGCACTATTAATGCATAATAACCCGTTCAAATCATGGACTCGACTACGGTTCCAATTGGCTTGGCTCACTCTTAAATCATATAAGGTGAAGGTCCACGGTGTTATATCGTGCAGTAAATATCATTTACCTTAACAAGACCGCAAATTCACATAATCATTCATTCATTGTTCATCAGAGGCCCACTTTGAAAGCATTTGGGTTCCACCAAGCCAACAATTCGGTGAAGCACGGCAATGGTGATATGGGATTGCGGGCAAGTCCGTGTTTGCACCTGAGGATGAATCCAGCGAAGTACGAGTTGCAATACTATAGTTACATTTTATTTATGGGATGTTTTATGGGATACCCTGCACTTGAATCTGAGAAATTTGACGGTGCACAGGGGAAGGATCAACAATTAATGAAATGAACAGGACATTGATTGAAGTATGATAACCACCGTTGGAAGCAAGGAGAAGCTGACGTTTCAGCCTCTTTTGCTCCGTCAAAGGGTTAACACCTGAAAAGTCACCTTCTCATCGCTTGCAATAGCAGTTAGCATATCTAAATCGACATCCTGTCGATTTCATCTGTCATTCTACTTGTCCACAAACCTGGATCGACACCAGCCTTCACCAGTGAGACTCGTTCCTCATTTTACGTGGGGGAAGGATTCTGACGCAGCAATGCAATTGGGGAAACGTCATAAAAAATTGGTCCGATTGGTCCGTGTTTGACTCGTGTGCATCGTGTGTATGTCAGGTTGTCCGTCGTGTCCTACTGTCCTTGTAGATATTTGATTAGGAGTCCTATAACATCAGTATGATGTATCGCTATGCTGCGTCTGTGTACGAGTGAATAATGTTTGTCATGCTCGGTCTGCGCAAGCGCAAAATGAAATTGTTTCAGTTATGGTGGCATTCTACACACAAGGAATTTCGACGCACGAGGAGGTCATTCGGCCCATCGTGCCTGTGCCACATCAAGAAGAGACCAATTTTTATTTAAAAAAAAAAAAGAAAAAAGCAAAGTGTTTTTTTTTTGTGTGCGTTTTAAAAATATTGTTTATATTTTTATTTTTTCTGTAGTTTTTTTTATTTTTTTGTTTCCGAGGAGAGGGTGGGGGAGTGGACGAAGGTGGTACTTGGGTGAGAAACACACATCAACCACACACCACCCCTTGACAAGCCCCCACAGACAAGTGAGTCTCTCTGTCCTTTGTAAGACTTCGACACCCATTCAGTTCTATGAGAACTGAACATTCCATCTTCGTCGCCAGATGTTCAGTTCTCCCAGAACTGAATGGGTGTCTTACAAGGGTCAGAAAGACACACGTACAACGAAATGCTGCCATTACTAAATTTTTATTATTGGCAGAACACATTATTCACGCATTTGTAGACGCAGCATAGCTGTACCTCTCAGTTAGTTTTAAATCCTGACAGGTTTTTCTTTTTCGTCTGTGCGTACAAGACTCATATCATTAATTGGAAAGAGCAACTGAAGACATTTTATAAATCGGGACAATTGGGTTCTAAAACGTATTAAAACGATAATAGCGGAATGATTGTTATGATATTCTTCCACTATACACACTCTGTTCTCCACTTCGCTGAGACATTTACATCTGGAAAGAAGAACATAATCCTCGTGAGTTATTCACAGCCATAGGACAGAAAACATTCAATGGGGGTGTAACCTTTTATAAGACACCCTGATCTTAAACAATGTGAAATGGCATTATTAGGATTTGTGTGTACATGGTGTAAGACTAAGTGATGGTTATCCATTGTCATTCTCCTATATTAATTAAGGCCATTCTCTGTATGTGTGTAATATGTACATCTGAAAATCAAAGAAAACTAGAATGACACTCTTCGACGTCACCAGATATGCCGCCGCCCACATTATTACATCATTATACATGTACCAAGTTTGATTTAAATCCCTGAACCCAGATTCAAAATATTAAATAATTCTGGCTGCCAGACAATGCGTCCGATCAGATTGAAATTTAAAACATCCCGTGACTACGAGATCATAACTGATGTTTCATATTGATTGATGAAGCGGTTCAAGAGAAATAATTTTTTAAAGATTTTTGGTCAATCCAATATGGCTGCCAGATCATGTGACCTATTAATCATTTGTGAACACCCTAATATCCTCAAGGTGTGGGGAACATATGGGTGAAGTTTCCCCTTGATCTGTCAAGCCGTTCTGGAGAAGAAGATTTTTTGAGGTTTATTCTTTAAAATATCATAGCGGCCAAACCATGTAACCTATGACATCATAGGTGGAGAACTTTTTGTTCCTCATGGACAGGCAATCATACCTGTAGAGTTCTACGTCAATCTGTTCAGCCGTTTCGGAGAAGATTTTTGAAGGTTTTCATGTTAAAAACAATATGGTTGCTGAACCACGTGACCGACGACATCAAATTTTTTCCTCCATACAATTTAGCCCAAGGTGACCCTTAAAAATTTCATAATGATCGGATGAAGCATTTGACATATGCAATTATGATGTCATAATGAAGCCACCTATGACATCATCAAAAAAAAAATCAAACTTGTTTCCCATGGGGAGTACTTCACATGTTCCAAGTTTCAATTTTTTCCACGGACCGGTTTCGGAGATACAGAGGTCCAAAGTTTTTCCTTTTTCCCAACATGGCTGCCACACCACGGACCTATGATATGTAGAATGTTTTAATAACAAATATGAGTCGTTGCACCTATGGTCAAAATTTTGTGTCAATCGGATAAGCGGTTGTAGAGTAAACAGAGAAAATTAACATGGGCGGATGTATGTACGGACAGACCTACGGACGGACGGACAACCAAAAAACATAATGCCTCCGGCGACTTCGTCAGCAGAGGCATATAAAACAGGGCTGGTTCGAAGTACACCATATTTTGCATACGTGTTGGTAGTACTCAGGGTCAGGTCATGGGCAAAAAAAAAAAAAAAATTCCCACCTCCTTTCCCCTTCCCCTGCATATGGGAGTGTGGGGGGGAGATGACTTGCCAATGCTCGCAAAGGGTGTTTATAGTTGTATAAATCTTGAATTATCTGGCACAGTTCTGAGCACCTGGACGGGTGAACTAAATCTTTGTTTTGCAAATAAGCAGCTGCACTTTTGCTTCACAGGTTATCCATGTGCACCATGTGACACATTGATGCAACATGGTATGATAACCTAGCTAAACTGACAACTAAATAATTCAAACACACAGAGATGCTGACTGCTTCGTCGGAACAAGACGAGTTAATTTGAAATCGTAAATTTCTCCAAAATAATTTCTGCTGTTTTGGAATCAGAACTGTATTTTGGCATTAAAGGAAGTGGGTTTGTAACTGCGTTTTCTTGAACAGTACATACTGACTCGAGCATGCTGGTTCTCTAACAGTCTCCAGTTTGCGCTTTGGATAAGCCTGCTGCTTCTCTAGCGGTCCAGTTCTCTTATGGTCTGGCATGCTCTGAGGATTATCATGTCGGTTCTCAAGTAGTAAAGCATGCTGGTTCTCAAATGGTCTAACGTGTCATTGGGATGAGGGTGCTGGTTTGATCGCGTCAATAGTAACATGTGCCAGTTCTGGCGGTCGAGCTTTCCAGTTCTCAAGTGGTAAAGTGTGCCGGTTCTCAAATGGTCTAACATGCCATTCAGATTAGTTAGCGTGCTGGTTCGATCGCGATCGATAGTTTAATCGATCATGGTCAATAGTCAAAGTTTTAAGAAAACGAAGTTTAATCCTTTGGCCCGTATAATACATTTGTCAGTCAAAGCTTTAAATACTGATTGTAGAAATATGTTGCAATCAATGTAACTTTTTCGTTATCACAGAGTGTAATCCATCCATTCCATCCATTGGGACCACACTCTGTGTGGAGCGTTGGTGCTGCCGAAGCAGTCTCCTTGGTTATTGGACACAATTCTGGACGGGTCGCCACTCCGACACAGTATACCAGCAAGCTGGCACTCATTTTGCCGACCTCGGAAGGATGACAGGCAGAGTTAACCCCACCTGGTATTAATTCAACAGCTGAGTGGGGTCTAGAACTCAGGATCATAGGATCCCAAGCCCGCCACCCTAACCATGAAGCCAACACCAGGCATGCAGTCGATACTTGGAATCAAAACTAATATGAAAGGAAATAATACATTGCATTGCACTCCTCGTGGAGTTATATATCGTGGAGATGATGTTATATATCGTGGAGTTATATATCGTGGAGAATTTGATGGAGAAAATTAAAACCTCCATCATGTTCGATGTCATCATCGAACCTACCAGTCAAGTTAGCTGATGTGTTTGAAGCTTTTAGATCACTCTGTCATAATAAAAATTGTTATGGATTAGATCCTGCCCACTATTTCACAGCTCCTGGTTTAGCTTGGAGTGCAATGTTGAAAATGACAAAACAAGATATAGATTTAATCAGTGATGTAGATATGCTTTTGATGATTGAGAAGTCTAAGAGAGGTGGAATATCACAAGTATGTTCAAAAAGATATGCTAAAGCAAATAATAAATATCTTCCAAATTATGAGAGTGAAAAAGATCGTAATTATTTGATGTATTTAATGCTTATAATTTGTATGGATGGGCAATGTCTCAATCTCTGCCTTCTGGTAAATTAGAGTGGGTGGAAGAAAAGGATTATGAAAAGGCTTTGATGAATATTGTTATTTCTTCTCAAGAGGAATTGAATGAGGAAGAAGAAGGTTATTATTTTGAAGTTGATTTGAGGTACCCAAGTGATCTTCATAATTAGCATAAAGCCCTCCTTTTGCATGTGAGAAAGAAACCCCAATGAAAGAATGGTTCAGTGATTATCATAAAAGTTTTGATATTAAAGGTAAATCAACAGAAAAGTTATTAACAACATTCTATGATAAAGAGGGATATGTTTTGCATCAAAGGAACTTGAGACAATATTTATCTGCTGGGTTGAAAGTTGCTTAAATTCATAGAGTTTTAAAATTTAAACAAAGTCCTTGGATGGAAAAGTATATTAAATTCAATACAGATATGAGAGCAAATACAAAAGTAAAATTTGAAGGGGACTTTTATAAATTAATGAATAATGCTGTATTTGGAAAGACTATGGAAAATGTTAGAAACAGACAAAACATTAGGTTCACAACATCTTGGAAAGAAGCTTCCAGATTGATAAATAAACCAAGTAAAGTTTTGAGAGAGAAGAGGTTTTTTCAGAGAACTATTCTGCTATTCATATGAAAAAGGAAAGTATTGTCATGGATAAACCAATTTATATTGGAACAGCAGTTCTTGATTTTTCAAAGATATTGATGTATGATTATTTGTATAATGACTTAAAGAAAGAGTATGGTGAAAATGTTTCATTGTTGTATATGGACACTGAGAGTTTTATCCGAGATCATCATAAAAACTGATGATGTTTATACAGATATGAAGAAAAATATTGGAGTATATGATACACGTAATTATCGTAAGAAGAGTGAGTTATTTTCAAAAAAGAATGAAAAGGTTATTGGTACGTTTAAGGATGAGTTGGGTGGAAAAGTAATGATTGAGTTTATTGGATTGAGAGCAAAGGCATATGCTTATAAGTATGGTGATCAGATTGATAAGAGGTTAAAGGGAATAAAGAAATATGTAATAAAGAAATCAATAACTTTTCAAAATTATTATAATTGTTTGATGAATAAGAAAGAAGAATATAGGAAAATGAATACAATAAGAAGTTATAAACATAAGATATATTGTGAAGAAGTAAATAAAAAGGCATGAGGAGCCTTTGATGATAAGAGATTTATTTTAGATAATGGAATAGATTGTGTTCCATATGGATATTGTATGATGGAGTGAATATTTAATCATAGAGTATATAGAATAGACTGTGTTCCATATGGATATTGTATAATAGAGTGAATAGAATAGATTGTGTTCCATATGGACACAAGTTTTAACGATGGGAAAATGGGTTAGGGTTGTTAAGGGTACCGCCGCGTTTTTCACAATATATAAATGGTCGAACCAAGTATTAATCAAACTAAAGAGTGGAGAAAATCTCAGTCTTGGTATATAAATGGAAAACATAATGAATGTGAAAAATATCAAATAAGTCTTATTGAAAAAATAACTAAAACAAAGGTAAATAAAACAAATAAGCGGATCAATTTAAAAACTAGTAAGTTAGAGGATGTAAAGAAAAAAATAAATATCCTTGAATGGACTGAAAACTTTGATGGTTATCAATTGAACAATGGAAAAATAATTTACTACAATCTCAAAATGATATGCAACTCAGGGGGTGGTTGGATGAGATCAATGAGAGAAGTATATCATTTCATAATGACACAAAAGGGGTATCTTGAAAAACATAAAGATTCAAATGTTTTATTTTTAAATATTTTAGATGGGGATTATTGCACAAAGAAAATTAAACTATTGAAGGAATTTGAGAATGAACAAATCTTTATAGGTTCAATGAGTGAGCTAAACAATATGCATTGGTTATTTGAAAAAGAGTGTCCCTAGGCTTACATGTTTCAGATATTTCTTCAGAATCACCTTTAACAAATCACATTACTATTTTGCGACTTGAACAAATCTATATCTTGTTGCATTGGTTATTTGAATAGAGTGCCCCAAGGTTAAAAGGGGAGACAAATAAATATACCTTGGGCTAAAAAGGGGGTTTATTTTTAAGGGAAAAAAAAAATGAATCGCTGAAAATCCCCCATTCATTTACATGGGGAAAAGTGAGCCAAAATCAGTATACTCACCCTACTCCCATTACCTGAAGACAGCAAACACCTCCTGGGGCATGAACCAGGAGTCAAATCAACAACAACAACAACAAAAAATCATGATATGTCATGCAACCCCAATGTTGATTTCATAAACAAAGTTTCATTAAAACAAGCTGTAGGCAACATGGGTGGTCGGTATATAATTGCATACTAGTCATACAGTTTTTGACGGATCGGGCTGAAATTTTTTGACAAAGAGGTTGATTATAGTTCGCATAAAAGCGCGGAAGCCGATTTTTGATTTTCGAAAAAAATATATTTTTCGGATTTTTTCTAAAATTTCAAAGCCCCATTGCTCGGCAACGGTGGCGTCCATAGCAACGGCGCTCAAAACCATACAACTACATCCTGGTATGAACCTACCAGTCAAGTTTCATCAAAATCGGTTGACTCCTCGCCTCCAGAGCTGTCCATTACATACAAACAAACAGACAGACGGAAAACCTGAGAAGTCTGGAGACCACCCAACATGTGCCCATAATTAATTTTTTTGGCATTTGACATTTTGACAACCTAGCGGGGTGAGGCAAAAAAAAAAATCATATATTGCACTTGCACGGTGCACCGTCTTGCCATGTGGTGATCATAATTACCAAGTTTGAGGAATTTCTGTGCCACCGTTGAGGAGATAGAGTGATGGATGGACAGACGACAGACAGACAGACAGACAGGAGCCGATTACAAAACCTCCCTCCCCCTCGTTAGCTCACCTGGAACGTACTTCTGGGGAGCTTATGAGATTGCGTGTCGTCCGTCCGTCCACAAATGCCTTCAACTTCTCTGAAGCTACGCATACGATTTTGATGAAACTTTACCACAACGTTCATCACAACGTAGGTACCAAACTTGTTGATGGCATTAAAAAAAAGAAAAAAAATCGGACCCTAAGGGGGTCTATGGAGCCCCTCCCCCCCCCCACCCAAAAAAAATAGGTTGTTGCTTTGCAATTCTGATGAAACTTGACCACAACCTTCATCATCTGTGATGAACCAAAGTTTGTTCACAGCATAAGATAAATAAATAAATAATTGGGGGTCTGAAGGGGTCTATGGAGGGAGTTTACAGGGGGGTTGCGCTCTCCCCTCCCCCCCCCAAAGAGATATTTGCTTTCTTCTCAGCAACGACGCACACAATTTCGATGAAACTTGACAATAACCTTCATCACCCATGATGTACCAAAGATTGTTCATGGCATTAAAAAAAATCCGGTTCTCAGCGGGCCTTCGGTGGGGTGGGGTGGGGTTGCCCCCCCCCCCAAAACAGGTATTTCCTTTCTTCTCTGAAACTACACAAACAATTTTGATTAAAACTTGATGATAACCTTAATCACCCATGATGTACCAAATAATGTTCATGGCATTAAAAAATCCTGGTCTAAAGGGATCTACGGTGGGCTTGCTTCCAAAATAGGTATTTGCTTTCTTCTCAGAAACTACACAGACAATTCCGTTGAAACTTGACAACAACCTTCATTACCCATGATGTACCTAAGATTGTTCATGGCATTAAATACATATATATATATTTTTTAATCGGGGTCTAAGTGAGTCTACAAGGGGGGTTGCCCTCCAAAAGAGGTATTTGCTTTCTTCTCAGAAATTATACACACAATTCTGATGAAACTTGACCTTCATTACCCGTGATGTACAAAAGTTTGTTCATGACATTAAAAAAAAACTTGGGGTCTAAGGGATTCTACGTGGGGGTTGACCCTCCAAAATAAGTATTGGCTTTCTTCTCTAAAACCACACACACAACTTCGATGAAACTTGACCACAACCTTTATCACCCATGATGTACCAAGGTTTATTCATGGCATTAAAAAAAAAAACAATCCATAGTGTTTACTTTCTTCTTTCTTACATATTTTGTGGGTCATCCATGCCTACCAGTGGTTCCCTGGTTATCTTATCCAGCTGCTACCAGGTGAGCGCCCAGGGGTATTGTCCCTATGTTTTCAAAAATTGTGGGGATAATAACAGCAGGGACACGGATATGCCGTGAACAGTGCGATGGAATAAAATAGATTCAACATTTCTGAATCGAGCAAAACTCATTTCACATCAATAATGTCATCATCGTAACGTATTCTAGCCAAGTGCGACGACATCAGTTCCCCGGTTGTCAGTAACGTATGAAAGAAGACAAACAATTTAGAAAGATATCGCAACCCACTGTACAAACTTGCTGCTTAAAAGTTTGTTACAAACGTTTATTTCAAATGCTGGCTCCAGCTTATTACCTCCACCACCAAAGGTGGAGGTTATGTTTTCACCCCTTTCTGTCTGTCTGTTTATTACTTGCAAAATCGAAGATTTTTCAAGTATATTGGTCAGTTGCTTTTGTTATTACTTGGCGAAAATTGTTTTTTTGCCAAGTATGTTGGTCTGTAGCATTTGTCTGTCTGTCTGTTTGTCACACGATTTTTGGCTAAAGTTTTCAAGCAATCGTTCTGAATTTTTTTGTGTGTGTAGGTGACCGGCCAAGGACAGCAACGCTTAAATTTGGTGAAGATCTAAATCCGGATCTGGATCTGAGAATTTTTTAAGTGATTCTTCACCATTGAGAGATCGGGCCAAAAACTATGTACGGTATCGCATGATATCTCGAAAAGTTGTGGATGACTTGTGACAAAAGTAGGTGGATAAGCTTGTTAAGTAACAAGAACAATCTGCCATGATTTTTCTTGGGAAAGCCACATTTCCAAGCTGGCCTCCAAAGCCAGTCACCGACTGGGAATCCTCCATCATGCAAAGTCCTTCCCTGGCACACCTGAGCTCCTGACCACATACAAAGCTTTCGTCCACAGCCTGATGGAGTACTGCTCTCATCTGTGCTGGTGCTCCTGCCTCTCACCTTTCTTGGCTTCATGCTATGGAAACCAAGGCATTTAGGATCATTGGTATCTCTGTAATGAGGCTGAGTCTTTAGGCCTCTCACTCTCTCACTGCAGGCAGGTTGGAGGTCTTTCTGTCTTCTACGGTCTCCTCTCCGGTCTTGCCACCTCCCCCTCCCCCCCACTCTGTCCTATCTTTTTTCCGACCTATGGAACAAACTCCCAAACTCTCTTCAATCCCACTCTTCCCTCCAGGTCTTCAAAACAGCTGTTCACCACCACCTCTTAGCTTCCCCCATCCAAAACCACGATCTTTTCTACCCTCGCTAATCCACCCCTAACCGACCTCCTTCAAATTCCCTGCTTTCCTTCCTGAAAGTCCCTGTAGTGTCCATCTTGTTTACCCTGTGTACCCCGCCCCATCCCTCTCCCTTCCACAGATCTCCTCATGTCTCTGTTCCCCACTTTTTTTTCCTTATGTTTGTCTGCCAATCACCTTCAGATCACAATTCTAAACCAATCATCATGAAATTTTACCGAGTTGTAGAGGTAGTCTCACCTGAGAAGCCTATTGATTTTGAGGTCAAAGGTCATCTTGAGGTCAAATTTCTGAAATCGTCATTTTTCATCCGATTGACTTGAAAGTTGAACAAGATTTGCATATTGTGTCACTGAATTTGGAAACCAACGATTTTTGAGATCAAAAGGTCAAACTTCTGAAATCATCATTTTTCATTCGATTGACCTGAACTTTGATTCAGATTGTGAATTTTAATCTTCATGAAATGGACAATATGATGTATCCATGGCAACCTTTGGAGAGGGGGGTGGATTTTGCAAGTATCGTGCTCTACACGACGTCTTTGACTTGTTTTTTATGTTTATTGCCTGCAGGTCACAATTTGAAACTGATCTTCACGAAACTTCCCCACATGGTAGAGTTTGTCATTAGCAAGAAGCCTATTGTTTTTGAGGTCAAAAGGTCACCAAATTTGTCGAATTTTGAAAATCCTCAATTTTCATCCAATTGACTAGAAATTCGAAAAATATTTGCATACCAGGTCACTGAATTCAACCACCAATTATTTTTGAGTTCATCATCGGCCAAAAGGTCAGCATAGGCCAACTTTCTAAAATCTTCAATTTTCATCCGATTGACTTGAAATTTGAAGAGGAGTTGCATATTTGGTCATTGAATTCAACCACCAATTATTTTTGAGGTTAACATAGATCAAAATGTCAACATAGTCCCAAGGTCAACAACTTAGGTGAGATTTCTAAAATCCTCAATTTTCATCGCATTGACTTGAATTTTGAAGAGAATTTATACTTCAGGTCACTGAATTTAACCAGCCAATTATTTTTGAAGTTAACATGGAACAAAAGGTCAACGTAGGCCAAAGGTCAACAACTTAGGTGGAATTTCTAAAATCCTCAATATTCATCCCATTGACTTGAATTTTGAAGAAGATTTATACTTCAGATCACTGAATTTAACTAACAAGTGTTTTTGAGGTCAACATCGGCCAAAAGGTCAACAAAGGCCAAACAGTTGACAGTCATTTCTAAAATTGTCAATTTTCATCCATTTGATTTGAAATTTGAAGAGGATTTGTGCATTTTGTCATTGAATTCAACCATCAATTATTTTTTAAGTCAAACTTGTTTTATGGATTTCACAAGTATCGTGCGATACAGGACATTTTATTTTTTTTTTTTGCTCTTTGATGAACTGAAGTACATATTGGTTTTCTGACATGACTGCTTGATATAATTACTTTATTAAATTTGTTGCAACTCGGTGATGCTGTACTATTCCTTCTTAAATAAAGAAAGTTCTATTTTTGTGCAAAATGTATATTATTACTTTATTTCAGCCCGCCTTTCCTCCCCATGTACGAGTATAATAAATATGTCATTAATAATATCAGTTTATTAATGACATTTCATGTTTGACACAAATAACTCAAACTTTTGTTAAAACAGTATTTATTTTACTGTATATGTAAAAATCTAACTAATTTATGAGGTTGCATGGCACAGGTCAAGTCCTATAACAGCAAATGCTGCATGACCTGTTATCATGAAGCGTCATCTGCCACACAGATTTTGGTGAAGATTCGGATCAGGATCCCGATACGAGATTTTTAAATTTTTTCATTGATTCTTCAGCATTGAGAGATTGGGGCCAAAAACTATATAGAGCACAATATTTCAAAGAGTTGTTATGGATTATGATTCTGGCAAAACGAGGTGGATGAGTTGGTTAGGTGACAAGAACAAGCCGATTAGATTTTGCTTCAGGTCTGGATGCAGATTCGGCCTCGCAGTGGGATAGAAAACGTAAACTGTTCAACTTGGCAGAGGTATGTGCTCTGCTGAGTGCCATTCTAGTTTTTTTAATCAATTTGTCATCAATTTGCAATTTTCATAATGAACTTGGAAGACACTTGCACTTCAAAGATATTGTAACGGATCTGGAAACCATTTGCATTCAACATACAGATGTCCCAAAAGTCAGTTATGTCGTTAAGTATGTGTGTAGTCAGATCCCCTTCCTTTTGTCTCGCGGGAGAATCAAAGGGGTGCGTTGCGATTTCTTTTTAGTTAGGTTATTAAATCTTTACTTCCAACAAACAACCACCAACCATTCCATTCCCCATCACGATCCACTACCCACCCACTGTCTACAACCACTCTGACTTGCCAAGGTAGGGTCTTGCAGCCGTTCCTTGCTGCTTCCACCAACGTTCCTTCCACAAATGTTGTAACTCTTGCACGACGGCCTGTGCAACATTGATACTGTTACTCGTCAAGTATGAACTCACGTGGAAGAGTGGCTGGGGTTTCCCAGCAGGGGCTGTTGCAGCATTGATACTGTTACTCGTCAAGTGTGGGCCAGCATGGAGGAGTGGCTGGGGTTTCACGGCAGGGGCCAAGGCCCCGCCCCGGAAACGTGGGCTGCAGGACCTGTCCAATCAGAGGTAGACAGCGAGGTGTGTTCACCAAGGCCCCTCCCCGCTGAGGGAGGTCCATAAATTCCCGAGCACTCTCTGAGGCAGTTGGTCTTTTTGGGGTCTTGGAGAGTCTTTTAAAAGTTCTTTTGAAGAGTTTTTGGTGGGCGTCGAGGTGGCGAACGTGTCTCTGCTGGCCCTCCACGAGGAAGGGAAGAGCGACCCCGACCCCTCTCCGTGGACCCCGGCCATTCACCACCCGAGCTCCACCACGAACCTCGAGTACCACACGTGCGACTGGGGAGCAAACCAGTGACCATTGTCAGGTGCCGCATCGCAGAGCATGCCCTTCCTCCGACGGTCAGGTACAACACCGAACTCTGGCCCCCAGCTTGTCTCTCTCCATGGCTGCGACGGTCCAATAAAGACTCTGGGTTTCTTTTCATTTTGTGTGTGTGTCTGCGTGTGGGCCCGTCTTTAAGTAGAACTGAATAAGTGTTTTTGGATCATTGTAAATACTTCTTGCATATTCGTGTTAAGTCTTGCTTTCTGTCTTCATTTACTGGAAATAAAACTTTAGAAATGTTCCCAGTTCGTTTCCATCCCTTCTTGCATTGGTCCAGCATGGTTCGGATCTGAGTTAAGCCGGGTTTTTATACCCGATAATCCATTCATTCCAGCTGGCACGGCTTTGGCAGTTTCCGCTCGGCTGCACCCGAACCGGAGTTGGTAGTCGGTAGTTGGAACTCTGCCGCAGTCAGTAGAGTGACCCGGTTCGAGCAAGACGTGCCAAGGGCGTGGTTTCCCCGGAAGTCGAAAACGTGTAGTTAATTAGGTAAATTGGTTATAGACAAATAGACCCTACGCTACGCGGTTGAAATATTGGCGACCACGGTCGGTTAAACGACCCGCCCGCTCACGGAGTTATCCGAGCGACGGCCAACAATTCCGGGGAGTTTGGTGGGAGACGACGCAAACCTCCCCCACCAACTGGTCGTTCTCGCCACCGACCCCTGGCCCACAACAATATGTTCATTGATGCGTTTAGGGTTTAGTACACATAACACACTCTTGCAGATACTTCCTGGAATAGAAATTATTTTTCCAAGCAAATACAGGTCACAAGAATTTACTTTGAAAAGACAATGACAACTGTGGTATATTTTGTCGCTGTCACTGTTAGTTTTATAATCGCTCAGTATAATGAGTGGTTGGGTGTGAATGTATTGCAATGGTAGGTGTTTGTGAAGGGTTGGTCGATATGCTTCTCATTGTTTAGTGTTAAAAATAATTTTTCTTGCTTGGTTATGTGGTGCTTACTCTGTTGCTCTGATAATTTATTGATCTTTTGCATTAAAAAAAACTGGTTAAGATTTGTGAATATTACACTTTTGGATTTGTAGAATTAAATAAAAATCTTTAACGAACCGGCTGGCCAGGTCTGGCCACTAATCGGACCCAGACTAAGAAAAGCTGAAAGGTAAGTGTGTTAATCCCTGACTCCTCCGACCGAACATATATTTCTCTAAAAGAACAACATTTAAATTTAAATCAACAACAGAGGCCCATGTAAAACAATTTCACCAAAATAGATGATTAAGATTTATGAAGAAGTTCCTTTACAAAACTGTCTCGACGTAATCAAGGTTAAATGAGGACCTTGGAAATCAAATCCATGCCTTAATGACCATGTAATTTGTGGTTTAAAAACCCCCATCTCGTGCTTATCGCACTGCCAAAGAACTGCATGGCAACTTTAATTAAATATCAACATACGATTACAGCATTTTCAAAAATGGAGTTTGTTTATTATCCCCATGCTTTTGGAAAAAAGTGGCAGATATTGTAGTCATTTCCGTCTCTGTCTGTCTATCTGTCCGTTTGTCCATCCGTCACGCTATCTCCTTCTCAACGGTTGTGCAGAAATTCACCAAACTTGGTAGTTATGATCATCACATGACAAGGTGCAAGAGCAGTATCATTTTTGGCCCCGTCCCCTGGGGTGGGGTCAAAAGTTCAAACACTGAAAAATGTAATTACGGGCACATTTTAAACATTTTAAAATGAAACTTTGTGCAATCAACATTGAGGGACACATGAAATATGTAATGATTTTTTAAAGCTAATCTGGAACGTAGTTCCCAGGAGCTTATGGGATGGCACGTCGTCCGTGTGTCTGTCCGTCGTCCGTCCAAAAATACTTTCAACTACACATACGACTTGAATAAAACTTTACCACAATGTTCATCACCGTGTATGTACCAAAGTTTGTTCATGGCATTAAAAATAATCTGGCCATAAGGGGGTCTACAGGGGTTGTTCCCAAAATAGATATTTGCTTTCTTCTCAGAAACTGCACATGCAATTCTGATGAAACTTCACCAAAACCTTCATCACCCATGATGTACCAAAGATTGTTCATGTCATAAAAAAACCCAAAAAACTTCAGGTCTGAAGGGGTCCACGGAGGGAGTTTACGGGGGAGGGGGAGTTGCTCCCCACTCCCCCAAAAAGATATTTGCTTTCTTCTACAGGTACACAATTCTGATTAAACTTGACCACAACCTTCAGCACCCATGACATACCAAAGTTTGTTCATGACATGAGAAAAATCTGGCTCAAAGGGGATGTCAGGGGTGTTGTCCCCCAAAAGAGATATTTGCTTTCTTCTCTGAAACTACACAAACTATTTCGATGAAACTTGACCACAACCTTCATCACCCATGATATTTCAAAGATTGTTCATAGTCTTAAAAAATTGGGGTCTAAGGTGGGGGGTTGTCCCCCAAAAGAGGTATTTCCTTTCTTCTCAGAAACTACACTCACAATTCTGATGAAACTTGACCACAACCTTCATCACCTGTGATATTCCAGATTGTTCACACCATAAAAAATATATATATTGAAAAAAAAAATCGGGGTCTCTGGGCGTCGATTAGGGTGTTGCCCCCCAAAAGAGATACACACAATTCTGATGAAACGTGACCACCGCCTTCATCATCCGTGATGGACTAAAGTTTGTTCATGGCATTAAAATAAAAATCTAGAGGTGTTTACTTTTGTCGCCATTATATATTTTGTGGGTCATCCATCACCTCCAGTGGTTGCCTGATTATCTTATCCAGCCACTACCAGATGAGCGCCCAGGGGTACTGCCCCTATGTTTTGGATTTGACCCCCGGGTGCATGCTCCAGGGCAGTGAAGACAGTGCCACAGGGGTCAAACAAAATTTTTTAACTTCAAATTTGATTTTGGATAAATCCTGGTGGAACTTTTTGCCATATTTCAACTTTGCTTTCGGTGTCAAGTGTGGGGATTTGGCGCGCCATTGACTTTGCTCTCGTTTTCTTTACCAAAAACTAAGGATTTGGAATGTCGATGGTTCAAGCGGAAATATGCTGTGGGATACGGCTCAAATTAATCAAACACAAACAACATTTGACGTGAGACAAACAGAATCCAACCATTCACTCCCGAATATCATTCTATGACATTCAACGACCACTTAGGGGAATAAATTTACAAACTTAAGTTCAGTGATTTTACTTTGCAGTGCTACATTATAGAAGATGTACTATGAATTGTCTAATAACATGAAAGCAATTTTCATTTCCGAACCCTTTAACTACATATAAAGGTGATACAAGTAGAGGGTTTTATTTTCGAAATATGTAATCAATCAAATTCTCAAGAAATCAGCGACATTACATAAGAATAGTAAACAAGATGTTCTCTGTGACTATAGAAAGTAATTGGTTTGGAATATCATATTTCCTGTGGAACACATAACCCATGGTGCCCTGACACGGATGCCACAAGGCTCTCAATGTCGATTTGCCTGTAATGGCCTAAGAACACACTTGACAAGCAGTAGCAGTTTGTGAATCTGATATACCAAGCTAAGGTTCCATCGGAGAAGAAAATAAAACAAGCTATCTGGAACAACTGGATTATGGAGCTGACAAACTCACGATGGGAATTTGCTGGAGGGTATGCATGTAGTCTGATTTACTGCGGTGGAAGCACAATACAAGTAAAATATCATCTCCGTAATAAATCAGAGGGAAGAAAAGGAAAGAGGAGTTTTCTGCATTAAAAAAAAAGACAGCAAGAGGAGTTTGAAGCATTTCCAGTGAGCCTTCAATGCCTGGGTCTGACACGATAGCTCGGAAGTAGCATGCTCGGTTCGATTCCTGACCACACTAAAAATTGTCAGGTTGGGCTTCTTCGGAAGGGTATGCAATGAGTGCAACATCCTTCAAAGAGACATCAATCTGAGAGACTTGTCTGCTGGCATTTTCTTTTGAATGTTAAGGATCCCATTGTGTGTTTTGCAAGAGTAGGCCATTGTGTGCATGTACCCTGACCAAATTATAAATCCCTGCCCTGAATTCTAAATTTCAACTCCATGAAGGAGAAACGTTCAGCACCTATCATAGGCGTGCGACACTCTGTGAAGAGTACAAACATAACTATCTCACTAACCTCAATCCCTGTGGCCACTTTAATAGTTACCTGTATCACCTATTGGACTCGATTCCGGTTTAGCAAAGATAATGATTTGAATGAAGTTGATCATGTGATGTCAAAACACCGTAAATTTATGGAAGCAGCACAATTATGATTACCTATGCCATCGAAGGTGGATGCAGGCTGTTTTCACCCCTGTCTGTCTGTCTATCAGTAAGCAGCATATCTTAAAAACTTATTGATGAATTTAGACGAAATTTGGTGGACAGGTTGGATGTGTGACAAGGACGAACTGATTCAATTTTGGTGAAGATCCGAACACGAGGATTTTTAAAAGCGATTCTTCACCATAGAGTGTGATATGATGGGGCCAAATGTGATATTATCAAAATATCTCAAAAAAGTAATAGATGGATTCGGACGAAACTTGGTGAACAGGTTGGGTGTGAGACGAGGACAAATTGATTCAAATGTGGTAAAGATCCGGATCCTGACAGAATACGAGAATTTTTTTTTAAAACTTTTAAAGTGATTCTTCACCATTGAGATATTGGGCCAAAACGACATATAACATGATATTTCAAAAAGTTATGGACGGATTATGCCAAAGTTGGTTCGGTAACAAGAACAAGTCGATGTGATTTTGCTTCAGGTCGGGATGTAGATCAGGCCTATCGGTGGGATACAAAATGTAAACTATTCAGCCTGGTGGAGGTATGCACTCTTCAGTGTCGTTCGAAGTATAAATAGTTTACTACAAACGAAAAAAATATCTGATAATCCACCAAAAAAAAAAGGAATAGCTACAGAAACAATTCATTTACTTGCTCTTTGGATATACCAACAAGGAAATACGGCTTGAACAGCATAGTGATCGAAGAATCATTACAAAAATCCAGAAGAATCAGGCTGAAATTTCTCGAGTCTTGTTCCTTTAAACATCAATTGCTGCATTCTACCTCCAAATGTTTTGTGTTTTATACCCAATTTTCATTCGATATCCACATATTGCTCGGTACATGGGATGGTAGCATAACTGCTAAGGGACATGACTGTGAACTCTAGCACTGGAGTTGTATCAGCAATGTATTTATTCTGGAACGGTCCATTCCTTGGATACGACCAAGTTATTTTCTTGTCTACTTTGCCTCATCTGTACTAGAAAAGGAGCCTTTGTGAGTGTGTCTGCGCGTCCGGATTCCACCCATTGGTTGGACAGTTCGCTCTGACTCCACACACACAATTTCTCTACTTTGGCCGCCATGTTGGTGCTTACTGATATGCAAAATCAAGGACATCTTTGGAGCTGTTACATTCACAATTACCATGCTCTGATCCCTATAGGTTTTCTCTTCAGTGTAAAACGATCAAAGTGACAGTTAACAGGATTTTGCGCCGATAGGCGTCACAGGCCTTGTGAAGATAGGCCTCAGCGATCGAGACAGCGTTCTGTTGTTTATAAACCACTCAAATAACTACACGGCACTATCTTAAGTCGTGCTTCTACTGTGTTTAATGAGGTTACACAGATTCTTGCTATTATTTCCAACTATTTTCTCTTAAAATTGTGAGTTGGACAGGCGACTGTGATGGGTTATTCTGTGAAGTCGGTGATAGCATGATAGGTGAGTGGAAAGCATTAAATATTCCGCTGTTTTGATGTGGGAATGCCCGTTTGCTTTTATGAGCAGGAGGATGATGATAAGGAGAGGAGAGGAGGTAGAGTAAAGATGGGACAGATTTGGAAGGGGGAGGTTGAGGCGATGGGAGGAGGGGGGTTGAGTTCTTTCGGTGGGTGGGGGGAGGTTGAGTTGTGGTGGAGGGGTTGAGGTGTTCTGGTGGGGGCTGGCGAGGCGGTTTGAAGGCTTGAGGTGGGTAGAGGGTTGATGCCTTCGGGTTGGGAGGGGGAGGGTAAGGAATTGGGGTCAGGGAGGGGCTGCTTGGGATTTGGGGAGAGCGAAGATGGGACAGTGTTGGGAGGGGGAGTTGAGGTTTTGATGGGGGGGGGGAGGACTTTCAGTGGGGAGGAAGGGTTGAGGATTTGTCATAATTGCATGTGTAAGTTTACTCACAGTAAAAATGCAACTGGCCACAGGTGTATGTGTGTGTGTGTACGTACACATGCACGTGCGCGTGTATCGCTGCGGGGGGGGGGGGGGAAGGGACGCAATCACCCAAAGGGTAATGTGCTCGTCGACATTAAACGTTCATCATATACCAGCAAACAAAACCTTTTTACAATTGTATTTATTCACCTTCGACCTCGTTTTCAGCCAAATTATTATTAAAAACTGATCTGTCTGCAAGAGCAGAACATTGGAAGAAGCAGTATTTCCTTTTCTGATGATTTACAACTTTGGATAAGGACATTTATGGAATATGGAGAAGTAAACAATTCCCATTGTATTTTCATTCAACAATTGCATGTGATGATTGTTGCCAGCACATACATGACCTCTTGAAACAGCATGTGAGGGGAGAGAATATATATTCTTTATTCTTTGTAGACATGGACTTTTCGAGTGTTTCATGAGTCTTAATTTCGGCGAACGATGATTAAACAGCGCGTTAAATCAGGTTTCGTTTTGGGGTGTAAATTAAAGATGTGAAATGCTGTGCAAAAATTCCTAAGATACACGACTATTACTACTACTATCAATACGAGTACTAGTCAAAAAAAAAACAAAAAAACAAACAAGGAAAGCAAAAAGCCAAAAAAAATCTCAAGCACTCAATAAGTCATCGAGACAACGACGGCACATTTAAACACTCAGTGAAAAAAATAATCTAAAAGTGGTCAATAATGTCAAAATTCCCTCCAAACCCGATGATTCCTGTCTTCCCAATCGTGGCGAAACAATCAAAAGGAATTCGGACCATTTGGACTGACCCGTGCCACGGCCCAATTGGGATGACAAAAGACAACAAAATGGCGTCGCCACGGCATGCAGAGAGATGGGAGGAGATGAGTGACACTTCGTGTCATCCTCCCCAGAGAGTCGACCAACGACCTGCCCTCGGGCCACGAGGGGTGTGCATGCTGTCAATCCAACGTGCTTCGTTGATGGACGGTTCTCTCCCGGAGCAAAAACAATAAAAAAAAAACAAAAAAAATCTCCGATGTAGCACCCTGCGTTTGCTGTTCACTACACAAAGATGCTTGCAGATACTTTGTGTGCATGAGAGTGAAACGACCGCTGGGCCACAAAGACAACCTCGTTGCGGCCGCTTGGAAACCATAAAAAATAATGATGTACCTCTATTGGCTCGAAGAGAACCTCCGATTCCATACATTCCAATGCCTGATGACATCATAAAATGAGCTGCCAATACACAGCTGAAGATTGAAGTTAGTTTAAATTAATAACCCCCTTGATTGCAGTTGTCTGCATGCTTAAATCTCTCAAGCACGGCGCAGTCTATAATGTTGGGCCCTATTCTTACCCCTGCTGACCTTGTTTCATTAATAGATCCCATGTCTGATTGTCCCACAACAATCCACTGTCAAAGGGTAACCTCACATGATCTGTAGTTTCGCTCTTACATCTGCCTGTACAAAATGGAAGAATGATACGATTAGATAATAACGCTTGCCATGAACTACGTCATCAAGAACCATCAAATTTCACAAAGGTCAAGATACTTCCTTGTGTCGAAGAATCCATTTTTGAAATGACCTCTGCATTTTTAGGAGCCAAGTTAATTTCTCAGTGATGATAAATTTGAGAGGGCATCAAAATCCTTTTACTACAATCTTAATGCCAAGATGCTTCACCCGAATCAATTATGGATAAAAGAGGCACGAGCTACAGTTCGAGACATTTTCAGGCTCGTTTTGTTTTTGCAATCCCGTGCCACGGTAGTCGGAAGAAAGAGAGCAGCAAACGTTTACAACAGGATCCTTCCAGGAGACGAGACTTTTTGTCTTTGCCCCACCGGTGTGGCCAGCGTAAATTTCCTCCCAGTAGGGGTACAGACCAGGATGGACAAAAAGTGAGGAAATGGCTTGAAGCAGATGAGCGACCCTGGTGATGCGTGCCTTCCTTCCTGGTGCCCGTTGCCTGGATATGCCAGGCCCCAGGCCAGCGGTGTCCCTGGGGACTTGGGTGTCAGAGTTACGATGGGCGGCAGTGCCCAGAGATCTCTGCTTGTAATCAAATTACGAAAGTAAGGAAGGGGTTGGGGGGGGAGGGAGGAGTGGGGTATGCTTTACATTCAGCTGGAAAGCTCACAGCTGAGGCGAAACCATCTGCCCCGAGGAGGCCGCAAAGCCTTGCGCCAAGGCAAACGTTTAGCTGAGAGTACAATAAGGGCGACACGATTCACTTGATGCGGTTCGGCCCTGGATCAAATGAATACCAAATTTAGCAAATCGAAAGGCCGGCTTCCTACGTGACCAAATTGAATGACCATTTGTGGTCGAGTAAAGTTCAAGCGCTATATGTTCTTGCTTGTTTCCAGGCTGTATTTTTTGCAAGCAGACAGTAGAAGGGAAGATAAAAAAAGACGAGCAGAGAGCAATCTCTTCCTCAATGGAACCTCAAGGCTATTCAGCAAGGCAGGAAAACTCTCCACTGAGACGAGAGCCGACAAAAACCAATAAACAACCCGCGTTTGTTTCCCTGCGAGTGTGGTGCGGCCTTCTGTTAGATGGGTATGCGTTGACTGAACATTTCTGTTTTGATTTTACACTTATTGGCTGTTACTTTGAATCAGTTTTGAAATACAGTGGAAAACATGTCACCGACGGTCAATAGAACCGACTTTAGAGCCATCGTGCTATGACGTACACTAACTTATTCAAGTTAGTTCTCTGTGACTATAGATTTGGAAGATTAGATTAGACTATAGATTAGAGCCATCGTGCTATGACGTACACTAACTTATTCAACGGACATATCTAGGAATGATTGATCCATGATTAATGGCAATGGAGGCAAAGGAAAATTTGTGGAAATGACAAGGATATTAATTAACTGTATAAAAAAATATTAAAGCATTCCGGCAACACCTCTCTCCTGATAGTTTATCTTACTTGGTTTGATCATAAGTCAATATGTTGATACTAACTAGGTCTGAATGTGTAAAATACAAGAAACTGTTTCCTGATAATGCCATTTGGCATCGTTATTATGAATGGTTCAGGTGACATGGGGTTTATTAAGCTTGAACGATATAATGATGCGACTGACGAGCCGTGGTGTCCTTTCTCATAAACAAATAATACATCTTGCAAGGCAAAGTGGAGTGACTAAAACGAGGACACAACTTGACAAAATAACATGATGATGAGCAGAAAAAAAAAAAAAAATTGTAATGCTCATCAATTATTTAATTCTTCTTCTTCTTCTTCTTCTTCTTCTTCTTCTTCTTCTTCGCCATTCATATGCAGCACAACGCTACAGGGTAGCATCATTGGCTGAGGGCGTGGCTCTGTCGATGATGCAATGCCGACTGCGGGTTCCGGCAGGAACTTGGAATTTGGTCATGGTCTCGGCAATAGCTCGCCTACTATTCACAAAGGACATCATGGGACCTTTAGCATCCACCAACGAATGCTGGCAGATGGGACGTGCATTTAGCCTCGATCAGAAGGGCAGCACACGCATCGATGAATCACCCTGCCTGTGAAACACCAGGGTGACGGTTTATAAGCTGGGTCAGGATTCAAACCCAGGCAAGAAAGCTTCAAGGCGAGTGTGCGTACCTCCAGGCCATCCTGTCAGTCCAATGATGTCCTATACTTTTGACAGAGCATCGGGGCAGCTGAAGCAGCTCTTATATTTGAAAGGGCTATGCTGGGTGGCTTGCCGTTACCTTCTGAGCAGTTAGTCAGGAACATGGAATTTGTTCAGGGTGCTGGTTATAACTCGCCTACTCTTCGAAAAACATACCGTGGGACCTTAAATGTCCATCAACTAATGCCAACAGAGGGGGCGACCAGTTCAACGCCTATTCGAGGGACGCACATTGATGTATCGTCCTATCTGAGAAACGCCAGGGTGACTGTTTACAGCTGGGCCAAGACAAATCCCAGGCTTGAGGGCGAGTGTGTTTACCTCTGAGCTTATTGTGCCAGCCCGATGTGCCGATTCCATGAAACATTCCAATTTTTGACCAAAATTAGATTTTTTTGAAATTCCAAAATGACCAAAATACAATGACTCCCAAACAAAAGGAGGTTCAAATCACATGTGCTGTATTTTGTTTTTCTTTCTTCTATCTATTGACTCTTATATTAAGGACATTGCTATTCTTAGCATAACAAAATTAATGAATCAGTATAAAAATGTAAATTAACGTCCTCATTTATCATAGTATACATTTACAAGGAGAAAATAGAACAATTCGGCAAAATGTAAAAAAAAAAAAGAAAAAAAAAAAAGAATGTAACAAGAGGAACAGAAGAAATTGAGGGGGGAAACACCATTTCAGGGATGTGAGGAGAAAGTAATGATAATAATAAGAAAGTAAAGTAATAATAGCGGAGGATGCACGGGGTAGACAAGCAAACTTTGAGGAAGGAAAAACTTGGAATTTGGAAATAGGTTACCTTGTGTGGGAGAGGGAGGACACTGGTCAGGGTTTTGGATGGGGGGATGATATGAGATGGTGGTGAACAACCATTTCGAAGACCTGGAGGGAAGAATGAGATGGAAGAGAATGTGGAAGTTGGTTCCACGGACGCGAGTAAAGAGGAACAAATGTGTGGAGATGAGCAGTGATCCTGGATTTTGGGACTTTCATCAGAAGGGGGCTACTGGCGGACCGTGTGTGATCTGCAGAAACCTTGAGGGACAAAGCATGGAAAGAGCAGAGGGTGCAAGACAAGAAAAAAGACTGCATAATAGAGAGAGAGTGACAACAACTTGTCTGTAATGTGAAAATGATAGGTCCAGAGAATCAGCTTCATCGTGGGAGAGATTCCAATGGTCTTGAAGGCCTTGGTTTACACAGTGTCAAGTTGAGCAAGATGTGAGGCAGAGGAGTCAACCCAGTGGGGAGAGCAGTACTCCATCAAGCTGCGGAGGAAGGCCTTGAAGGTGGATAGAAGTTCAGGTGTGCTAAAGAAGGACAGCGGAGGATGTCCAGTCGGGGTCTGGCTATGTGGCTAGTCCAACAAGGATCATGGCTGACAGCAAGACCCAAGAGTAACTGAACGTCTTCATGAGGATTGTTAAAACATAGACAGGAGGGTTTGCCACACGGTCCTGTGTGAGAGAGAGAGAGAGAGAGAGAGAGAGAGAGAGAGAGAGAGAGAGAGAGAGAGAGAGAGAGAGAGAGAGAGAGAGAGAGAGAGAGAGAGAGAGAGAGAGAGAGAGAGAGAGAGACAGAGAGAGAAAGAGACAGAGACAGAGACAGAGAGACAGAGAGACAGAGAGACAGAGAGACAGAGAGACAGAGAGACAGAGAGACAGACAGAGAGAGAGAGAGAGAGAGAGAGAGAGAGAGAGAGAGAGAGAGAGAGAGAGAGAGAGAGAGAGAGAGAGAGAGAGAGAGAGAAAGAGAGAGAGATCAGGATTGAAGGACATATTTAAACTGCTTCACCATGTTGTGTTTTTTTTTTCAAAGTCTACAGAGAGGGAAAAGGCTGCAGCCTGCCTGTCTGAAGGATGTGATGTCACTGCAGAGGGTGGAGACATCAGCAAATAGATAAAGATGATTTTCCAGAGGGTCAGAGAGATCGTTAATCAAGGGCGTAGCCAGAGGTCCAAAAGCGATGAGGCGAAAAGAAGTGAACTGTCCTATTTAGGTATTGTGATAGGAGTGGAGATAAGAGTATTCAGAGCACTGCCAGGTAGCTTTGATAGTTTACTCCCCAGGAGGCTCAGATGGCCAGAGGGCTCAGGCCAGATCATATTTCAGGAAATGAGCGACGAGGAAACTGTCTCGTCTGCCTCAGCCTGGCTACGCCCTAGTTAATGAAGATCGGGAATAGGACAGGGCACAGAACACTACCTTGGGACACTTTAGCCTTAACAGGGTGAGGAGATTAAAGGATTCAAGTGAGAGTCAAACATTGGCTTTGGGAGTAGAGGAAGTCAGTAAGCCATGTGTGGAGTCAGCCTTGGATGTCATAGGCAGAGAGTTTGGAGGCATGGCGGGATGTCAGACTGCATTTATAACATGACATGTGTCGAGAGAGACGGCTCCGATCTCATGTCCGACATCGCGAGCCTCCATCCATTGTTGGGAGAGTAGAAGCAGCCTGTCCTGCTTGGTGGAGTGACCTGGTCTGAAGTGAAATTGGTGATACGAGATGAGGTTGTTGGAGGAAAGGAAGGGTTTCACATCAATTGTGATGTAGGACAATGACCTTGCTGATGATTAGAAGTAAGCCGATAGGTCTGTCATTAATGGGATCGGTTTTTGCATCTTTTATGTAATGCTGTGATGTTCGCAGATTTCCAAGCAGATGGAAGATGAGCAAATGATAGGGTGAAAAGGGCAGAGAGGATGTGAAAGAGCAGCAGAACAGGACTTTAGGACACATGAGGTGATACTGTGCAGTCCAGTTGTAGAATCAATCAGAATCAAGGACGAACTGAAACTGCTACACCTTCTCAGGTGCAAAAGACACAGAGTACAGGAGCAGTTGGGAACAACAGGAAAGAATGGGTTCCGAGAGTGAGGGGCTGGAGACACAAGATTTGGAAGCAAACACAACATTGAGGCATTCGGCCTTCTCACGAGAAGAGTTGGCTGTGGTGCCATTTGAAGAGAGGGAAGCGATGGAGGGGGTGCATACTCTGGAAAAGAACTTAACAAGGTGCCACCAGGTTTAAGAGGAGGGAGACAAGTTTAAAAGTTCAACATTGAGGTTGGACAGATTTTGTTGTCTGGCTCTCTTGACAGTGGACACACACCTGCTGTGGGATTTATGGAATATGATCTGAGTTTGCCTTTGGCCAGTTTTGCTTTATAGGAAGAGAAGGCAAGGCCGAATAGAAAATCCTCTTCATCTCTTTGCTGATGACTCCACCCTCTGCTGTACCATCTGACATCCCTCAGACCGGCAAGCAGCAGCTTCTTCGCTCTCTGCAGATCTGGATAAAATCACAAACTGGTCCAACATGTGGAACATGTCTTTCAATCCTGAAGAATCTCACACGCTCACGATTCTTGTCTCCTGCCCCCCCCCCCCCTGTTTTGCGTTGTGTGTTAGCTCTCATACGAGCCTCGACAATGTATACAAAAAAAGAAATTTTGAAGACAAGATGGGAAAGAGAGAGAGACAGAGAGACAGAGAGACAGAGAGACAGAGAGACAGAGAGACAGAGAGACAGAGAGACAGAGAGAGAGAGAGAGAGAGACAGAGACAGAGACAGAGACAGAGACAGAGACAGAGACAGAGACAGAGACAGAGACAGAGACAGAGAGAGATAGAGAGAGAGAGAGAGAGAGAGGAAACGAGAGAGAGAGAGAGAGGAAACGAGAGAGAGAGAGAGAGAGAGAGAGAGAGAGAGAGAGAGAGAGAGAGAGAGAGAGAGAGAGAGAGAGAAGGTTTCTGTGGAAGAATTCCCAGGCCAAGTTAACATCAGGGGCAGTAGATATGGGAGACCAGTCCTAAAGAGAAATGCCTGCTTGCAGTCCTTGCCAATTTGAGTGAACTGCTGGACTCGCCGGCATTGAGGCAGCTCTCTGAGAATAGCCAGAGAGATGTTGACTTTCACAAGCACATGATCAGATGAACCAGAGGACGATCAGGACACATTTGTGGGAAAGTTTGTAATCACCAAGTCCAGAAGGGAGGATTTGCCATCGGGAGAAATCCAGGTTGGAAAGTTTTACAGATTGAGTCAGTCCCATGGAGTCACAGAAGTCCTTTTCTGAAATGCCATGGTTGATTCGAGAGAGGTTCCAACATGCAGCCAATTTACATGGTGACAATTGAAATCACCAAATACGAGGAAGAGATAGTTGGGATGACTGGTGAAAATTTTGTCCATGTTGTTTGAGAGAGAGATGGTGATGGAGTCATCACTGTTGTTTGGACGGTACAACACACAGATGAATAAGAGGTGGGAGCGGAGGGGAAGTCACAGCCAAAGGTACTCCTGGGTGTTGGGAAGTGTAAGATCAGTCGAAGGGCAGTGAGAAATTGAGTTATTGATTTAAAGTGCAACTCCGCCACCAATGCAGGGTTCCAGCCTATCAAAGGGGAGAAGACAACCACCGGTGAATGCCATTAAAGAGTCAGGGACTATCCTGGAATGGCCGACATGTCCCGGTTCTTGAATAAGAATGCTCCAGGTAGTTTAACCAACACTTGCAGAGTTTCAAATGACCTTTTCTTTAATTTAATATACGACACGTGTCGGTGGAAACAGTGCCTTTTCCACAAAAACCACACGTCCTGCCAGACCGGTGAAGAGTCCGCTCGCCCTGTGCAGCGGAGATGACGCAACACATGGGTGGAGCATAAATATGCATGAGGCAAAACATGAATATGCATAATGCAAGACATGCATAGAACATAAATACATATTTTCCATTCAAACTTGGTTACATCACAGGGATATCCTGTGGGAGGAAGTATTCTGTTTAACAGATGATATCCAGTTTATCAGCAGTAGCTTGGATCGAGAGATCTGTCAGATTGGAGCGGAAGCCTCAAAGATGTTTGAGGTCCACACAGTTAGGAACAGGGGAGGAGATGCTGGGAGGATGTGGGATGGGGAGTCTGGGAGGGTGTTGCATGGGGGGGGGGAGAGGGGAGGATGTGGGATGGGTGATCAGAGGAGGTAGGAGGGTGCGGGAAGCTGGGAGAGGATGAGACAAGGGGAAAGCTTTGAGGGGTGGGACGAAAAGGTGGGTGGGGTGAGGGGGAAGATTTGAGGAGACTGGGTGGGGGAAGCTTTGAGGAGTTGGGGTGAGATGGGGATGTAAAAAGAGGGGACATGAAGTGGAGGAATGTTAAAGAGGGGGAGACACAGAATGCGTTGGATTGGAAGGACCCGGGCTTGTAGGAGATGTGGGGGAGGGTACTGACATGGAGGGGTTTGACACCGTTAAAGGACGTGAAGGGGAACTGATTATTATGAGCAGACAAAAATCTGCAAACTGGACTTCTCAAGATTCCAACACTGGACATAAGGAGACAAATATCATGGGATGGGTGGAAATATTTTTTCTTGAAGGCATGGAGAAAGGTGGTGGTGTAGGCATGGGAGGAGGGTTGGTGGACAAAAGGCTCAGCTGACAGACAGTTTTGGTCATGAAGAAATGAAGAAAAACATGAAGAAAAACATGACACGTGGGGGTACTCCTGACAGAAAGACGTGCATAATTTTAAGAATGAAATCTTCTTTTTACATTTTCCAGAGAAGTTAAAGCAAGTTACATCTTTAGATTATACTCTTCACGTATTCAAAATATTCGATGAACGAGATACTGTCAACATTCCAAGACATGCTGTCATTCATTTATTTTTCAAAATACAAGTCGATATAATAAATGTTTAAATAGTTTCAGTAATAATAATTAATTAAATTAAATAAATAAAAATAAAAGGTTCACGGTTCTTCAACCAGTAACTCATTTGTAAAGCTTTTTGGCAACCACTCATGTCAGGAAACATCTTCCTCATGTATTAGACAAATGCTAGTTACAGGATACTAAGCTATATTATGAAATAATTTCAGTTGACATCACAAAAAAATGTGCTAATGAGAAAATCCGAATTGGAACTGTTGTGCTTAACGTATAATAATCAGACCTTTAAACCACAATGCATCGCATTTTAACCAAGGGTTCTTCTGCTTTTAGAGCAAGTCAAGTGTTTGGGCATTATGATGTCATCAAAACACATGGACTGGTGTTGATTCTGTCATGCAATACATGTTTTTCTGCATTCTGCAAATTCAGCGAACTAAATTAAATGGTGGTTAGGCCTGGTTAAATTTTAGAATAGCTTATGAACATTTAAAAACTTATTAATCCCATGAGCATTCAATGCATTGTTAAGGAGAGGGACAGCGCAGTTCGGACGGTTTGGAGACAAGTGAGAGAGGCGAGATTGAGATGGTTTGGACATGTGCATAGGAGGGAAACGGAGTATATCGGGAGAAGGATGCTGAGGATGGAGCCACCAGGTCGCAGGAGAAGAGAAACGCCAAAGAAGAGGTTCATGGTTGCGGTGAGGGCGGACATGCAGGTGGTTGGAGTGTCAATGGAAGATGTGGAGGATAGAGCGAAATGGAGACTGATGATCCGCTGTGGCAACCCCGAACGGGAGCAGCCGAAAGAAGAAGAAGAAGAAGAAGAAGAAGAAGAAGAAGAAGAAGAAGAAGAAGAAGAAGAACAAGCAGAAGAAGAAGAAGAAGAAGAAGAAGAAGAAGAAGAAGAAGAAGAATATATACACGTGTATATATGTATATCTTCTTCTTCTTTCGGCTGCTCCCGTGAGGGGTCGCCACAGCGGATCATCCGTATGTTCCGCATAGTGATTTGGCACATATTTTACGCCGGATGCCCTTCCTGATGCAACCCTGGTCACCTTTTACGACACAGGGATATGGTACACCGATTTTAACCGGGGTATACACCGGCCCAGCATACTGGTACTCATTTCGCTGACCTCGGAAGGATGACAGGCTGAGTCAACACCCTGGTGTATTAATTCAGTGGCCCAACGGGGCTTGAACTCAGGAACTTTTGGATCCCAAGCCGCTGCCCTAACCACTGCGCCAACACCAGGCTACGTGTATATATATATATATATATATATATATATATATATATATATATATATATATATATATATATATATATATATATATATATATATATATATATATATATATATATATATATATATATGGTGAATATACTGGTTCTGACTCACTTTTCCCCATGTAAATGAATGGGGGATTTTCAGCGATTCATATTTTTTTCCCTAAAAATAAACCCCCTTCTTATCCCAAGGTATATTTATTTGTCTCCCCTTTTAACCTGGCGACACTTTTTTTTTCAAATAATCCATGCAATAAGATAAAGATTTGTTCAAGTACTAAAGTGGTAATGTGATTTGTTAAAGGTGATTCGAAAGAAATATCTGAAACGTCTAAGCCTCGGGACACTCATCAAATAACCGATGCATATTGTTTAGCTCACTCATTGAACCTATAAAGATTTGTTCATTCTCAAATTCCTTCAATAGTTTAAATTTCTTTGCACAATAATCCCCATCTAAAATATTGAAAAACAAAACATTTGAATCTTTATATTTTTTAAGATACCCCTTTTGTGCCATTACGAAATGATAAACTTCTCTTAATGATCTCATCTGGCCACCGCCCGAGTTGCAAATCATTTTTGTGCATAAACCACGCCATAAAAAAAGTTTTCTTTCAAATGTTTTCAGTTCGTGCCATGAAAATGAGGAAGTGTTTTTTTTACACGGTCGTGCTGTGTGAATGAGGAAGTGTTTTTGGACAGTCATGCTGTGAAAAAATAGGAACTATTCTGTGAGACAAGGCCTCGTGTTTCTATTTTATCTCAGAACACGAACAGGCTTTTAAACATAAGTTTAATCAAAATCATTTTAGGGCATTTTAAGTATGTTTTAAAAATGATTCATACAATTTGAGAATATATCGCCCAGTTATTTTCCAAGCTGTCTCGCCCGAAGCGTCATTTCCTGTGGCCACACCCAATGATTAAGCAATCTCCTCATCGTTGCCTTATAAGTGATTCGCCAGACAAAGTTTCTGCCAGACGGGATTTTCATTTTTACAACTGAGACAAGAGTGATCTTTCTTCCGCGAACAAAACAGCTCAACACAAAGTTGGTAAGCCTGTGTATAGGTTCCTCTTTGAACGATGAAGCAATTGATTATAAATTAAATCGTGATAATTCTGATATATTTTTTTTTCTTAGCAGGTCCTTGGAAGAAGAGCAGTTTACATATCACGATGAGGTGCATGAAATTCATGCTCTTATTGAAGAGGTCAATCATCTTAGAAGAGAATTGAAAAACATTTTTAATGACTGACACGACGTCTTATCACGGCCTCTGATCTTTTTGCCATCTTGTACCAATGGTAAAAAAAAACTGAGACATGGACTCACTCTCTTCCGATGAAGATAACAGCTCACTACAAAGTTGGTAAGTTTGTGTATGGTTTCCTCTTTGAACGATGAAGCAATTGATTATAAATTAAATCGTGATAATGCGAAAATATATATTTTTTCCTGGCAGGTCCTTGGAAGAAGTGGAGTTTACATATCACGATGAGGTGCATCAAATGAATGCTCTTATTGAAGAGGTCAATGATTTTAGAAGAGAATTGAAAAACATTTATAATGACTGGTACGAAGTCTTATCACGGCCTCTGATCTCGAATGAATTAAACCAATGGTGAGACACGTGAGTGTGTGTGTGTGTGTGTGTGTGTGTGTGTGTGTGTGTGTGTGTGTGTGTGTGTGTGTGTGTGCGTGCGTGCGTGCGTGCGTGCGTGCGTGCGTGTGTGTGCGTGTGTGTGTGTGTGTCTCTTTCCCTGTCTGTTTGTCTCTCTCTATCTCTCCCTGTCTGTCTCTTTGTATCTCTCTCTGTCTGTCTTTCTACCTACCTCTCTCTGTCTGTCTCTCCATCTATACCCTTGACTCATTATTTTTTTTTTTTCAGCTCGATCACACAACATAAGCTGTTGAAGCAATCTGGTACAACACATGATTTTCTGGAGGTAAATGTTTCTGAATTATTATTTAGTTATTTGTTTATTTATTCTTTTATTAATATCACTCTCTCTTTGGAATGTCGCCTTATGTTGGTTGCATCATTAGTTTGGACGTGGTTTTACCAGTACACTGGAATTCATTTTATTGGCCTTGGAAGGATGACAGGCTGAGTCGGCCTCCTGGTGTGTTAATTCAGTGGTCAACGAGGCTTGAACTTAGAACCAACACCAGGCTTACTCATATTACCATGTAATTATCTTTATAAAACCTAATTATTATCCACTTTTTGTTTCAAAACAGAATATGGTGTCTGAGTTTCGAAATCACAAGACATCTGAAGAAGATTGCTGGGAAAGATAATACATTCTCGCAAATGAATATTTAATATTTTCAATTTTGATTAATTATATTTGTTTTGTTTACAATTACTTGATTTTGAATTTCAAAAAAAGGATCAAGACATGAAGGAGAGGGAGGGAGGGGGGTGGGGGGGGTAGGTGCGCTCCCCCAACGACCCATCACCCCCTCATCGCACCCCTCCCCTCCCCATGTGTGTGTGTGGGGAAGGGTGGGGGTGGGATGAGGGAGGTGGTGGGTCAAAGGTGGGGGCGCACAGGGGGGATGAGGGGGTGGGGCTTGTGTGGGTGGGGTTTATGTGGGCGGGGCTTGTGTGGGCGGGGCTTGTGGGAGGGTGTTTATGTGGGTGGGGCTTGTGTGGGCGGGGCTTCGGTGGGGTTTATGTGGGTGGGCTTCGGTGGGGGGCGTTTATGTGGGTGGGGCTTGTGTGGGCGGGGCTTCGGTGGGGTTTATGTGGGTGGGCTTTGGTGGGGTTTGTGTGGGCAGGGTTTATGTGGGTGGAGCTTGTGTGGGAGGGGTTTATGTGGGCAGGGTTTATGTGGGCGGGGCTTCGGTGGGGCTTATGTGGGAGGGGTGAATGTGGATGAGGCTTATGTGGATGAGGTTTGTGTGGATAAATGGATGGGTGGATGAGTGGAGCTTGTGTGGATTGGTGGATAATTTTTTAATTAAATAAACATGTTGTGTGTGGGGAACTAATTAACGAATCACTAATTATGTGAATATGATGATTAGGGGTGGAGTTTGTGGGGGGTTTGTGTGTGTGGAGGTTGTGTGGAGCTTGTGGGGGGTTTGTGTGTGGTGGGGTTTGTGTGGGGTTTGTGTGGGGTGGGGTTTGTGTGGAGCTTGTGTGGGGTGGGGTTTATGTGGGTGGGTTTTGTGTGGGCGAGTCAAAAAGGGGCGGAGTCGAAAAATTTCAATTTATCTTTGTCTTTTGTAATTCCTGGGAATAAAATGAACCTAAAATCTCTTCCCCTTCCAAATCATATATCTTATAAGTCCAAGGAACCGTATCTATTACATCAACAATTTTAAAAAGTTCGTTCGTCCATCGTTTAATATAACCCTTTTCAAAATGAGATTTTCACCTATATATTCTTACGATATCACTAACTTTGAACTTAGGTTTTCTGACATGAATCTCTTTTTCATATTTTAATTTTGTAAATGTTTCTGATGGTTTCATATTTGTTGACGTGTGAACCGTGTCATTATACTTATCCACAATATCCTGAATAAAAGATGACCATTGTTGTGAACCGAGTTGTGTGAATTTTTTATATAGTCTCTCTTTTAAGGTACGATTAAAACGTTCAACAACAACTGCCTTCCCTTCATTAAAGGTACTGTAATACTGTAATATGTAATACTGTTATTTTTTAGAAAATTCATAAATGTCTTGTTATAAAACTCTCTAGCCTCATCAGTCCACAATTTTTTAGGTTTTCTCTTACTTTTATTAAATATCTGTTGAAAGGCTAACATAAGAGTATTACCTGTTTTGTTTTTTAATGGTACAACCCATGCGTATCTACTCCTCAATAACGGTTAAAGCATACTTGTACCCCTTATCATTATTGAGTTCAATCAAATTAGCAGACCAGATATAATCTACGTCCTTGGAATAAACTTTCCTTCTCTGAAACTTTGTGAATATTGGTTTATGTAATTCATCAGCTAATTGCTCTTCAGTCTTAATGACATCATTAGAGCCTATAAGTTTTTTGAATTTCCAAGTCCAAGTTTCAATTTAGCACTGATCATCTTCTTCACAATGAACCGATCAACTTTTTCTCTCAAGGTTGGATTTTGTATCAGAGACAAATTATACAACATTTCTCTATCGGCTTCATGCTTTTCTTCCAACGTTGTGGTATTCCCATAATCAATATCGTGTCTCATGCACACTTCATCAACTCTATTGATGGGTTTACTCCATGATTTAGGATTGTCTGCCTCATCTAATCTTTTATCCAAGTTTGTGCCTGGACCACAGAAAGAATACTCTGGAAGATGTAATTCCCCTGGTATTCCAGTAGTTGTAAATTTACTTCCTGATAAAAACTTTTGTATATCTCCTCCTCGTTTGTGTTTGGAGATAAATTGATTTTTTTTTGAACCACACACCGAACATATACCTTTTTGTATAACCCTGTTATTTTTACTTTTAATATATGAAATATTTTTAGTATTAGTTTTCTTTTTACATTTGAGACAATAACTCATTTATTTATGTGAAAAAATTCCTGTAGAGTGCAAAAACCTTTTTAGTTTCCAACATGCACATTTGAATCTTAATTTTTAAAACATAAAGAATCCTTAGAAATGCCTTCACTCTCTCCTCCATTTATTGAATAAAAAAAAATAAAAATGAAAAACTTGAATTAAAATGAATATCTTGTCGATGTCAATAGTCTTGTAGAAAATATTTCAAATAGACTTGTCAATTCTTTGTTTTCCTCCTCGGTGGGTTGAGTTATTTTCTGTAATACCACCAATCTTTTTTTAATCTCACTGGTTTCCATATTTTGATATTTATTTTGTCTCGCTCTTTCCTCCCTCTCCTTCTCTCTCTCCTCCCTCTCCTTCTCTCTCTTCTCCCTCTCCTCCTTCTCTCTCTTCTCTCTTTCCTCCTTCTCTTTCTTCTCCCTCTCCTCCTTCTCTCTCTTCTCCTTTTCCTCCTCTTCCCTCTCTTCTTCAACTCCTTCCTCATCCCTTATTATCCTTGAATCGCTTACACCCCATAGAATATCATACATATATTCATCAGGATTTCTTGTTATTCCTGTATCCAAAATATTTTTTTTACAACAGGAAACCAATAAAATTTCTTTTGAATTTCTAAAAGAGCCTTACCTTTTCTTAACATTATAATTTTTTCATTTTTAACATTCTAATTAAATCTAAAGTTGTCGGTTTATCAACATCAGCATAATGCCAATCTTTTATTGAAAATACCTCATTCTTATGTTGTAGAACATATTTATTAAAATACCGAATACCCTTTTCTTGAAGGTATGCTTGGACACAGAAATGATAATTTTCTTGAAGCCTTCTTGCTGTCATTTATGTATTAGAAATATATGTTAGAATAATATTATGGCACGAAACACCTCCCCATCTTCCCATAGTTAAATCATTTTGTATTTCCTTACTTATTATATATAATCCTGTTTTTTCTATTTTCATGATATAAACAAGGGCAAAAGCATTATTATATGTACCCTTATTAAATTCTTTTATTTGTTGTTTACTAATCGTGGCCCCACAAAACTCATTCTCAATACCAAGTGGATAATATTCTTCCTTACGAGACTGATTTAATTGTTCCAGGTCTTCGAGGTTAATTTTAAATATACCCTAAATCATTCATATCATACCCCCATTGTTCTATTCTCATACAAACGATACGCCCTTCTTTATAAAAATTTATTTTAATTCGAACTGTGAATTCTGTATGACCTGGAGATAATATCAACACTTCTGTATCTATGGAATACACGGCCGTTTTATTTAAAGATATATATTGTGATAAATCGCTTAATCTCACCAAGTCATTCGCGTCAGTCGGGCTTGGATAATTTTTTAATTTCTAAGCATTTTTCATGTTAATTTTTTGGTTATATTATATTTATGTCGTTCAGCCTGTGCCTTTGTGTAATAATTTGATAAATCAATATCCAGTTCTTGAGATACACCAAAGATAGAACCATCTTCACCAACATAAGTCATTTATATTAGATTAAAAATAATATAAATTTTTTTTATTTTTGTTGAGTTGAAATAACACATATAGACATAATTGACCACAACACTTGGAATTTAATTCTTGGACTTGAAATGTTTGATAAACACCATTCTGTAAGAATTTTATGACTTCAACAGGTGGTGGAAGACCAAAACTATCAAAATAATATTTGTCTTGACTATTAAAAATACAAACCCAATGAGAACCGTTCCCATTATTATCTTCTAAGTTCATAATAATATTCTTTGTATGTTTCGGCACATTTGTTAATTCATCTCTCATACAAATAACCACATGATGAATTTTTAATTTCTTACAATATTTGACAAGTTGTAAATTTGATGTTGTATTCTTTCCAAATTCTTTAAACCACTCATCAATGCTCATTTATTTATTAGAAAGATAAAATCCATTACCTCTTTTCGTTAATTTTACACCTGCTTGTGCTATAGAAGAAAGCATATCTCCAACTAACAATCTCGCTTTATCAGGCAGACCTTCAAGTTTTTCAGCAAAATCTACAATTACACCACTTCCACTAATTTGTTTCTCCAACTCTTTGTTATGTCTTTCCAATTATTTTTGAGCCTGGAGTTGAGCCTTCCTTTCGTTGGCAGTTTTCACCGCTGTTGAAATACCACCCGTCAATGCTCCAACCGCACTTAAACCAGCAAATAAAGGAATTAGAAATGGGAGAAATCCTCCACTCGTCTCTCTTATTGAATATTTTTTCAACATTGGTTTTGTTATTTTAATTTTAAGTGAGCCAGTGTCATTCAAGATTTTAACCTGTTCTCTTGTGAGCAAAACATCAATTCTTACTGCTCCTTTTCTCTGAATTGTATTAACGTTAATCGTACAAGGCTTTTGATTTTGAATACAAGGTGATAGTTTATGAAGATTGATTTGATTAACATATACCCCAGTTGGTACTTTTCCACTCATTTATTTAACAAAAAATTATGTGAGACTAATCATCACACCATTATCTGTATTAATCTGTAATTCTGTTTCTTCCAAAAGCAAACAATATGTATCAACTTCTTCACTCTCTCCTCTTTCAATGCATAGGGAAGTATCCACTCGATTAGACTTTATAGTTTCCTTTTGAGCGCTCAGGTCAAACGCATAGATTGTATACAAACTTTTAAATGCTGTCATATCCAAAATAGGTTCTTTATTTCCATTACTTTCACACACCTTTTGGTAAGACTTGTATGCTTCAGCAAAATCATTTTTTCCCCAATTAATTTCCAATCTATCTCGTGGATAAAATGTTCCATCTAGAGAAACGCGAAGTTGTTTCACCTTAGCATTATCACTCAATGCATTATTCTTATCAGTCGCAGTATCACCATCTGGCTTTTTAAAAATGATCCACAGATATCGTGGCTTTCCTTCCAGAACACCCAAATTCCACGTGTAAGTAGTTTGGTTGAGTTTAACGTGTTGACAACTTCTTTTGAGGTATGATACACTGAGTGGTTTCTTTGAGTTAAGTCTTCTATTCAACATCTCTTCTGTTTTAAGATTAGGAGTATATTCACTGATATACCAACTCATTTCCTCAATTACAAATTTATTCTGTTCACCAAAAGCACTACCAACACCAAAAAGCAATCGATTTTCATTATCATTCCTTTGTAGTTGAAATCTAATTTTAAGACCATACAGAACTTTATCATGATCACAAAATCCAAATATACCTTTAAGAGGAACTGCCACAGTAAAACTATTTTCTGCTTTTGTATCATCATTATACGCTCCTTTCCGTTGAGTATATCCAGGGTCTGTGTTTGTTCCCGTTGACATATCAGGAATAAAACCTTCGACAGACCCCTTTCCCATTCTATCACTGAATGTATAGAGTGTAAATTTCATCATTTCAGATACAGCAGAGACATAATCAACCGCTTCAACTTCTTGTGTTCCAATATACAAACGCACACTATCAAACATTTTCCAGAAGAAATCATTTACAAGTGTAGCGTTTGTGTTAGTCGCAGCCTTAGTGAATTTAAATTTACACAACAAGAAACTTTCGGATAGATTCAAATAGGTTTGTTGATTATTTATTTCAAAACTTTTTGTACCATTCGTATTCCAGTCTGTTCCAGTTATTGCATTTACCTTGAAGTAATCTTCTTGTTTAGTGGAGTTTGAGATAATAATAGTATCATCCAAATCATAGATACTATCAATTGCTTCCATACTTGTATTTATTTAGGAAAAAAGATGTTAAAACTTTTGAAACCCTGATCCAAGTATTCGAATTATTTTCTGTCGTTCTTGGGGGGACAACTGAGTTTTGCCTTTCTTAATTTCTTTTATTGCTTGTAATTTATGAGATACCTTCTGGGCATCTTTTATGCTCTTTACAACACCTGCTACATTTCCCACAGCAGAAGCAGTTGAACCAATTCGATCTTGATGTTTAAGAATAGTTGAACCAATACCCATTAGAGTATCAATTATCCCATCTCCTCTAAATCGATGTCCAACACCCCTTTGTCTCTTAGGTTTATAGTATCCTCTACCAAGATACATACCTTCACCCTTGTAGTATGGGGAAAGCAACATCCCATCCCCTGTAATTATTTTATATTTTCCCAACTCGTGTTTCCTCACAATAACCATCGTATTTATTTATTGGAAAACTTCACGTAGGTGAATCCTGATGGATATAACTTCTCCATTAAAAGAAATCATACGATTATCTCCGTCGGTTATCCTAAAATTTACTCTGTGTATGGTTTTTCCTGACACAGGGAGATAGGCCTAAACCAAATTTTGGGGTTCCATATTGAATTTATAACCAATTGGGGTTGAGTATGCGCTGAATGAAAATATTGCATTTTTTTTTTCCATCATTATTAGCACCATCAATCAAATCACAGTGAATTAACACCGAATTTATTCCTGAGGATATTTGAATGACATTATCACTGTAAAACGTCCCATTAGTTTCAATCTTTTTTGAGGAGAAACCCAAGAACTCTCTAAATGAATTATCAATTGTGAAATCAACCTTGTAGTTATTTTTAACTTTCATCGTTGATTTTGAAGTATGTTTTTGAATGTCTATAACAATATTTTTTGGTTCATCACCCTGTTCTTTCATAAGACGAGCAATTTCGGAAGATATTTGAGAAATCTCATATGCTCCGGGTGAGACTGTTATCGTTTTGTATCCACTTCCGGGGTTATTACTAAACTTGTCATTTTTATCAGTTATATTAAATAAGGTATTATAAGTTTCCATGGACAATAAAGATGCCTCATATTCTTTTGTTGGGTCAAGTTGTAGTGGGTATGGGAATGAAGATGTGTGGTCGCTTGTTGTGAAATTAAAACTCAGGATTGTGCTTCTCATCTTATTTAATATGAGATAAAATGTCTTTATATTGAGATTTATTAATTATTTTCATGTTCATCAACTGGTCTAAAATGGCTGATGCTTCATTAAAACAATTGTTATTTCCAGTCTTCTTACTACCTAACAACAATAACAGTCTATTAACTAATTGCGATGGGTCATTTGGAAGAAAACTAATACCTGAACCAAGGATACTTAAAGCCTGAATAATGTGTTTCTCCTTCTCATTTTTCCTACTTTTACTAGAAATACTAACCCAATAATTTAGAGTGTTCAGCAGATCAATATATACTCTATCATCATTATTTTTCATATCCAATGGTTTATCAATATACTTAGATTCACCCCTCACAGTTGAACCTTGTCTTCCATCTTTTGTGAGAAGAAACATTAATCTCGGAGTTAGTTTAACAGGGGGTTGAGCAGAACCTAAGAACCTTAATTCATCATTAAATATCAATACCTTTTCTTGAACAAGATGAAATATTGCTGGTTGTTCTGTTGGAATGAGTCCTGCTTTGGTTTTTGAATCCGCTGAATATTCATTGTTTTGAAGAGCATTCACAATATAATCAGGGGGTCGATTAATCTCTTCCAGTTGTTGAAATAAACCTTCATCATCATATACCTTTAATTCTCCTAAATGCACTAATTCTTCCTCCGTCATTTGATCAAAATCTTTTAACATTTGAAGTTTTTTAGGAGTATATTCTACTGTGGGAACTGTGGAAACATCTTTCATTTTTTCTTGGGAAGTTTTTCAAAGTGGTTTTAAAAATTTATCTTGTTTTCTTTCAAATGCTTCTTCGCCCGTTAGTTTCTGTCTGCGTTTCTTCTTTATGTCTTCCTGCTGTTTTACAACTTTTGAAACCAACTCTTGATGTTCCTTAAATCTTATTGCTCTTTCTTTTGCATCCATTTATTTGTTGTAAAATATCATTTAATGAATTGTAAAGATCAACAGGGAAATTTTCCTTTTCTTCATCATTCAAGTAGATGTGTTCAAATAAATCCTTTTCTTTAAATATTTCATCAAATTCTTTATTAACATCAATGCGAGTTGTAATTTCTTCTTCACTAATACTTGCATCTCTGCTTTTCATACGTTTGCGTTGAGTTTCTTCATCAACATCAAAACCGAATGATAAAATCTTCACTCCGCTCAGATGTTTAATAATTTGTCTCGTTCCTTCTGGATTAGTTTCTAATATCCCAAGACCACCAGATTTTAGTTTCCTTAACTCACTCTTACAATGTGAATATTTTGTTGTACAAAGAGAAACCTCCTCAAATATTTGACCTTCATTCCTCAATCGCATATGTTCCTCCACTGAAATATAGTGATAATCTTCACCTTTTACTTCTCCAGGTCTTATTGCTCTAGTTGTTGTTGATACAATGCGTATCACGGGATGTTTTTCAAGTAAATTTTCAATATTCTCATTTGTACTACACAAGAACCTTGATTTATGAAAGTTTTTTTTCCAGAAGCAGATTTACCCACAAGATTTATAATAATAGTTGTCATTTATATATGGAATTGTTTATAAAACAAAAAATATATCCCTTAATATCTCATCTTGTTTCACAACAATATATTTATATTTTTCAGTCGTTTGCTTCATGTAATCCTCAAATTTCTTTTTACTACATAATGTAGAACAATTATCTCTCCAAAAATTATTGATATCTATTGAATTTAACTTGAATAAAATAAAAGTATTAGCATTGTTTCTGATGGAACGACGAGGAAGTTGAAAGTACGATTGACTAAGATAAATACAATTACAAGAAGAATGTCTCCCTCTTGTGTAGTAGCTGTCCATTACCGTTTGGTTTCTCTCATCAACACAATCATCAAAGATAACGAGGTTCTTTTTTGATTTATCCAAATCTTGGGGAGATGGTATATCATCCGTCTTATCACTAAGAATACAAGTTATCGGATTTGATTTCTTTTTACATCTCTGTGTTTCACAAAATAGTTGAATTATATCTTCAATGTTATAATCATTTCGGTTTTTTGACGTTTAAATAAACCGATTCTATCTTCTTTTTGAAGACCAGCATTAAAACCTTGTGAGAGTAGTTGATACTCTAGTTGAAAACTCGACTTTGTGAAAATTATTAAATTATCATAATCTAAAAAGTTGGGAGTGAGGAGCATCTTTAAAAGTAAGCAGGTTGTTCCACATCCACTTGAACCAACTATGAGACATCTTAATGAATTTGGGAGATTTTTATGGTTGTTAAATTTTATCTTATTTTCCCAAATGGGTAAAAAATCATTCATTTATATATTTGGAAAACAGGTTATTTAATTTATTATTGGCTTTTTTAGAAACTCTATATTTTATCCTAAGTTCAGGTTTAATTTCAAGATAATCCATTATTTTATTTATACAATATCTTGTGTTGATATTTCCCTGAAAATCACATCCATGAATAATATATAACAACAATCCTTTGAACATTTCTCTAATACGTTCAGTTTCTTCCCTTGTAAGGAAAGGTGTGTTATCACCCTCATACTTTACATTCATTTCTCTTATCAATCTTGTAAAGTAATTCATTTTTGGTGTAAATCTTAAAGAATTATTTTCCTTTTTATATTTTTTATTATCATTAATTAGAAGATAATCACAGAATATACATTGTTTATAGGCTTTTGACTCTGTGTTTAATCCCCGTCTTTCACACGCAGGACAATTCTCAAATTTGTCATATGGAGAATCAGGAAAGTCTAGCATATTTATAAAGTAAAACTTTACTTAAACTGAAATTCATCTATACTTTCAGTTGTATATTGACTCATATTTAATAATATTACCATCGATATCGATATACTTTTTTTCATTACCAGATTCAACGACAACATTTTTTATATTAAAGGTAATTTTAAAATGATCGTTAACGACTATTGAACGAAATGTCATTTCACCTGATATATTAACATCCTTTATTTCATCAGGATTTACATCTTTAGGGTTGTTGAAAAAAATACAAATTTCTCCTTGCATATTACAGATGGTCTTATCTTTTCTTTCTAAAGCTTCATCCATAAGGTTTTTGTTTTTTGATACTTTTTATTGTTTCATTGCTTTTTCTAGTTTTGAATATATTACCAGAAGGAGAGGAGAAACTTTTGTTAGAGATACTTTAATTGATGTTCTACCAGGTATACTAAAAGCCCTTCCACTGAAGGAAATTGAAGAACTCATATTATTTACCATAATTGTTTTTATCCAATAGTTGTTATATTTATCTTTGTTCAATTTTACATCCTTGACATATTTCTCAGTATCTTTAACAAATGAAGAGATTGATTGAAACTTGTCTTTTGTGTTTTGAAACATTGTATTTATTCAGTGAAAAAGTTGGAGGATAAAATGGTTTTAAGCACAGATTCACCTGTTAAATAAACGAAATTTTCATCAAGAAAATTTTAGTTTAAGCAAAGATTTATTGTATAAATATGGTGAATACAACAAACTGCGATGTTTGTAATCACAAATATAAACATTATCGAAAACACCTCCGAACCAACAAACACACATTTAATCTATTTCATAAAATATCTCCTCTTGAGTTGGAAAGAAAACATTGTGATATCTGTTCAAAGGATGTTTTGAAGAGAAGTTATAATAAACATCTTCAATCACAAAAACACAAGAAAAATGAGTTTAAAGTAAAGGGAGACTATTATATTGAAAACACTGATGGGGCATTTAAAGGGCATATAAAAATAAGGATTTTTCAATTTGGAGAACCTGGTCCATCATCAATAGCTGAATCAATTGAAATAGTGAAACCTGATGTTGAAAAAGTTATTAAAAAGACATTAAAAGAAATGAAAACTTTAAAGTTTTATATGGGAGTGAAAATGAATATGAAAAGACAAGATGAAGAACAAACTCCTTATATGAGAACAGATCTTCATTATATAACATCATTTCAAGATTTTTTAAATAGTAGGGTTTATGAAGAACTATCAAAACAAGAGGAGGATGTTGATAATACAGTGGTAGGAAGTGGATTCAATATTAAAAAAAAATCATCTTTTTAGATATACACATTCTAAAATCAAACCGTCTTAAAGCTTCTTCTTATATTGAATTACCAAAAGAAATAAAACTAAAGAAGGCAGTTGTTAATATTAAGAACAATGATAATAAATGTTTTCTCTGGTCTGTTCTTGCTCACTTTCATCCACCAAAATGTAATTCAGAAAGAGTAAAACAATATATGAAATATGAGAATACCTTGAAAATTAAAGATTTTAAATTCCCAATGCCACTAACAGATATTCCTAAATTTGAGAAAAAGAATAATCTTTCTATTAATGTATATGGATTAACGGATACAAACAAAGTTAAAATATTAAAAACTTCAAACAACTATAAAAATGAAGAAACACACATTGATCTTTTATATTTTAGTGTATGAAATAATTCACATTACACAGACACCAATAATTTATCAAGATTAATCTCTTCTCAGGTATTCAGAACAGCAAACAAAATATATCCTTGTAAGCGATGTCTTAATTCATTTCATACAAAAGAACGATTAGAACAACATTCAAAATATTGTAGTAATCATAAATCAGCTGTAATTACAATGCCTAAACCTGGTGAAAAGATTTCTTTTGAAGATTATAATAAATCTATCATGCACCCATTTGTGATATACGCTGATTTTGAGTGTATCCTTAAAAAGATAAATACTGCTTCTCCTCATCCAAAAGAATCATATACAAATAAATATCAAAAACATATTCCTTGTGGTTTCTGTTATTATATCAAATCATCTGTTGGAGAAAAGTATAACAAACTTGAACATTATAGTGGAAAAAAAAGCTTCACAAGAGTTTGTAAAACGATTAGAAAAGGATTGTATAAGACCAACTAAATTAATGAAAGAAACAAATGAACCGATGAAATTAACGGAAGAAGAAAAATTATAATTTAGAAAGAACTATATCTGTCATATTTGTGAGGGGGAAATTAAGGAGTCTGAAGTTAGGGATCATTGTCATCTTACTAGTAAATATAGAGGTCCCGCTCATTCCTGTTGTAATCTTAATTATAAATTACCTTCTTTTGTTCCAGTCTTTCTTCACAACAGCGCCAACTATGATACACATCTATTTATAAATGAACTTTCAAAAACACCAGGGAATATTTCTGCCATAACAAACACAAGTCAAAAGTATATTTCATTTACAAAAATGATATTCACAAAACCTTTAACTCGTATTAGGTTTCTAGATTCTTACAAGTTTATGGGAACACCACTAGCCTACCTCGCATCAAATCAAAGCTCCACGGACTCTTTTCCAAATCTTAATTCATTCTTTCCAAAAGAGGAAATTCTCACTAAAGAGGAAATTCAGATTAAAGAGAGAATTCAAAGTAAAGAGGAAATTCTAATTAATGAGGAAATTAATGAAGAAATTCTAACTGAAGATGAAATTCTAATTATAAAGAAAATTCGAACAATGAATGAAATTCTAACTAAAGAGGAAATTCTGATTAAAGATGAAATTCTGATTAAAGAAGGAATTCTCACGAGAGAGGAAATTCAAACAAGGAATGAAATTCAAAGTAAAGAGAAAATTCTTACAACTAAGGGAATTTATCCTTGTGATTATATGGATTCATTTATGAGATTTAAAGAAACACAACTTCCTTCAAAAGAAAGTTTCTATAATAACCTTTATGAAGAAGAGATAAGTGATAAGGAATATAAACACGCAAAAGAAATATGGAAAATATTTAAGATAAAGAACCTTGGAGAATATCATGATTTATATCAAAAAACAGATGTTTTATTGTTCGCTGATGTGTTTGAAGCTTTTAGATCACTCTGTCATAATAAAAATTGTTATGGATTAGATCCTGCCCACTATTTCACATCTCCTGGTTTAGCTTGGAGTGCAATGTTGAAAATGACAAAACAAGATATAGATTTAATCAGTGATGTTGATATGCTTTTGATGATTGAGAAGTCCAAGAGAGGTGGAATATCACAAGTATGTTCAAAAAGATATGCTAAAGCAAATAATAAATATCTTCCAAATTATGATAGTGAAAAAGATAGTAATTATTTGATGTATTTTGATGCTAATAATTTGTATGGATGGGCAATGTCTCAATCTCTGCCTTATGGTAAATTAGAGTGGGTGGAAGAAAAGGATTATGAAAAGGCTTTGATGAACATTGTTATTTCTTCTCAAGAGGAATTGAATGAAGAAGGAGGTTATTATTTTGAAGTTGATTTGAAGTACCCGAGTGATCTTCATAATAAGCATAAAGACCTTCCTTTTGCATGTGAGAAAGAAACCTCAAAGAAAGAATGGTTCAGTGATTATCATAAAAGTTTTAATATTAAAGGCAAATCAACAGAAAAGTTATTAACAACATTCTATGATAAAGAGGGTTATGTTTTGCATCAGAGAAGCTTAAAACAGTTTTTGAGAGAAGGATTGAGAGTAGCTAAAATTCATAGAGTTTTAAAATTTAAACAAAGTCCTTGGGTGAAAAAGTATATTAAATTCAATACAGATATGAGAGCAAATACAAAAGTAAAATTTGAAGGGGACTTTTATAAATTAATGAATAATGCTGTATTTGGAAAGACTATGGAAAATGTTAGAAACAGGCAAAACATTAGATTCGCAACATCTTGGAAAGAAGCTTCGAGATTGATAAATAAGCCAAGTTTTGAGAGAGAAGAGGTTTTTTCAGAGAACCTTTCTGCAATTCATATGAAAAAGGAAAGTATTATAATGGATAAACCAATTTATATTGGAACAGCAGTTCTTGATTTATCAAAGATATTGATGTATGATTATTTGTATAATGACTTAAAGAAAGAGTATGGTGAAAATGTTTCATTGTTGTATATGGACACTGATAGTTTTATCCAAGATATAAAAACTGATGATGTTTATAAAGATATGAAGAAAAATATTGGAGTATATGATGCAAGTAATTTCAGCAAGAAGAGTGAGTTATTTTCCAAAAAGAATGAAAAGGTTATTGGTAAGTTTAAGGATGAGTTGGGTGGAAAAGTAATGAGTGAGTTTATTGGATTGAGAGCAAAGGCATATGCTTATAAGTATGGTGATCAGATTGATAAGAGGTTAAAGGGAATAAAGAAATATGTAATAAAGAAATCAATAACTTTTAGAAATTATTATAATTGTTTGATGAATAAGAAAGAAGAATATAGGAAAATGAATACAATAAGAAGTTATAAACATAACATATATAGTGAAGAAGTAAATAAAAAGGCATGAGGAGCCTTTGATGATAAGAGATTTATTTTAGATAATGGAATAGATTGTGTTCCATATGGATATTGTATGATAGAGTGAATAGAATAGATTGTGTTTTAACGATGGGAAGATGGGTTAGGGTTTTTTAAGGGCTACCGCCGCGTTTTTTGCAATATATAAATGGTCAAACCAAGTATTAATCAAACTAAAGAGTGGAGAAAATCTCAGTCTTGGTATATAAATGGAAAACATAATGAATGTGAAAAATATCAAATAAGTCTTATTGAAAAAATAACTAAAACAAAGGTAAATAAAACAAATAAGCGAATCAATTTAAAAAGTAGTAAGTTAGAGGATGTAAAGAAAAAAATGAATATCCTTGAATGGACTGAAAACTTTGATGGTTATCAATTGAACAATGAAAAAACAATTTACTATAATCTCAAAATGATATGTGGCTCAGGAGGTGGTCAAACAAGAGCATTAAGAGAAGTTTATCATTTCGTAATGGCACAAAAGGGGTATCTTAAAAAATATAAAGATTCAAATGTTTTGTTTTTCAATATTTTAGATGGGGATTATTGTGCAAAGAAAATCAAACTATTGAAGGAATTTGAGAATGAACAAATCTTTATAGGTTCAATAAGTGAGCTAAACAATATGCATCGGTTATTTGATAAAGAGTGTCCCGAGGCTTAGACGTTTCAGATATTTCTTTCGAATCACCTTTAACAAATCACATTACCACTTTAGTACTTGAACAAATCTTTATCTTATTGCATGGATTATTTGAAAAAAAAGTGTCCCCAGGTTAAAAGGGGAGATAAATAAATATACCTTGGGATAAAAAGGGGGTTTATTTTTAGGGAAAAAAAATATGAATCGCTGAAAATCCCCCATTCATTTACATGGGGAAAAGTGAGCCAGAACCAGTATATTCACCATATATATATATATATATATATATATATATATATATATATATATATATATATATATATATATATATATATCTTGTTCTTCTTTCGGCTGCTCCCGTTAGGGGTCGCCACAGCGGATCATCCGTATGATCCGCATAGTGATTTGGCACATGTTTTACGCCGGATGCCCTTCCTGACGCAACCCTGGTCGCCTCTTACGACACAGGGATATGGTACACCAATTTTTTAACCGGGGTATACACCGGCCCAGTATTACTGGTACTCATTTCGCCGACCTCGGAAGGATGACAGGCTGAGTCAACCCCCTGGTGTATTAATTCAGTGGTTCAACGGGGCTTGAACTCAGGACCTCTTGGATCCCAAGCTGCTGCCCTAACCACTGCGCCAACACCAGGCTCACACACATATATATATATATATATATATATATATATATATATATATATATATATATATATATATATATATATATATATATATATATATATATATATATATATATATATATATATATATATATATATATATATATATATATATATATATATATATATATATATATATATATATATATATATATATATATATATATATATATGTATATATATATATATTTATATATATATATATATATATATATATATATATATATATATATATATAAATATATATATATATATATATATATATATATATATTTATATATATATACATATATATATATATATATATATATATATATATATATATATATATATATATATATATATATATATATATATATATATATATATATATATATATATATATATATATATATATATATATATATATGTATATATATATGTATATATATATATATGTATATATATATATATATATATATATATATATATATATATATATATATATATATATATATATATATATATATATATATATATATATATATATATATATATATATATATATATATATATATATATATATATATATATATATATATATATATATATATATATATATATATATATATATATATATATATATATATATATATATATATATATATATATATATATATATATATATATATATATATATATATATATATATATATATATATATATATATATATATATATATATATATATATATATATGTATATATATATATATATATATATATATATATATATATATGTATATATATATATATATGTATATATATGTATATATATATATATAATATATATATATATATATATATATATATATATATATATATATATATGTATATATATATATATATATGTATATATATATATATGTATATATATATATATATATATATATATATATATATATATATATATATATATATATATATATATATATAGTTACGAATTCTGGCCCGCCTGGCGTGCGATCGGCCACGTCCCTCTAATGGCAGCCGCGTCGCCCACTAGATGGACAATTCAGTCGTGACCCTCTTGGAACTACTGCCAAGGAGCTCGCCACGGGTGGGGGTTTAACCTCACCACAACCCAGTCCGTATTCTACCTGCGCGAAATAGGGTGACTCGCCGAATGTCGATATACCTAAGTACCCGGGCGGGTAGCGTTCCGAGGAGTTGTACCACGCCGCAGGTCGACTCCGGACACGAACTGCTTAAGCGGCTCGTTCCGTGCTGCAGGGATAACCGAGCGGAGTTATCGCTGACCTCGACGGTTCAGATTATTTACTGGGTGTCTAAACCCACGACCAATCCCTTACGTGATGCAAGATGGCACTTTCAATGGGGAAAGAGACGACAAACGGGATACATTTCACACAAGCACATTTTTTTTTACAAAGCACATATTGCACACACAACACAAGCAAGGAATCATGCAATATACAAGCAACAAATAGAATGCAAAACCAATACGACCGAGTATAATTATTATTTACAAGCACTTACACAGTTTCTACTTGGCAGGACACGGCGCCACAGCATGCATACAAAAACAAAGAAAGACCTCTCTCACAGGCAAAGGGGGTAGACGGGGTCTGTAGACCTTCATGGTCGTGGGCCGTGGATGACCGAAAAGGCCCACGAGACCCAAGTCTCTGCTATCCGCGCTCTTTTCCAGGTGCTCCTTTTGCCCTTTTATTTCTCCTGCGCCCGGCCCGCTCTTCGCGGCGCGTGGGTGGGGGGAGGAACATTCCAGAGAAATTGGTGCGGGAGTTGGTTTCCAACCGTCAAACTTGTTTACCAGAGGAGAAATTGGGGTGGGGCTGGTTTCCAACCGTCAAACTTGTTTACCGGAGGAGAAATTTGGGTGGGGCTGGTTTCGTTGCTCCTTTAGTGGCGTTGTGGTGTGGATGGCGTGGTTGTTGAGATGGCGTGGTTGTTGAGATGGCGTGGTTGTTCCAAAATAACGACAGGTAAAGAAAAATGGCTAACTCAAAGCGTCGCAGCCCGGATGAATCACACATATTCTCTCTAAACAACGGGTGTGGACTAACTACACATGAACTTATCGATATATCTAACCTGACGACCTTTCTGGTGTATTGCAAATTTCCACAGCCATAACTATATATATATATATATATATATATATATATATATATATATATATATATATATATATATATATATATATATATATATATATATATATTCAAGACCAGATCAAACTCAATCCTGGCATCATATCTTAAAGTCTCATCCTTTTGATCTGGAGGGATAATCAAACAAACCCAATGGTCAGAGACTATAAGAGGTTCAATCTATTGCATTTCTCGGCCTCACCACCAGTCACGACCTCCACTGTCAGAACACCTCGGAAAACTGACTTCCAAAGCCAGTGGCAGACTGGGCATCCTCAGTGATTCCTAAAAATATTAGAACAAGTCAGAGCCTACAAGGTCTTTGTGTGTACATCAATGGAGTACTGTGTGTATTGCACTCCCTGATGGGCTGCTGCCCAAGCATCGTATCTGTCTCTTAGATTCTGTGGAATCTAAATTTTCCAACATTACTGACATCACCCACAATGAGGCCAAAGAACAATGCCTGTTCCTACATCAGAGACAGGTTGGTGGTGTCTATTTGTTTTTTTAACTGCCTCTCCTCCGGTATAGCTCCCTATGCTCTCTCAGTTCTCCCACCATCTCCAGCTCATCCAGGATACACACTTTGTTCCAGTAACCCTCTCCTGGTTAAATGACCAAAATCCAGGCTTTCCACCCACCTCCACTGATTTGTTTGGATTTTCTCCCGTTTGTGGAACTGTGACATATCAGACATATATGAGATGTCAGAGCATTAGCAAACGGCAGCGAGCATAACATTGTAATTTAATGTTTTGTTTGTTTAAAAATGGCTGGTGGGCTTGTTTTGGGTATTCTACCCAGCCTGCATCTGCCTTTTGAGGTCAATTATGAGATGTAATCTTCCCAAGACATATTATGATTGAAAGTGAGGCCCAAATGAGACTAGTTATTATTTTTTTTCAAGAGGTTGGTCGAAAAAGAAAAAAGAAGAATGAAATTTCCAGCCAGTCCTCATGGGGAGAATGAGTCAGGCATGAGACTATCTGGTTTTAAAGACGTGAGGATATCAAAACGTTCTATGAACAAGAGATTCAGCGATTAGAAGTCGTTTGTGTCATTAATGCAACAAATTGAATTAACGATGTGCATCAAAAGATGTATGAAACACAAGGAGTCCCACGGAAAATGTATCATCAATCCAAGGAGAGGTTTACCTGTGCCAGATTGGAAAGGTGACCAAGCAATTTCAGGAAGACACAATTGCTTTTGGCTTTCACATCCAGATGAAGACATTTTTAGTGAAGAGTAACTGATAATGGAAATTTCTTTTCTGGGTTGTATCAAACGATAAGAGTTCACAACATCACTGACTTCCTCAACAATTTTTCAAGTTGAACTTCCCAACAGCTGTCATTATTACCTCCACCATCGAAGGTGAAGGAGGTTATGTTTTCACCCCCTCTCTGTCTGTTTGTCTGTCTGTTTGTGTGCAGGATATGTCAAAAAGTTGTGGACAGATCCGGATGAAACTTGGTGGACAGGTTGGATGTGTGATGGATTGATTCGATTTTGGTGAAGATCCGAATCCATATCCGGATACGGGTTATTTAATTTTTTTACGAGAGGGCCAAAAATGATATACGGCATGATATCTCAAAAATGTATTGGGCCCGATATGTTCTTGTGGATTAGGCATTACGTGGCGGAGGCATGCGCTCTACCGAGTGCCCTTCTAGTTTGTAGATGTTATAAAAACACTTGCGTTTAAATACCGACCAGTTGCATAGACATTTTTCAAAAAATGAAATTGTATAAGTATCATCGTGGAGATGGCCTAAAGGTGAACTCGCTCATCTCTGAGATGTCTAGCCTGGGTTTGAATTCCATCCCACTTATAAACTGTTGCACAGGCAGGGTGATTCATCAATGTGTGTGCCGTCCCTTGGATGGACGTTAAACGGGTCATCCCGTATGCCAGCATTACTTGGTGAATGTTAAAGATTCCACAGTGTCTTCTGCAAAGAGTCGGCGAGCTATCGCCGGCACGATGAACAAATTACAAATTCTTGCATTGGAACGGCGACCTGTCCAGGATTGTATCCTGAACCAAGAAACTGCTTCGGCAGAAGCGACGTTCTGTATAAGATCATGGCACATGATCTGATCATTGTGAAGTTGACCATCAGCATGCACATGTGTAACTGGGTTTGGAAGAAAAGTCCAAATTGTCCCTTATAATGCATTAAACTTCAGTGAGGGAGACATGGACAATAACAATTGCTCCTTAGAAATGAGCCCACTTGTACAAATTAGTAATTTTAATGCACAAGTCAGATAATAGGTCTTTCATAACAAAGAGAACACAAAACCGAGGATTTATATAAGTGCTTTCTTTTCTTCAACAATCCTGCCCAGATCAATGTCCAAGGATCCACAAAAAGCACAATGGATATTAAACTTTGCCTGAATTTGTAACAGCTGCCATAATTGGAGCGCAATGCTTCAGGCTCTTCCGGCTTTCCTGACTTTTTAACCATCCAGCATCCTAAAATTAGACACAATTGCAGACACACTAAAGGCTTGCCCACTTTGATTGTATTAACTTTTTGCCCCCCCCCCACCAAAAAAGGTTACAAAAAAAAAAAGACAAAAAAACAAAAAACAGACATTAGAAGTAATTACAGAAAAAAAACTCCTCCTTTACTTATAATTTTGAAATAAATCAAAGACTGCTAAGATCTTAATTAAATTACCGCACTTGCAAAGCAATTTCCTTGAGGCTGAGAGAGTAATGATCCGTGGTAACTCGCTAGTCATGTGCATTTCCCCTGTGTGCAATATACTTGCTGTAGGAATCACAGAAGCAGACAAGCTGTGCTCTGAATGTTACTGTGATGAAACAATCTTAATGTTTCCTGAAACTTCGAAAGACACCGACACAAACGATCAGACAGCTTTGTGCCGGCGAAAACGACGGGCTGACCATTCAAAAAGATTGATAAATAAATAATTAAATAAAGCAAACAAACAATGGTCAAATCATAACAAGGGATTGCTTCACTGGTTACGGTCAAGACCAGTTGTTAATTACTGCTGTTAATTACACAATGCAGAAGGCCGCATGGCGAGTTGTTAACGAGAGTGCGCGCTGGTACGTATTTTGATGCTGCTGCGAGTGGATGTTGCAGACGTTTTAATCGGCACTCTTAAACAACCGGTGATGCCATTTCTAGAAGGTGATAGCACATTGCTTTCTCTTTGACCAATGAGCGTTATGGCTTGAAGGAGGAGGAGGAGGAGGAGGAGGAGGAGGAGGAGGAGGAGATTGGGCCCATACTCTGTGCAGAGCGTTGGTGCTGCTTAAGCAGTTTCCTTGGCTATTGGGCACAATCCTGGACGGGTCGCCACTCTGACACAGGATACCGGCATGCCGGCACTCATTTTGTCGGCCTCGGAAGGATGACAGGCCGAGTCAACCCCACCTGATATTAATTAGCTGAGCGGGATTTGAAATCTCGACCCCAGGATCCAAAGCCCATCACCCTAACCATTAAGCCAACACCAAGCATGTTTAAAGATCGCACGCTGTCAATGATCGCACGCTGAAGCTTTGGCCAAAACAATGCACTGGACAACAGTGGAACAACAGCAGGCCATGTCTGTACTCCTAATTAAATAGCATATGACACTAGTTTTGTTCCTTTAATGAAACTGTAAATGTTCTTCATTCAGTGCACTTTCATTGTTTCTTGAAAACAATGAGCATCCATCAGTGGAGAAATCATGAGCATCGTTGTGACTAGATGTGGTACACCCATACCCTGATATCAAGGGTTTAGACTTTACATCTATCAGCACTTTCCATCTGATGGGGTTGGGATAAATAATAATAAATAATGAGTCCTTAAATATATTTTTAGAAAAAATAAATAAATAAAGAGTGTAAAGAAAACCAAAAAGAAAAACGAGAAAACGAGTTTGTTGGAAGATCCTATGCTGTTAGGAATACAACCAAGACTCAAAAATAACGAAACGGTAAATACACCACCATCGCGTGGTCAGGTATCCTGTCTGTCTTACCAATATGTATGCAACACACAAAGATGCCAATGATGCTCTAAGAAAAGTCAGATTGAAGAAAATCTCATGAAAACTTTGATAGATTTCTTGGTAAAAATTGCCAAATCAAAAGAAATCTCCCCAAAAATCCTCCCGAACAACAAGATACCAACACATGAGAATAGCTGGGTCGACATACGACCCAGCTATAAACTGTCATCCTGGTATTTCACAGGCAGGGTGAGTTATCAATGTGTGCCCTGTGCATTGTACATACGTTAAGCCGGATGACCCCTCTACTCGCACTGGTCATTGGTGCATGTTAAAGCTCCCATGGTGCCTTTCACAAAGAGTTCGTGAGTTATCGCACGCACCCTAAACCTATTACAAATTCCCGCCCAAAGCACCCTCAATCGAGCACCCTGTGTCGGAGTGTTGACCCATCCAGAATTACAACCCCTGCAAAGACTGCTTGGCAGAATCTTAAAGAGATAGTGGATGATGATGACGACAACGACGACGATAATCATCCTCATCATCCTTACCGAATGCAATGCAAAAATAAGTGGAGGTACAAACTTCTGGAACAAGTGCATCAGAGAAGTTCAACTAAGTACAAAGTGACTTCAAGGCCCTGAAGTTCACATGACCAGTCCTTGTCTTGTTCAGGTTTGAAACACTCAGAGGAAATGATTCATTATGAGTTCTGGTTGGCATTGTGCAGGCAGGAAGCCACAAGTGGTGAGGACAGAAGGGGAAATAGTGAGGCTTGAAAATATTTCAAAATATCCAATGTGTGATAACTTACCATATCCTGAACTAGAAAATTGTGAAAATGCAGCAATTAGATCTGTTTGGATAAAATTTAAAGCAATAGGAAAACAGTTTCACAAAAATCGATCAGAAGACCGATAATAATGGTGTATGGTGTAAGCAGCGTTAAAAATATTGTCGTGTCCAGGGGTCACTCACATACTGGAATAAATTATCCTTAAGCCCAACCTAATTTAACACAGCACCCCCCCCCCCCCGTTTGGTGACACGTGACACTTAAGCTCACAGTTTCCCTACTTAATTTACATTGAGATATCTCCTACACGTCCATGGACCAAGCTACTCTATACCCTTCTACCTTTCCTATGAAATTCCTCCATCTACCCCACAAATGTAACAATATATAGGCTGATAGGATGGCCTAGAAATATGCATATTTGCCTCTAAGCTGTCCAGCCTGGGTTAGAATCCTGACCAAGCTATGAACTGTCATCTCCGTGATTCACAGACAGGGTGATTCATCAACGTGTGTGCGTCTCTCAGTCTCTCGGATGGATGTTAAATGGGATATCCCATCTGCTGGCATTAGTTGGTGGATGTTAAAGATCCCATGGTGTCCTTCAAAAAGAGTTGGCAAGCTATCACTGGAACGACGAACAAACTTCAAATTCCTGCCCTCATGACTGCTGGGAAGGCAATGGCAAACCACCAAGTATAACCCTTGCTGATAAACTGCTTCATCAGCACTGATGCTCTGCAACAGAGTATGGTATGTCAGGATAAGAATATATGGAGGGGAATTTGGGTATCTGGCGTTGCTCGGCTGGGCGAGCTCTTCCCGACGTCGGCTTGTGTTGGACATTGAAAAGCTACAGAGTTATTGGCCTCACGGTGGTTACCTTTTGCCTGTGGGCTGTTGTAATATCCCAATATACACTTTATAGCGGCCTTTCTTGGCCTCAAAATGGAAGTCATGGCCAACGTGTGTTGGCTTAAAACCTTGCCCTGATTTAGAAGTACCGATACCAACAACTTGGGGCCTCTAGGTGCTATGGCTTGGCCATCAGAGCAACAATCAAATGCACAAACACTTCAAATTTTCTTACAAGATATATATATATATATATATATATATATATATATATATATATATATATATATATATATATATATATATATTCACACAGTTGTGTTATTTGGTCACATCAACACACAGAGCCAACAGAAAGTCTACATCCCCTTTCAAAATATTCACCTTTTGTTACCTTATAGCCTGGAATTAAATTTCATTAAATCAGACTTTTTGCAACTTTATTTATACATCGTAACCCACAAGTTCCAGTGAAAAACAAATTCTACAAATTTCAGAAAATTAATGAAAAATACAAAACTAGACTTTTTTGGTTGGTTAAATGTCCACCCCTCTTATAATAGCAATTGTAAATTAGCTCAGGTGGAACCAATCACCTTCAAAATCACACAGCAAGTTAAATGGCCTCCACCTGTGTTAAATTGTAGCGATTCTGATTATTTCAGAATAAAATCAAGCCTGGTGTTGGCTTTGCGGTTTGGGTGGCTGGCTTGGGATCTTCGAGTCCTGAGTTTGAGCCCCGATGGCCGCTGAATTGACATCAAGTGGGGTTGACTCAACCTGTCATCCTTCCGAGGTCGGCAAAATGAGTGCCAGTGTACTGGTATAGGGGCACACCATCAGCGCCCCAACAAAATGATAGCTATCTGGCAGCCAAGCTGTCATATGCAGGAAGAAGAAGAAGAAGTAGTAGTAGAATAAAATCAACTGTTCCTGTCGGTTTCCTTTGCTAGGTAGTGCATTTCACAACAAAGACTCAACCATGAGTACCAAGGAGCTTTCAAAAGACCTCCGGAATAATGTTGTGGAAAGGCACAGATCAGGGGATGGGTTTAAAATATTTCAAAGACCTTGAATATCCCTTAGAGCACAGTCAACACAATAATTAAGAAGTGGAAGGCATATGGTACCACCAAGACCAAAAAGGAAGCCATTACTCAAACAAGGACAAATGTGTCCAAGAGCTGCGTCAGAAAGGTTTTGTCTTCACTAAAAGAAGAAGAACAAGAATAAGAAGAACAACAACGCGGAGTTCTCTTAGAGCCAGCGTTCGCAACGCGACGCGGCTAAAAAGCCAACCTTGAGTCCCGTTGGAGGTATGTGAAAAACTACTCCAGAGACTCTGAAACCATGCAGCAAAAAGTTTTGTGGGCTGACGAAACCAAGATCGAACATTTTGGCTGAAATGCAAAATGTTTTATTTGGAGTAAACCCACCACAGCACATCACCCAAATCCCTCCTTTGAAGCTTGGTGGTGGCAACATCACGGTATGGGGATGTTTCTCATCAGCAGGGATTGGGGCACTTGTCAGGATAGAAGGGAAAATGGAAGGAGCAAAATACAGAAAAATCCAAGAGGAAAACCTGCTGTCCTCTGACAGAAAGCTGAAATTGGGACGGAAGTTCACCTTTCACCATGACAACGACCCGAAACACACAGCCAAAGCTACACTGGAGTAGCAAAGGAACAAAGAGATAAATGTCCTTGAGTGGCCCAGTCAGAGTCCCGACCTCAATCCAATCGAAAATCTGTGACACGACTTGCAATGTAGATTGCTGTCCATCAACGCTCCCCACGCAATGTGACTGAGCTTGAACAGTTTTGTATGGAAGAATGAGGAAATATTGTCCAATCAAGGTGTGCAAAGTTGGTGGAGATCTAGCCCAACAGACTCACAGCTGTAATTGCTCTCAAAGGTGCTTCCACCAAGTATTAACTCGGGGGAGGGGGGGGGGGGGGACGACACTTATCCAACCAAGATATTCTAGAGTTTTGTATTTTTAATTAATTTCCGAAATTTGTAGAATTTGTTTTTCACTGGAACTTGTGGGTTACGATGAGTAAATAAAGTTGCAAAAAGTCTGATTTAATGCAATTTAATACCAGGATATAAGGCAACAAAAGGTGAAAAAATTGAAAGGGGGTACTTCCTTTAGGCACTGTATATTTATTGTTTGATATACATGAAATCAACATGAGAATGTCAACACATGTGTGCAAGACATGTCTAGAGAAGCTTGAAGAGGGGTGCAGTCAAAAGTCAGTTAACAGCTCAGTGCCTGGTGTGACCACCATTTGTGTTGATGCTTGGTGACGGCACCTCAATGAGGACACAAGATGGTTGAAGAAGGCTTGAGGGATGTCATTCCAGGTCTGTACCAAGGCCTGCCGGAGTTGGGCCAATGTCGCTGGCTGGTTTTGAAGACGGCGCAATCATCGTTCCATTTCATCCCATACATGTTCTATGGGAGAAAGATCAGGAGAAACAGCTGGCCAAGGAAGTGTGGGAATATTCTATTGTGCGATGGAGTCGGTGACCACTCGTGCTACCCGTGTGGGTGCATGTTATCCTGTTGAAGAGTGATGTGACATCGATGAACCTGCAGGAATGGGAGGATGTGAGGATGGCAAACTTAATCATGGTACTGAATACCTGTCAAATTGTCATTAATGACCTCCAGCTTGGTTCTGTGATGTGTGGTGATGCCTTCCCATACCATTAAGCTTCCACTGCTGAATGACAAACTTTGCACAACAAATACGTCAACATGACGTTCTCCTTCATATTGATAAACGAGACAATGACCATCACTACTGTCAAGATGGAACCTCGACTTATCTGTAAAAAGGAGAGCAGCCCAATCTTGCCTCCTGAACCTCAGACGTTGTCTATACCAAGCTGGACATGCATGCCGATGATGTGGCAACACAATCGGGCGTACTCGGGTGGACGTACCAATTCCTGATAGTTCTGGCACCGATTGGTCACATGCCAGGGATGCTGCAAGCTGTCAAACTTGATGTCTGGAGCCGATTCCGAAGGTGCACCAACCGGATATGGTTATCCTGCCGACATGACGTCACACATGGTCAGCCAGAACATGGATGGTCTCTAATGTTGCCAGTTTGGTGATAACGTCTCCAGAGGGACTGTATGGTGTTCCGATGAACACCAAAATGTCTAGCCACAACGTTTTTTGGCATTCCTGTCTCAAGCATACCAATAGCACGAATATGTTCATTTTCAGAAAGGTGTAGCATCACATTTACGATGTTTAGAGATCATTAAACAAATGTTGTTCACAGCTGGGATGGTTCACCGAATCGAGCCGTATTTCAGTTTACTCAGTAGCATGTGTAGCACTCTCACGTGACTCAGCATGCGTGTATGGCAGTTTGTGCGTGCAGTGTACAGTATGCACAGACAAATTCTGGATATTCATGGGGAAACTGGGGAACATGTCAAGGCTTGTGTTGGTTGATCATCATATTGCTGGGGAACATGTCGGTATCATTTTGGGTAATTTTTTTTTATGGTCCGCAGGAACATTTTTCCATTAGTATATGTTCGGTATAATGAAAATGTAGCAATTGCCAATGTGTGGAACATCACCTTTATTGACCAGCTGCAGTGTACTGATCAATTAACATCTCAGTGTAAATGGACAGAAAACCAGAGTTGGTGTCAAAGCCACACAATGCTCGCCTGTTTATACATTTATCGTTTTCAAAAGACTCGTCTAATAATTCATATTTTTGATAAAGCATTGCAGTGAAGTGTGATCCAAATAATTTTAAAGCAATATATGTATTTGTATATTGTAATCAGTAATAAGAGTGCAAGTGAGCACAATATACGCCCGAACAAGAAGGTATATACAGAATTGTGCTACTGCATGGAAAACAGCATCCTGGTTGCCATGGCAACCACTTTAGATGACGAACGTATGTCGCGACACACCGTCTCCACAGTCTGTACCTATGTACCAGATATGAAACGTGAAAGTTGAAAACTTTTGGAGTTAGAGTGCAGACAGGAAAGGATGGAAAACAGCATCCTGGTTGCCATGGCAACCACTTTAGATGACGAACATATGTCGCGGCACACCGTCTCCACAGTCTGTACCTATGTACCAGATATGAAACGTGAAAGTTGAAAACTTTGGGAGTTAGAGTGCGGACAGGAACGGACGGACGGACAGACAGACAGATGGACGGACGGACGACCGGTATCACATAATACGCCCTGATATATATATATATATATATATATATATATATATATATATATATATATATATATATATATATATATATATTGTTGCGGATTCGCGCCCGCCGGCGTGCGAACGGCCACGTAACTCGAATCGCGGCACGTCGCCCACCGGACGGACAATCCAGTCGTGACCCTCTCGGACTAACGCCGGGAACTAGTCACGGGTGGACCTTTCGGCCTCACCACGATCGTGCCAATCGGCCCCCCGCGTGGGATAGGGTTGCTCGCCAAATTCGACCTACCTAAGTACCCACACGGAGGGTAGACCGGGCGATCGCACCTCGCCGCAGGTCGACTTCGGACACGGGCCACTTTAAGCGACCCGTTCCGTACTATCGGGATAACCGAGCGGTGTTATCGTCGGCCTCGACGGTTCGATCAATTATCGGGCGTTTTAGCCCATGACCAACCCTTTACGTGAAGAAAGATGGAGATTCAATAGAGGAAAAGACGAAGCGAAGCGGGAAAACAGTTCAACATAAAGCACATTTATTTCACGATGAACGGAAAGCACACATATACAATTACACCAAAAGCAAATGTAAAAGAAGAAGAAACACAATATTACACAAAAAGCAAATATAAAAGAGAAACACAATGCAGATCTATTACCGACTACGCGAGCACACGGCAACACTTATGCAGTTTTACTTCACAGACGGCGCCGACAACACATATACCCAAAGCAAAAGAAAAGGACCACCCTCAAGGATGAGGCGGGCCTGGGGCCGAGACCGCGTCGGGCCTACCCGTCTGGTGATGAGCCGCGAAATGGCGCTGGCGCCCCGACTCCGCGGGCCTCGATGGGATTGCCTGGTATGGGGTGGGGACGGGGCCCCCTTGTCGCACTATCTCAGCGCGGGGGGAAACAGGAGGGGGTTGTTGATGCTCGGGGGAAAGGAGGATATCTCCCTGTCTCGGGTCCCGCGACGAGCGTCTCCACCACGACCTCGGTCGCGCCGCCGGCCTCTCCCTCCGCAGTTCCCCGAATCCGACGCGAGCACCCCCTCAACCGCCTTCGCCGCCGCCGCCTCTCCACAGCTTCGTCCGATCGCCCTCTCCGTCTCCTCTCTTGACTCGTCCCAACTCTTCACTGGCTCCGCGAACTCCCAACTGCGAACTCCCAACTGCGTCGACTGACGAACGCGGCCCCTTATATGCTCCGTGGCTTCGCCCCTTCACCTTTGACCCTTTACCTCCGACCCTTCACCTCTAACTGGCTCCCCATTGGACCGAGGAAAAGTGGGCGTGAATGCTTTTTGATCCATGAATTTGCATATAGCGACCACGCTCCAACGCCCTGGAGGCGGGGCCAAATCGCCCCACGCTCACCGATAGGACGGAACAGAAGTGGGCGTGAGTCATTTTTGATCCGTTTTCTTCGGAAAGTCTGTGATGTTTCTGAACACGCTGCTCGGTGCGCGCCCTGCACGAGTCCAGTATCGGTGCCCACAAGTGGTGCAAGAATGGTGGTGATGCGATGGTGGCGAGTTGTGACGGTAAAGGTCGTGGCTGTTGTTGTGAAGCAGCGTTGTGGTTGGTGGTTGTTGTGTGATGGCTGTTGAGACGTGGTTGGTGGTGGTAGTAATGGCGGCTGGTCCAAAATAAAGATAGTAAAAGAAAAACGGCTATCTAAAAGGGTCGCAGCCCGCATGAATGACATTTATTCCCTCTAAACAACGGGTTTGGGCCTAACTACACATATACTTACAGAGATATCTCACCTAAGGGACCTGAATGGTGGTTTGTGAATTTCGCCAACCACAACACTACCCCCTCCCCTTTTTACAGACTCGTCCCGAGTCGTCAAATTTTCGTGTGCCATCATGTGTAGTTTTCCCCTAGTACATTTTACCTACGGATCCCTGAGTGCGACATTCATGGTATTCGTGTCCCCAAAATAAATAACCTGAGGGCTGAGTAACTACCTAAACAAACTCACTCACACGGACGACTTAAATAAAATTGCCGGCGCGAAGACAAACATGCCGGGGGCGCACTCATATTTACAGTACATCTTAACCTTAACTTACAAATTTTACACTAAACCATGGCCCAGGATCAATGAACTCTGCAAAAAGAAAGCAGTTAGCAGGGAGCCAGGCTGCTCGCATGCAGTCTCTGACTCAAACAATGCAGGTGACAGGGAACATGGCCGGCTGCTCACACGCAGTCCAAGGCCTTCCCTTTTGAACTGAACGCAGTGAACCACAACGGTGCATGGGCTGCACAACCGTAGTCTCCGTGCCAGTTCAAGTGGCACACGCAATGAACACAACGGATGGATGGATGGACACAAACACGGTGCACGGGCCGCCACTGCAGGCCCGTGTTGTAGCTGCCAACAGGGCAGTTCTTGCAGCTTGCAAACTGTTGCCTTGATCCTGGCGCACATGGCAATGAACAGGGGGGGGCAAAGCAAAAATTGAATGGGGCTGGTGAACAGGGGCAGTGGACATGGCATGGCAAAGGCAGCAGGCAAACACAGCCCGCAGAAGAAGGCCGCTGCAGGCAAACACAGCCGGCAGACGAACTGGCCGGCACAGGCCTTGAAGAAAAACAGCCAGCCGGCAGATGAAGTGAGCCGGCACAGGCCTTGCAGCAACACAGCCAGCAGATGAAGTGGCCGGCACAGGCCTTGAAGCAAAACACGGCCAGCCGATGGCACAGGCCTTGCAGAAAACAGCCAGCCGGCAGATGAAGTGAGCCGGCACAGGCCTTGCAGCAACACACCCAGCAGATGAAGTGGCCGGCACAGGCCTTGAAGCAAAACACGGCCAGCCGATGGCACAGGCCTTGCAGAAAACAGCCAGCCGGCAGATGAAGCTGGCCAGCCTTTGCCGTTCAGTGGAGGTTGGTGGAGGGAGTGCGGTGGTGCTGGCCACTCGGAAGGCGGGCTCGGACCTACCCTACGGTCTCCCTCCCAACCTATCGCCTTTGCCTGTCATTGTCTATACCCACTCCCTTAATTTGTCAAACCCCAATTTAGCCCCAACTTATTTTTTTATTTTTACTTCCCCACTATAAATCGTCCCCTAACCCCCTTTATCGTCTTTGTTCGGCTAACCTATCCTGTCACCTAGCCTACTCCCAACCCCTACGTTCCCTTCCCGGAGGGGAACAAGGGAGAGCTAGCGTCCTTTGCCGAGGCCCAACGAAGCCTCAGGATGGCCTCTCCAGAGTTCAGCGATCTATAACCAAAGTGGGTCCAGCGGCCCACAACGAGAGCGAGGGGATGGATGGTGCGGAGGGGTACACTTCCTAATCTACCCTATCCATTTAACTGTTAAACTACCCCGGGGCTTTCAACAAGCGCCTCTCGCTTAAACTATTGGTTCTAACAACCCAGATTCCCGTCGCCTGTGTTGGTGTCCTCACAATTTCGGGCCTCGCCCCCAATTTTCTCTCCGTGCCCTCACACGGTCTCATGGCTGGGACACGTGGCTCCCTTTGGCAGGCACGACCCTCTGCCGATTCTCCCGCTATGGCACCCCCGGGCACTACACTGCCTCCGAGCCTACCAGCTCCCTAACACCGGGGAGTGCCCCCCCCCATGGCACCTCCACTGAAACGCACACGTGGCAGGCTGGCTTCCCAGGCCCCTTTCCGAGGGTCACCCGTGCCCACAACACTGCCCACGCGGCTAATGGCGCCCCGGGCCCCCGCACCAAGAAGGCGCACCCGTGCCCACTACGCTATCCCGGCCCCCCATGGGCCCATGGCCTACCGCGGCCGACTAGCCTGGTGCCCGGGGTACCCACTCAGCGATACTCACCTTTCGCAGCCACGCTCCCAAGCCCGTCAACAGGGCTCCTGCACCCCTCCAAACGGGTTTCGAGCCTACACTCCCACCAACAACAAAACGACCTCCATTTTGTAAATTTGACTAACCCCCTAACTCACTCTACACTGACCCCGGGGTCCCTTGGGCGGGAGTCACTCCTCCCCCCAATCACTCATCGCACCATGCAGTCCCCATTCGCTCCACTCACACAGACCCGCTGGCCTCACTCACTCATCATGTACTCACCTCACAACTTTTCAACACACACACCGCTGAACTCTGCCATCCTCCTAACTACTTCCCCTAACTAACTCGTGCTCCCACTTCGTCCCTTATACTATAGCACGTTCCATTTAACACTACGTAGCTAAGCTACGTCCCCACTACACATCCAAAGTCTGTCTCTGTCTCCAAAATAATCCCATTAATCAATTTCCCAGGGGGGATTTCCTCCCTTCCTACTGGGCTCGTGAACTCGTTGCAAGGCTCTGAGAGCCTTGCGCCTCTGCGGGAGCGGCTGTTCCAGCACCGACTCCTCCGGCAAGACATATCCATGAGGGCGTAAGGTCGCCCTTGTAAGGCCTCAGGCGGTCCGCCTGGACGATCCGGGGGAGGGTTCGTGGTCCCATTTTAATTTTTAGGACCACGTCACTGACTTGCGCCAGGACGACCCCCGGGCCCTGCCAAGGTGAGGTGAGCTTCGGGCATCTGCCCTTCCTTCGCCGGGGGTTAAAGAACCAAATCTTCGCCCCCGGTGGGTATTTGCTCACCTGGCTCCGGTGGTCGTACCTGCGCTTCATCTTTATGCCCGCCTGTTGGAGCTGGTGTCGTGCGAAGGCGTGGACCTTCTCCAAGCCTTCCTCCAACCGACGGGCATAGCCCTCCCCCGGGGGCCTATCAAGCCGCTCAGGCGTCGGACCGCACAATAAATCGACGGGGCTTCTCAGCTCCCGTCCATACATCAACAGCGCCGGACTACATGTGGTAGACCCGTGCTGGGACGCGCGATAGGCCATCAGGAGGTACGGAAGGTGTTCGTCCCAGTCCTCCTGGTTAGTGGCGGTGAAGAGGGCCAACTGTTGGACCAGGGTCCTGTTGAACCTCTCCACCATGCCATCAGACTGTGGTCTCAGGGGCGTTGTCCGTGTTTTTCGAATTTCCAGGAGCCTGCACACCTCTTTTAGTAATTCACTCTCAAAATTTCGTCCCTGGTCCGTGTGCAACTCCTGCGGAATCCCATACCGGCATGTAAATCCTTCTACGAAGGCCTTGGCCACAACCCCTGCTTCCTGGCTGGGAAGGGCAAAGGCTTCTGGCCATTTGGTGAAATAGTCCATAATTACGAGGATGTACTTATTACCCTGGCGAGTGGGGGGCAGTGGTCCCAAAATGTCCATGGCCACTCGCTCAAGGGGAGCCCCAACCTGATGTAGTTGGAGTGGGGCCCTCATCCTCTGTGGCGGTCCCTTTTTCACAGTACAGGCGTCGCATGCTCGACACCAGTCCTGTACATCGCGCCCCATGTTAACCCAATAGAACCGCCGGCGGGCCCGAGATTTTGTTTTGGTCCTGCCCAAATGGCCGCCGGCGCGGGTACCGTGCACCTGTTTCAAAATTTGGGTCTTAAACCCATCAGGGACTATCACCAGCCAAGAAGTTTGTTCAGAAGGAATCTCCACCCACTTGCGATATAAGATGTTGTCCCTCATTTCTAGGGTCCTCCACTGAGCCCAGTATGCCTTTGTTCGTGCCCCGAATGGGGCGATTTCCTCCCCACTGGGCCTCCTGTTTTCCTGGACCCATTTGTACACTGGCCCTATCACGGGGTCTTCCCGCTGGGCCGTGCTCCATGCCAATCCACCAAATTCCTCTCCTGCGGTTAGTGGCAAAGTTGGGCCTACCACCCGGGACGCACGGACTGGGAGTTTCGGGGAGGCGTCTGCCAATTGGTCCCTCTCCTCATGTCTCGTGCAATATTTGCAGTCTTCCCTCAGACAGGGGTGTCGAGAGAGCGCATCGGCATTCCCATGAGCCTTACCGGCTCTATGGACCACACTGAAATCGTACTGCTGCAATTTTTCCAACCACCTTGCAATTTGGCCTTCTGGTTCCTTGAACCGTAAGAGCCATTGCAAGGAGGAATGGTCAGTTCGAACCAAAAATTTCCTCCCGTACAAGTACGGGTGGAAATGGCTCACGGCAGACAGCATAGCCAATAGCTCCTTGCGAGTTACGCAATAATTTCGTTCGGGCCTACTCATGGCCCGACTGTAATACACGATCACTCTTTCCATGACCCCTGTGTCTGAGACAAGACTGCTCCCAATCCTTCCTAGCTTGCATCCGTGTCCAGGGTATACATCCCGTCATCGGTGGGGTACGCTAAAACGGGTGTGGATGTCAAACACCCCTTTAATTTGAGGAAGGCCTCCTGGCACTCCTCCATCCAATTAAATCTCAACCCCTTCTCCGTCAACCGGTGAAGGGGCCTGGCTATCTCCGCAAAGTTTGCCACGAAACGCCGGTAGGAGGAGCAAAGTCCCAAAAAGCCCCGTACCTGTTTGACAGTTGTAGGTACGGGCCACTCCTCTACCGCTGTAATTTTTCCGGGGTCGGTCTTCACCCCCTCGCGGCCTATCACGTGTCCGAGATAGGCCACCTCTGTCGCGAACAAAGTGCATTTCTCTGGGCTCAATTTCAGCCCTGCCTGCCTGAGGTGCCCAAACACCTGGTCCAAGTTGGCTATCTCCTGGGTGAATGTTTTAGCGTGTACCAGGACGTCATCCAGATACACCAGGCATGACCGCCACGGCATGCCGCCTAGTACACGCTCCATCAGTCTCTCAAAGGTGGCGGGGGCGTTACACAAACCGAACGGCATCACAGTGAATTGATACAGTCCCTTCCCTGTGGAAAATGCCGTTTTCTCCTTCCCCGTCTTATCCATCTCCACCTGCCAATACCCACTCTTGAGGTCCAAAGTTGAGAACCATTTAGAGCCTGCAACGGCGTCGAGGGTATCATCAATTCTAGGCAGGGGATAGGAGTCTTTGAGTGTCACGTTGTTCAGCTGGCGATAGTCCACACAGAAACGCGTGGTCCCATCCTTCTTTTTAACCAGCACAACTGGTGACATCCAAGGACTTCCCGAGGGCTCGATGACACCTGCATTGAGCATCTTTTCAACCTGCTCATCAGCCTCCTCTCTTTTGCTCCATGGGAGCCTTCGAGCAGGCTGACGGACAGGCTGGGCCCCTTCGGTGTGGATCTGATGTTGCACCAGGCCCGTACGTCCAATATCCTCGGGTGACAAGGAGAAGATCCCGATGTGTCGGTCGACCAGCTTGTATAAGGCCTCCCGCTGGGCATCCTCCAAATCTACACTACTCCGATTTACCATCTCGCAAATGGGACCGGGCCAATTCCTAATCGAGTCTGGAGACTCCCTCTGGGGCCGGTCCAGCTCGATGTTATCGTCCCTCAGCTCTGCGACCTCTTTTACTGGTGTGCAATCTGCCACCTTCGTGCCCTTCCTGATAGTGCGTGGTTCCGTGCTAACATTTATCACCCGCACGGGCGCGATTGGCCCGTCGGTACTTACCAGGGTACGGCCCACGACTAAGCCCGGGGTTGACAGCCCTGCCGGTAGTTCCGCCAGGCCGCAGGGGCCCTGCCACGTTGGGGGTGCTCGCCACCGGGCCGGGACCACCGCCTCGGCACCCGGGGGAATGACCACGGAGTCAGGAGCCTCCAGCTCCACCCTCTCATCTGTGCCCACGCCCCCTAACGGCAACTCCTCACCACCCGACTGCATGACCCCCCGGCCCAAGTCAATCTTACAACCACCGGCCGTCAGCACATCCCACCCTATTAGACATGGGTCGTACACCTCCGCCACCCAAACCTCTATCTTGGTTTTCACGGTGCCCAATTTAAACGACACGAAACCACGTCCTATGATAGGGGCCGTTGCCCCGGTAGCTAGCTGCAAACTATGGTTTTGCAGACGGTGGATCTCATCCCAACCGTCTACACCCGAATCAAGGACCACAGGGCTGATGATCGTGGCGCTTGCTCCTGTGTCCACAACGGCGTCTACCCCTACGCCGGCAACCTTGCACCGAATTGTGAAGCTACCTTTGCCAATTTGGCCACAACTGATGACCTGTCGCAGTTCTGAGGGCTCTTCTCCGTCTGAGTCTGCCGAACACGGCCCTACATGTTCGGCACTTCTTAGTTTCCCGGGGACTGGTGGGGGGGTGATGGTTGGGCCTGGCTATCCCTATTGACCCGGGGCGGAGTTGGTGGTCTAGGGGGCCGTGGCTCTTCTCTTCGCGGGGGCCTTTCCCTGCGCGGGGCGTTGCACCTCCGCTGCAGGTGGTCCCTTGCGCCACAATTATAACACCTCCTCTGGTAAGGTGTTTGCCTCCAGTACGCCGAATTATACCCCCCTCCATTCCGGGTGGGGTACCCCCCGATGGCCCATCTCCCGCCCCTCCCGGGCCCGACCGCCTTTCCCCAGGTCTCCCGAACCGGCGGTCGAACATGCCCTGCACCATCCTTTCCATTCGCGCTTGGTCGCCCAGGGTTGCCCCGGCTCCCAGCGCACTGTCGTTCACGGGGTCCACCTGTCGGACTGCCACCGCGTGGCGCCCAGCCCCTCCCAATGGCGTTCTGGCTGCCTCCCAGCAGGCAGCAGTATCAGCCGCCTTCTGGAGGTTGTCCGGGCACCATACGGTGAGCAATGCTCCGACATCGGTGCCCCCTATTGCTCGAAGGAAATGGTCCAGGGCAATCTCCTCCCGGTACTCCGGTGGCATGTTGGTGTGCGCGATCCCCACCAAGCGGCGAATGTCATGTGCCAATTCCCCCAGTGATTCCTGGGGACGTCGTTTGCGCCCGTTAAGCTGAGCTTTAACAAGCTAGCTCTGCTGGTCCATGCCAAATCGGTTTTTTAGGGCCGAATGGAGATCCTCCAGGGTCGCCCCCTCACTGGGTACCGTGGTCAGGACTTCCAAAGCCACGCCACGCAGGGCCGCTGTGAGTTGTGCTACACCCTGCACCTCGTTCCAGCCAATGCCTCTGGCAACACACTGGAACTGGGCCATATATGCCGTCAAGTCCGTCTTGCCATCGTACGGGGGTAGCGGCACCCTCGGTTCTTTCGAGGTCTCCTCCCGTTCCCCAGGGACTCCGGGAGGAGTGTACCTCCCCAGTCCCAATGGTGCCTCACTCCCGCAGGGTCCGAGCCATTTGCCCGGGGGCTCTACCACCCCTGTCCGTGTCTGTCCGTGCCCCGCGTCGTCCCGCTTACTCTCCCAAGCCATTGGACTCGCACTCTGCACACCCCCCGGAACAGTCATTCTGGGTACCCCCATTAGGCCAAAAGACCCCGCGGCCTCTACCCTCCCCAAGCTCGGCATGCTCACCCCCGCATCGGGCAAGCCTCTTCCTCCGCCTTGTGACACCGGCCCCACCTGGGCACGATCCGCCTCGAGGGAGTATATCCTCTCCTCCTGTTCCCGATGGAGGCCACCCTGCCTCTCACACCGGGCCTCCACCCTATCCGTCAGTCTCCTCTCCATTTTCCCCTTTATTACCCCATTTATTTCCTCCCCTATCGTTCCTAACGACAATTCCCCGACTTTCTCTCTTATTTGCTCCACCTCCCCTTGTACCTGTGTCACCATCTTATTTGTCTTGGATATTTCCTCCCTCGTTGTCCTAAACTGCTCTTCTGTCTCGCCCCGGTTTTTTCCTATCTGCTCCCCCAGTTCCTCTGTCTTTTCTCCGGCTTTCCGCTCCATTTCATTAATTACCTCCTCATGTCTCTTTCTACATTCCTCCGCCACCTTCTTTAATCCTTTCTGTGTCTCCGCTTTTACCTCCTTTCGCAGGTTTTCAACTTTGTCTGTCATTTCCCGATGTCTTTTCTCACAGTCCTCCTTCACGGCTCCCAATCCCTCCTTTATTTTCCCTTGTTCTCTTTTTAATTCCTCTATCGCCGTCGTGTTCCTCCCTATTTCCTCCTTTATTTGGTCTTGTCCCTGTTTTACTTCTCCCAATCCTTTTCCTACTTTGTCTATTTTTCCCACCACCGTCTTTATTTCGTTTACCCTCTCTTGTTTACTTTCTTCCATTGCGACTCCCACTCCTTTTACTTTCTCTTTTAACCCGGTCACCTCCGCTCGTATCGTGTCGACTTCCTTTTTCATTTCGTTTTTTAGTTCTTCCAAGCTTCCTTTTAGGCTCATTCCCATGTTCTGCGTCTCACCCCGCAGCTCTTTCATTTCTTCCTTCATGTTTGTTTCCATTCCGTTCATTTGCTTGTTCATTCCGTTCATTTGCTTGTTCATGCCTTTTATTTCGTTTGTGTTTGTATCCATCTTTTCGTTCATTTGTTGTGTATTCGCATCCATTTTCGTTTTCAGTTCCGCATTCATTTTTGCCAGCATGGTGAATAGCTGGGCCATGTCGGGTGCGCTTGGGTGAGCCGATTCGGCAAGGATCGGGGGGTTTTGGTGGAGAGGGGGAGGGGAGGTGTCATACACCGCGGCCGCTGCCGCACCTATTTCGGGCTCTGGGTTCAGTTGGGTGAGTTCGTTTTCCTGTACAACCAACATTTCCTGCACGGGGATTTCATTCTGGACCATGGATTCTACACATTCTACATCCATTTCTAATACCCCCGGCTCCCGCTCGCCTTGAGACGCCATCTTGCTTCTCGTAAAGGGTTAATTTAGCTCGCTCGTAATTTGGAGGGAATCGGGGGTCGCTCCTCTCACCCCTGGACTGATTCCCGTGAATTTAGCAGGAGACAGGAGAGCCCGTTTTCCCGTTCTCCGATACCAGTGCAGCGAGGAGGGCGATGAATTTATATCGCACGACCTGACACCAGTGTTGCGGATTCGCGCCCGCCGGCGTGCGAACGGCCACGTAACTCAAATCGCGGCACGTCGCCCACCGGACGGACAATCCAGTCGTGACCCTCTAACGCCGGGAACTAGTCACGGGTGGACCTTTCGGCCTCACCACGATCGTGCCAATCGGCCCCCCGCGTGGGATAGGGTTGCTCGCCAAATTCGACCTACCTAAGTACCCACACGGAGGGTAGACCGGGCAATCGCACCTCGCCGCAGGTCGACTTCGGACACGGGCCACTTTAAGCGACCCGTTCCGTACTATCGGGATAACCGAGCGGTGTTATCGTCAGCCTCGACGGTTCGATCAATTATCGGGCGTTTTAGCCCACGACCAACCCTTTACGTGAAGTAAGATGGAGATTCAATAGAGGAAAAGACGAAGCGAAGCGGGAAAACAGTTCAACATAAAGCACATTTATTTCACGATGAACGGAAAGCACACATATACAATTACACCAAAAGCAAATGTAAAAGAAGAAGAAACACAATATTACACAAAAAGCAAATATAAAAGAGAAACACAATGCAGATCTATTACCGACTACGCGAGCACACGGCAACATTTATGCAGTTTTACTTCACAGACGGCGCCGACAACACATATACCCAAAGCAAAAGAAAAGGACCACCCTCAAGGATGAGGCGGGCCTGGGGCCGAAACCGCGTCGGGCCTACCCGTCTGGTGATGAGCCGCGAAATGGCGCTGGCGCCCCGACTCCGCAGGCCTCGCTGGGACTGCCTGGTATGGGGTGGGGACGGGGCCCCCCCTTGTCGCACTATCTCAGCGCGGGGGGGAAACAGGAGGGGGTTGTTGATGCTCGGGGGAAAGGAGGATATCTCCCTGTCTTGGGTCCCGTGACGAGCGTCTCCACCACGACCTCGGTCGCGCCGCCGGCCTCTCCCTCCGCAGTTCCCCGAATCCGACGCGAGCACCCCCTCAACCGCCTTCGCCGCCGCCGCCTCTCCACAGCTTCGTCCGATCGCCCTCTCCGTCTCCTCTCTTGACTCGTCCCAACTCTTCACTGGCTCCGCGAACTCCCAACTGCGAACTCCCAACTGCGTCGACTGACGAACGCGGCCCCTTATATGCCCCGTGGCTTCGCCCCTTCACCTCTGACCCTTTACCTCCGACCCTTCACCTCTAACTGGCTCCCCATTGGACCGAGGAAAAGTGGGCGTGAATGCTTTTTGATCCATGAATTTGCATATAGCGACCACGCTCCAACGCCCTGGAGGCGGGGCCAAATCGCCCCACGCTCACCGATAGGACGGAACAGAAGTGGGCGTGAGTCGTTTTTGATCCGTTTTCTTCGGAAAGTCTGTGATGTTTCTGAACACGCTGCTCGGTGCGCGCCCTGCACGAGTCCAGTATCGGTGCCCACAAGTGGCGCAAGAATGGTGGTGATGCGATGGTGGCGAGTTGTGACGGTAAAGGTCGTGGCTGTTGTTGTGAAGCGGCGTTGTGGTTGGTGGTTGTTGTGTGATGGCTGTTGAGACGTGGTTGGTGGTGGTAGTAATGGCGGCTGGTCCAAAATAAAGATAGTAAAAGAAAAACGGCTATCTAAAAGGGTCGCAGCCCGCATGAATGACATTTATTCCCTCTAAACAACGGGTTTGGGCCTAACTACACATATACTTACAGA
>NC_140964.1:14477760-14482760 GCF_056783735.1 Eptatretus burgeri | reverse complement strand
AGAACAACACGTCGCACGGTTGGAACAACATCGTCCGTAGGGCGGGTAGTCTGCTAGTCTTGTATAATCTCTTTTGTGGAACTTTCCCAACATGATTAATAGTAAACATCATTTAAAACTTATCATGTACATGTACAAGTCCCAGATATGTCCTTCCCATCGATGTTCAGAAGAACCTTATCCCGATACACAGTCCATTCACTGGTGGTGATCCGTCGGGGGTTAGTGTAGCTCATGTCCATCCACATGGTCAGGAGTTTGCAGTACGAGCAGCTTCCTGTTCAGTGAGCTGAGAAAGTTCTCCAAGCAAGTTGTTGTGCAGTGGCACAGCTTTCTCTCGGGTACTTTTCAAAATATTTTCAACTTATTTTTGAAGCTTTGTGAGCCATTTAATGTTAAAATCCTGATCTCTCACACATAATATACGTCCTGTTGTCTCGATAACCCGAGGTTCCTGGGGTTTCTGCACATGCACACCGAGCATTCTGGAGCAGATTACGTCATTTTGAAAGTCACAGATTGATTGGATGTCCTTTCCAATTAATTTCATTTTTTAAACCCAATTATTTTTCTCAGTTGAAGTCATTTTTAGCTGTAGTTTAAAAAAAATAAAAAAATAAATGTTCATCTGTAATGATTCGACCTGCCAATCGTGGGTGAAAGATGATGTAAAGCTTTTAAGATGTATAATGGGGAAGCTGTCCTTTTCCGGGTATTGCATGTGGTCTGGTATTTGTTGTTTTAATGTTTTGTGTTTTATTCTCCACGTCGCTGACAATTTTCCATCAAACAATAAAACCGATATGGCAGTTGAATGGTTGTGAAGCTCTGAAGTTATTTGCATTTGTGCCACGTGGAGATGCTTCGCAATGGAATCAATTAATAAATCAAACAGTAAATTTATTCGCAACGGAATCAATTGATGCAACTATCAATTAATGAAACTCCTTCGAAATAATTTATGTATTACATAAATACATTTCCATAAATGCACTTCTCATGAGAAATGTGTACACCTTCATATACATAAGTGATCGATGCAACTCGACGTGTTTGGCATTTCCGCATGAGCCTTTACCTCATTATGCTCGGATCACAGTTTCAAAAACCGATACACGAGTACTCTGTTGATTTGTCCTCTGTCTACTAAAATCCTCGTCATTGATGTTAAAAACAAACAAACAAAAAATTCTTGTCTCCTCGTATCCTTGTCGTGTATGCTCAGTCGTTCACCCTTCACTTGTAACTGAAAGTAACCTGCACAACCTTCCTGAAATATAAATTTAAAAAACAATAGGGAAGTATGTATGGAACGTATGCACAACAAAATCTCTGCAAAAAGGCTGGTCAGCACATGCTGCGGAATGAGGATGAATATTCGATGAATATATCCAGAGTGAAAAAGAGACGTTTGGAAGCGCAGTCAAATGATGTGAAAGAGAGGAAAGGACTCCAATACATTCTCACACCTCCTTCAGAATGGGATCATTGTCGTGTCACGGCAAATTTCATTTGGTCCAAGAAGGACGCGGCGAGATGAGGCTTGGCCACGTCTTTTTGCTTTAATTACAAGTCTGGCGAACGATATCACACTTACATAATCAGAGAACCTGGTGACATGATTACTGGTAGCTGAAAGGCCGGATGATTTTATAAATGTGATGGAAACGCAGGAGAGAGTACAATGAGAGATTACACAAAAATCAGACAACACGGTGATTACTCATCGGATATGCCCACTTATAGCGATAATCACGTGTCAATTTGCCTTTCATTACCCTGACAGACTGCCTTCAGGATCAAGCCAGTTAGCTGCCTGCCAGGAAGCTTCATTAACCTTGAGATGGGGGAAAGAAGCTGCTCTCGACGGAACCAAAATCGGTACTTCTTCGTGTTTGCGTCTCAACGTTTCGTTCGATGGAATTGGCACGTCTTCAGGCCGGATGAACAAATTTCCGTCCAAATGAGAACGCATGTCGTCACAGTATGTCCTTTAATCGTTTTTGTGTTTCAAGAATCACAGCTGCACTGCGGCATGCAATAACGGGGGCTGTAACATGCCAAAAAGAGGTTTCACAAGAGCAAAAGTCCTGGCCAGATCTTACTAAACAGAGAGTGAAACAGAGCACGGAGAGATGCAATCTGGAAAGAATAGGGACGTATTGGTTACGGAAGAAAAAGCGTAATGAAAGCAATTCTACAAGCCTCAATTACACTGTGGCGCTCTACTTCCAAAGCTCTAGCATGCTGATGGGATTTGACTTTTGCTGCCTATCTTGTAATTGCTCTAATGAGAAATTTTAAAAGTCGGTAACAATCAGTGCCCGAACTGCGTTTTGTAATGAATTAGACCAAGGGTCATTTAACCCACATGGCCAATGGGAGATAATTAACAGCAAGTGAGGAATGAGGCGCAGCTGCCGTGCGGAGCCGCATGCCAGGCATCCATGGCCCAGGGATAGAGCGGCATTGGAGGCCACTTCTCACACGCCGCGAGGCAAACAGGGGACAACTAGAGAGTGCTGTGCATGAAGAATCTGACCGTTTCAGCTCTGCGTTAACTTCCTCTGGTCAAAGCATGAGCTCGTTGCTCACAGCCTGCCAGCTAGCCCACCAGCTGACAAAGGCACTTGCTATTTGAAAGGTGTGTGAGTTCAAATGGAACTAAAATCTGAGCAAGTAATCAATATGTACAAGCCTGATACTATTGTATGTGATATGGATTGATTTAAAACGAATCCTTTTACTGAAAAAAAGAAAAATTAACTCGGTGATAAATGTGATTGCCATTAAGGTTGTTGTTCAGTCGACATCAATTGCTTATTAATGGTGTATTCAAAAATCAGATGTATAAGCGGGGTGTCAATCAAATTCAGGATTTTAGAAGAAGACACAAGCACAGCTGGTGCTCAATAGGAAAAGTCTAAACAAAGAAGATGGGCTAACGCAGCTGTTTCTACAAGAATAACATCTAATTATTGCTGCAATGTGACTGTGTTCCAAAAATAAATTAAAAAAATATATATCATGAGACATTAAAACATGAAGGCTTACTTTCAAAAGATTGTTAAATTCATTGTACATGTCGTCATCCACCTCTATCTTCTTTTGATTTTGATGCATTGCCCTTTTATCAGAACAATATCAGCATTTTCTGAATTCGAGCAAAAACAAATTAATCTCGACCAATGAATCGCTTCCAAAATTTCATTGAAAAGGCCAAGCAAAATAAATAACTAAATAATAAATAAAATTCCAAAAACAAAGCACACCCAAAACTGAGCATTTAACAAATGCACAGTCTTGCTGGGGACAACAATATCCTATGTGTGGAACATCACCTTTGAGAGTACATAGATTGGAGTCGAGATGAAAAAGAACCACACAATTTTAAAGATCTTCGTGCAGACTCACACACTCACTGAAATAAAGGCCGATTGTAATAACCTCTCCTGTCGCTTCGGGAATAGGTGAGGATAAATATTGGTGGAGTTAGGTAAGGGTTTGTCTGGAGAAAAGATTGCCAGGTGTTGGCTTAATGGTTAGGGTGGCAGACTTGGGCTCCCAGGGTCCTGAGTTCAATTCCTGCTTAGCTGTTTAATTAATACCAGGTGGGGTTGACTCAGGCTGTCATCATTCTGAGGTTGGCAAAATGAGTACCAGCTTGCTGGGATGATTGAGCCATTCAAGTATCCTGTGTTGGAGTGGCGACCCATCCAAGATTGTGTCCCAATAGCTCAGGAGACTGCTTCGGCAGCACCAATGATCTGCACCGAGTATGGTCCCACTGGATTCGGATTTTAGATTTGGAGAAAAGTTGAATAGAATATTAGGTTGATATACATTGTTTTTTTTTTTGATTTGATGTACCATGCTGTTTACGGAGCGTTGGTGCTGCCGAGGCAGTTTCTTGGCAAGGATAATGCTGGGCGGTTTGCCGTTACCTTCCCAGCAGTAGTTTTAGCAGGAATTTGGTCACGGTGCCGGTGATAGCGCCACAACACTTCGTGAAGGACACCGTGGGGATCTTTTACATCCATCAACTAATGTAGGGAGACAGGACACTCAGTTTAACGTCCATTGGAGGAATGACACAAATAATGATGATTCACCCTGCATGTGAAACAATGATAAATGCAGTGATACATGCAGGATGACCATGTCTAAGAAGGAGTTTTCTGCATTAAAACAATCTTAATCACTACTCCCTTGAATCCACCACCCCCCTTGATTGACATCTTGCCATCCACCAGATTTTCTGAAACTTTCAAATACCATGCTGTAAATTCAAGATTTTAGAAAAGTAAACGTTTTTGGATTTTGATCTTGATGTACCATACTCTCCATTGAGCGTTGGTGCTGCCGAAGCAGTTTCTAGGGGAGGGTTACACTGAGTGGTTTGCCATTGCCTTCCCAGCATTGTTTATCAAACACTAAAACAGAGCTGATAAAGCACGAGCGAGCTCACAAAGGAAGAGTGTATATTGCTTGCTGATGTCACGCAGACACGCGCTCTCAGAGAAGTCAAATTAGTATTTATTTTGGGGTTGCAAAGTGTTTGGGTTGTGCCAAATAATGTGTGAGGTCTGGAGTCGAACAACATGCTTTTTGTGGCCGAAGCTCCACCATGTGGGTGGTTCACAGTGGAATGTGCTTTGATCTGATGTTTGTGTCTGCCGGTAATTAATACAGCACCATGACTTTGCTGAGCAGAATAAAATGGCAAGAATGCCTTCTGTTTAGCAATCACCATATTTCAGTTTGCGACCTTCTCAAAACTCGAGGGCCAGTTATTATTATTTTTTTAAAATCACTTCATATCCAAATTGGGCAAAGCAAGCCAAAAATCATGATAGTTGTCGCTCTCAGGATGTTGTTTGTAGCATTTCAACCCATTTTTCCCCCTTTTCTTCAAAATAAAAATAGTTGACATTGACTCGTAGTTACACGGAAAGGGCATTAAATAAACAGGCATCAACTTCAAAGCCAAATGCACCCGG
>NC_140964.1:14457760-14462760 GCF_056783735.1 Eptatretus burgeri | reverse complement strand
GAGTCGCAGTCGGCACAGAAGCCATTTCCACGTACGTTGCGTATAGACTGAATGGCAATGGCGTCGCTCTGGCTGTCTGTCCGTGCCTGTCAAAACACACGAGCGTGCCAGGAGCTATGGCCATGTGTGCCAGTGTTTTTGAGGCTCATCAAATATTAAAACGGCCAAATCGCACCCTGGGGATGCAGCCCATAATTAACGCAGGTGTGTTTGGAACTCAGATGAGGACCGATACGGAAAGGGGGGGAAATGCAAGAACTGGCAGGGAACCTCGAGCTGGTAGCGCCAGGGTGAAGGGTCAAAGGCTACGTGCCACTTTTCAACAGCTGCAGGGTTTACAGGTCAACTGCATTCAAGACAAGCTGACCTTTGTGTGCCCAAAGTTAATTGGCGCAAAGGACTCTGGGCTCACAGTGCTTCATTGAGCAATAGAACAAGGCACAGTGTTGTATAAGAGGGGCAATACCCAGCAATAAATGCGATGATCCAAACAGGAGCGGTTGAAGGAAATTAAAAGGCACGGGTCAAAAATTTTGCTGTCGAGTTCAAACCAACCTTTTTGGAAATTTTCAATCTTTCATGGAATGTTACGTAATTGGGAAACATTGTAGTGGGCCATTAGTCTTTCACTGGCACTGGCTTTGTTTTTCCAAGAAATCAAATATAAATATCTGAAATTACTTTTAACTTGCTATCGATAAGCCCCCGTATTTCGTTCTAATCTTTGATCATGCGAGGATGATACAAGTCATTGAAATATATTTTCATCACCGTAGATGGTTTTATATACCAAAGGATAGGACGAGGAAACCCAATAAACTTGCACCTTGATTCAAAAGTTTTTCCAATTATAAACTGATCTCAGGGCATTTTACAAACAAAAACAATGAAAATCGTTCTAACCAAACGATGCCCGTAAAATATAATCATTCAAATTGTCCTGCAGTCCTTCTCTAACACCACTACCTGGAACTCACCCAACCTTCATTTATCAAATAAACAGCAGAAGAAGCAATCGAAAAACATTGTTTGACAAAATTTTGAAAATCTTTCCATAATTATCTTTGAGTAGTGACAACAAGCGCTGGTTTATGTCAGAGTGGACTGTGTCACAACAGAGCAGTACAACTTCTGGGAAGATGACCTTTTGCTTGGCACTGTGGCAGGACTGCAGGCTGGCGAATATTTGGCCTTCAATGGCCAGCGTCCAGGACTCTCGCTCCTCAGCACTCGATGCCTCGAAATGCCAGCTCTGTCCCGTCAGCGACACAATGACAAACTCAAAGGAATCCTCACCATCTGATGGTCGCCAACCCGGAGGGAGGATGGCAGGGTAAGAGATGAGGCAAGGGCGGGTGGCAGGAAGTGGGGGAGGAAAGAATTTGATTAACATAACACCGATCAAAGCTTGCATCGACCTTTCTCGACCGCAGTAGAACAATGGCACAGGGATGCCATGTGTGCTAGTAACTTAACCCAACAGCAATTTTCGCAGCTTTCCCCCTCTGTGGGTCGCACTTCCTGAGACCATGGCAAGGCCTCCTTTCCAGACCATGCCGTCTCCCTGCTTATCCAGCACAGAATATCAATGCAGCCACACAGTGAGCTTCCTTCCTTCCTCCAACTTCAAACAGCAAGGCATGGCCTCCTGGAGAGAAAACCAACAGGCCGCTGCGTGTTTCTATATCCCTCTATATCCCACGCCACTGAGCCGGGGATGGGCGGGGTCCCGGCTGTGGTTACCTACTCTCCTATGGTTTCTAGGATGTGCTGAAACCATCCTCCATGTCCTGCTCACTTACCAGGGAACTGTTTGAGTTTATTATGAACACAAGGCATTTACACGTGTTGCTTGCAGGTAACCATTTATACAACCTCTCATCTTCAGAAATATGATATCACAGAATAAATGTCATTTTATAACGGAGATGGCACAAAAACTGTAATCATTCTTGATAATAATTTGCTATCTGTCGAGTTTTGTTCTTCAGCAAACGCAGACATTTGCTGTTGGAATGTGTCCCTCTGTTTTGCAACTTCAAGGGAAAAGTAACACCAAATTGCTGTTGAGTGGGCTCTCGTAATGATATTCAATCAACTAGTGTTGATCAAATGAGGAGATTTGGGAAAGTACAAAACTAATGATCAAATAAGCACAGGACAATATAATTTAACCATTTGATACTTACAAATTTCAAGCAGGAGTATTTGCAATTGAGATCAATAGTTGTCATTTCAGGACAAGAAGCTTGGGAATATATGTATGTGTGTGTGTGTGTGTGTTTGTGTGTTTGTGTGTTTGTGTGTTTGTGTGTTTGTGTGTTTGTGTGTGTGTGTGTGTGTGTGTGTGTGTGTGTGTGTGTGTATGTATGTATGTATGTATATATATATATATACACACACATTGTTGTGGGACAGGGGTCGGGTGAGAAGACCAATGGGTGGGGGGGGGGGGGGCGGGAGATATCTCAGTTCCCACGAGACTCCCCGGAATTGTAGGCTGTCGCACACGGATAACTCAATGACGCGGCAGGTTGCTTAACCGACCGTAGACGCCAATAACTCAACCACGTGACTTAGGGTCCTCTGTCTAGTTAATCCGGTTACCTAAAAATAACCACGTGATTTAATTAGAGAGGAACACGCCCTCGGTACGCCTTGTCCAAACCGGATCAATTCACCGGATCGGATGCATCAGAGCGACACTGCCAAGGACGTACCCGCTAATAGGAACGGATTGTTGGGAATTAAGTCCCGGCTAAGCTAGGATTCAGACTATGCTGGAACAATGAAGGAAAAGAAAAAAATGAGCTGGGAACATTCCTCATAGTAATTTATTAACAATGGGGCAAGGAAAGGTATGTGGTACGATCAAAAGATTTATTGGGGTGTGTTGCGCAGAGATAGGGGAGAGAGGTGTGGTGCAGCAATAAACAAGCAACTTATAAAAGCAGACGCAGAGCAGACCTCACCCAAAAATAATAATAACAATCTTTTGCAGGCTTACTTACATAGAAAGGAGCCAGGACACACACACGCACACACCCAGACACAGAAAACCCGATGAAGAGGGATTGAAGCAAGACAGGAGAGGAGTTGAGGCCACGGTCTCTTGGTACCTTTGTATAATTGATACGCATTCCCCGAACGGGGAATGCTCCGTGGCGCGGTACACGCCCGACAGCTGGCACATCGTGTCCTTCTTCGGGCAGCTCACGTCGAGACCGTGGGCGTGAAGGGGGGGCTTGAGTTGGGAGAGTGGCGTCAGCATCGTGTGGGCGGAGAAGAGGAGGAGGAGCCCAGCGATGATGACAGAAGGCAGAGTCGAAGTGATGACCACAGAAGGCTGAGTCGAGGTCCAGCTTCAGCGGAAGGCAAGGCAGGGCAGCAAGAGAAAGAAGGATCCGCTCAGACCTTTATAGGCCCTGCGACAAGGGGCGGGGGGCCACCGACCCCCTGTGCAGCCCGGCCGCAATGGCCGGAAGCAGCAACATTCCACTTCCAGCAAGGTGACCCCACACCGCAAAGATGTCCCGCTCCGACCCCATGACATGATATGAATTGCCCACACCGAACTCGGCGTCATGACTTACCTTTCAAGAACCCCAGGGCCGTGCCATGATGCCCCACTGTGGGCAGCGTCGGTCCTGCACGCACGCTCGGGCGACCACCGACCCCCTGTGCAGCCCGGCTGCAATGGCCGGAAGCAGCAACATTCCACTTCCAGCAAGGTGACCCCACACCGCAAAGATGTCCCGCTCCGACCCCATGACATGATATGAATTGCCCACACCGAACTCGGCGTCATGACTTGCCTTTCAAGAACCCCAGGGCCGTGCCATGATGCCCCACTGTGGGCAGCGTCGGTCCTGCACGCACGCTCGGGCGACCCCAACCAGTGCTGGCCAAAGCGCCCGATCCGTATGTGCCACGTGGCCCGAGCTGCACAACATGCCTCTGCCCGATCGCAGCTTCACTGACCATAGAGATAAGAAGGTAAGATGTTATGGCGAACCCATGCACACACAGTAAGATGTGTCCATTCGTGTCCCGCTCTGCACGATAACAAAGTGTCACAGGCGGTACATTCGTGCCCTGCTCTGGACGATAACAAAGTGTCGCGAGCGGCGCATGTGTCTGCCTTCGAGCATGTTCCGTACAGTGCACGTGGATCCACCATTACGCCCGTGGCCAGCGCTCGCGTTTGCCCGATTCTGCTATCGTGTGAACGGGGCAAAACTGCCATGCACACTCGCATCCCATGCAACGTCGAATGGGGTTGCCTTTCTATTATCGGCTTCGGTACGTGTTCCGTGCAGCGTGGGCGTTGTGTTGAGTGGGTTTCCCATCCATTGGGTGGAAACTATCGCTGCGTGTGCATTTGGCAGGCTGTGTTTTCTACGGAGGGTGTGGGTGTAATGCCTGCTGGCCTTTTGCTGAGGACCCATCTCACAGCGAAGGGCGCATGTGGCTCAGATTTACCTCAGGAATAATCAGAAAAGAAGAGTAGGAATGAAGATATAAATGAAATGAAGAAGGAATGATGTAAACAAACCTAGCTATGAGATCCTCGCAATGCACGCTCCTGTTGTCCAGTTAGACAAAAGGGAAGGGACTATCTACACGTATACTAATGGAATAACTGTCTTGGGACCACTATCTGTTGGATGCATGCGGTTCCGAGAACCGCAATACCACGCATAAATATATGTATGTACATATATATATATATATATATATATATATATATATATATATATATATATATATATATATATATATATATATATCCCTCAAAATACATCGACAGTTATTTGTATTTTTTTTTAATATTTAACCCGAACTTAAATTTTAAATAAATACATTTAAGTGAGTATTTAATCCTAACTTACATTTGAGTGAGTGTTTCACCAGAAGTTAAACTACAAAAAAACCCAACATATTTGAGTGAGTATTTAACCCGAACCCCGAACTTAAATTTTAAATGAATAATTTTTTAT
>NC_140964.1:14450260-14452760 GCF_056783735.1 Eptatretus burgeri | reverse complement strand
GTGTTGACAGGTGGTGTGGTTGATGGTTGTGGAGGGAGAAAGGCGAAGGTGGTGGAGGGTTTGCTGTGGTGGTTTGGTTGTTGGCGGGCGTCGTTTGAGAATGGGGGTGAGGCGATGTTTGCGGGGTGGGGTTGTGGAGGTGAAGGTAGTGGCGGTTTGGTGTCGTTGTTCAGGGGCGTTGTTGGTGGTGGCGATTTGGTTGTTGGGGATGATTGGTCCAAAATAATGACAGAGAAAAGAAAAACGGCTACCTCAAAGGATCGCAGCCCGGTGAACACGGAAATTCCATCTAAACAACGGTGGGGAAATCTAACTACACACATACTTATCGTCATAACTGATCTAAGGACCCTTTATGGTGTATTGCAAATTTCCACAGCCGTAACACTACCCCCTCCCCTTTTTACAGACTCGTACCGAGTCACCGAATTTTCGTGTAACATCATGTGTAAGTTCTCCCCTAGTACGATTTACCTTCGGATCCCTGAGTGCGACATTCATGGTATTCGTGTCCCCAAAATAAATAACCTACAGGCTGAGTAACTAACTAAATAAACCCACTCATACAGACGACTTAAATAAATTGCCAGCGCTAAGACATACATGCCGGGGGCGCACTCATATACAATACACAACTTAACAACTTAACCTTATAATTTACACTAAACCATGGCCCAGGATCGATGGGCTCTGCAAAGAGAAAAGTTAGCAGGGAGTCAGGCTGCTCGCACGCAGTCTCTGGCTCAGGCAATGCAGGTAACAGGGAACGTGGCCGGCTGCTCACACACAGTCCAAGACCTTCCCCCTTTTAAAATGGACGCAGTGAACACAACGGCTCATGAGCTGCGCAACGCAGTCTCCGTGCTGGCTCAAGCAGCACACACCATGAACGATGCACAGGCCGCTGGTGCAGTCCCGTGTTGCAGCTGCCATCAGGGCAGTCCCTGCAAATTTGCGTGGTGATCCTGGCGCACATGGCAATGAACAAGGGGCGGGGAAATGCAGAACAGAACGGGGCAAAATGAATGTGGGCAGTAGGCCTGGCATGGCAAAGGTGAACAGGCAAGGCATGGCATGACAAGGCCGTTGCAGCAAACACAGCTGGCAGATGAAATGACCGGCACAGGCCTTGAAGCAAAACACCAGCAGACGATCTGGCCGGCACAGGCCTTGCACAGCAAAACAGCCAGCAGACGATGTGGCCGGCACAGGCCTTGCAGTAGCACAGCCAGCCGATGAAGTTGGCCAGCCTTTGCCTTGAAATGGAGGTTGGTGGAGGGAGTGCGGTGGTGATGGCCACTCGGAAGGCGGGCTCGGACCTACCCTTCTGTCTCCCTCCCAACCTATCACCATTGCCTGTCTCTGTCCATACCCACCCCCTTAATTTGTAAAAACCAATTCAGCCCCAACTTATTTTTTTGTTTTTATTTTTATTTTTACTTCCCTTCCATAAATCGTCCCCTAACCCCCTTCATCATCCTTGTTCGGCTAACCTATCCTGTCTCCTAGCCGACTCCCAACCCCTACGTTCCCTTCCTGGAGGGGAATAAGGGAGAGCTAGCATCCTGTGTCGAGGCCCAACTCAAGCCTCAGGATGGCCTCCTCGGAGTTCAGCGATCTTTACCCAAAGTGGGGACAGCGGCCCACAACGAGAGCGAAGGGATGGATGGTGCGGAGGGGTACACTTCCTAATCTACCCTAACCATTTAACTTTTAAACTACCCCGGGGCTTTCAACAAGCGCCTCTCGCTTAACCTATTGGTTCTAACAACCCAGATTCCCATTGCCTGTATTGGTCTCCTCGCAAATTTCGGGCCATGCCCCCGAATTTTCTTCCCATGCCCTCACACGGTCTCACGCGTGGCTCCCTTGGCAGGAACTTCCCTCTGCCGATTCCCCAACGATGGCACCCCCAGGCACTACACTGCCTCTGAGCCTACCAGCTCCCTAAACACCGGGAGTGCCCTCTCTGGTGACTCCCCTGAAATGCTCACATGGCAGGCCGGCGCCCTGGGCCCCTTTCCGAGGGTCACCCGTGCCCACGACACTGCCCACGCGGTCAATGGCGCCCCGGGTCCTCGTATCAAGTGGGCGCACCCATGCCCACTACGCTATCCCGGCCCCCCATGGGCCCTTGGTCTACCATGTCCGACTAGCCCGGTGCCCAGGGTACCCACTCAGTGATACTCACCGTTCGCAGCCACGCTCTCAGCCTGTCAACAGAGCTCCTGCACCCCTCCAAACGGGTATCGAGTCTACATTCCCACCAACAGCAAAACGACCTCCATTTTGTCAATTTGACTAACCTACTAACTCACATATACTGACCCCGGGGACCCTTGGACGGGAGTCACTCCTCCCCTCAATCACTCATCGCACCATGCATTCCACATTCACTCCATACACACAGGCTCGCTGGCCTCACTCACTCAACATGTTTCATACAATTCTTCAACTCACAGATCGCTGAACTCAGCCATCCTGCTCACTACATCCCCTT
>NC_140964.1:14432760-14445260 GCF_056783735.1 Eptatretus burgeri | reverse complement strand
GCCTGTTTCTAACATTTTCCATAGTCTTTCCAAATACAGCATTATTCATTAATTTATAAAAGTCCCCTTCAAATTTTACTTTTGTATTTGCTCTCATATCTGTATTAAATTGAATATACTTTTTCACCCAAGGACTTTGTTTAAATTTTAAAACTCTATGAATTTTAGCTACTCTCAATCCTTCTCTCAAAAACTGTTTTAAGCTTCTCTGATGCAAAACATATCCCTCTTTATCATAGAATGTTGTTAATAACTTTTCTGTTGATTTACCTTTAATATTAAAACTTTTATGATAATCACTTAACCATTCTTTCTTTGGAGTTTCTTTCTCACATGCAAAAGGAAGATCTTTATGCTTATTATGAAGATCACTCGGGTACCTCAAATCAACTTCAAAATAATAACCTTCTTCTTCGTCATTCAATTCCTCTTGAGAAGAAATAACAATATTCATCAAAGCCTTTTCATAATCCTTTTCTTCCACCCACTCTAATTTACCATAAGGCAGAGATTGAGACATTGCCCATCCATACAAATTATTAGCATCAAAATACATCAAATAATTACTATCTTTTTCACTATTATAATTTGGAAGATATTTATTATTTGCTTTAGCATATCTTTTTGAACATACTTGTGATATTCCACCTCTCTTGGACTTCTCAATCATCAAAAGCATATCAACATCACTGATTAAATCTATATCTTGTTTTGTCATTTTCAACATTGCACTCCAAGCTAAACCAGGAGCTGTGAAATAGTGGGCAGGGTCTAATCCATAACAATTTTTATTATGACAGAGTGATCGAAAAGCTTCAAACACATCAGCTAACAATAAAACATCTGTTTTTAGATATAAATCATGATATTCTCCAAGGTTCTTTATCTTAAATAATTTCCATATTTCTTGTGCGTGTTTATATTCCTTATCACTTATCTCTTCTTCATAAAGGTTATTATAGAAACTTTCTTTTGATGGAAGTTGTGTTTCTTTAAATCTCATAAATGAATCCATATAATCATAAGGATAAATTCCCTTACTTGTAAGAATTTTCTCTTTACTTTGAATTTCATTCCTTGTTTGAATTTCCTCTCTCGTAAGAATTCCTTCTTTAATCAGAATTTCATCTTTAATCAGAATTTCCTCTTTAGTTCGAATTTTCTTTATAATTAGAATTTCTTCATTAATTACAGTTTCCTCTTTACTTTGAATTCTCTCTTTAATCTGAATTTCCTCTTTAGTGAGAATTTCCTCTTTTGGAAAGAATGAATTAAGATTTGGAAAAGAGTCCATGGAGCTTAGATTTGATGCGAGGTAGGCTAGTGGTGTTCCCATAAACTTGTAAGAATCTAAAAACCTAATACGAGTTAAAGGTTTTGTGAATATCATTTTTGAAAATGAAATATACTTTTGACTTGTGTTTGTTATAGCAGAAATATTCCCTGGTGTTTTTGAAAGTTCATTTATAAATAGATGTGTATCATAGTTGGCGCTGTTGTGAAGAAAGACTGGAATAAAAGAAGGTAATTTATAATTAAGATTACAACAGGAATGAGCGGGACCTCTATATTTACCAGTAAGATGACAATGGTCTCTAACTTTAGACTCCTTAATTTCCCCTCACAAATATGACAGATATTGTTCATTCTAAATTCTAATTTTTCTTCTTTGGTTAATTTCATCGGTTCATTTGTTTCTTTCATTAATTTAGTGAGTCTTATACAATCCTTTTCTAATCGTTTTACAAACTCTTGTGAAGCATTTTTTCCACGATAATGTTCAAGTTTGTTATACTTTTCTCCAACAGATGATTTGATATAATAACAAAAACCACAAGGAATATGTTTTTGATATTTATTTGTATATGGTTCTTTTGGATTAGGAGAAGCAGTATTTATCTTTTTAAGGATACATTCAAAATCAGCGTATATCACAAATGGGTGCATGATAGATTTATTATAATCTTCAAAATAAATCTTTTCACCAGGTTTAGGCATTGTAATTACAGCTGATTTATGATTACTACAATATTTTGAATGTTGTTCTAATCGTTCTTTTGTATGAAATGAATTAAGACATCGCTTACAAGGATATATTTTGTTTGCTGTTCTGAATACCTGAGAAGAGATTAATCTTGATAAATTATTGATGTATGTGTAATGTGAATTCTTTCCAACACAAAAATATAAAAGGTCAATGTGTGTTTCTTCATTTTTATAGTTGTTTGAAATTTTTAATATTTGAACTTTGTTTGTATCCGTTAATCCATATACATTAATAGAAAGATTATTCTTTTTCTCAAATTTAGGAATATCTGTTAGTGGCATTGGGAATTTAAAATCTTTAATGTCCAAGGTATTCTCATATTTCATATATTGTTTTACTCTTTCTGAATTACATTTTGGTGGATGTAAGTGAGCAAGAACAGACCAGAGAAAACATTTATTATCATTGTTCTTAATATTAACAACTGCCTTCTTTAGTTTTATTTCTTTTGGTAATTCAATATAAGAAGAAGCTTTAAGAGGGTTTGATTTTAGAATGTGTATATCTAAAAAGATGATTTTTTTAATATTGAATCCACTTCCTACCACTGTATTATCAACATCCTCCTCTTGTCTTGATAGTTCTTCATAAACCCCACTATTCAAAAAATCTTGAAATGATGTTATAAAATGAAGATCTGTTCTCATATAAGGAGTTTGTTCTTCATCTTGTCTTTTCATATTCATTTTCACTCCCATATAAAACTTTAAAGTTTTCATTTCTTTTAATGTCTTTTTAATAAATTTTTCAACATCGGGTTTCACGATTTCAATTGATTCAGCTATTGATGATGGACCGGGTTCTCCAAATTGAAAAATCCTTATTTTTATATGCCCTTTAAATGCCTCATCAGTGTTTTTAATATAATAGTCTCCCTTTACTTTAAACTCATTTTTCTTGTGTTTTTGTGATTGAAGATGTTGATTATAACTACTCTTCAAAACATCCTTTGAACAGATATCACAATGTTTTCTTTCCAACTCAAGAGGAGATATTTGATGAAATAGATTAAATGTGTGTTTGTTGGTTCGGAGGTGTTTTCTATAATGTTTATATTCGTGATTACAAACATCGCAGTACGTTGTATTCACCATATTTATAGAATAAAACTTTGCTTAAACTAAAATTTTCTTGATGAAAATTTCGTTTAATTTATAGGTGAATCTGTGCTTAAAAACATTTTATCCTCCAACTTTTTCACTTAATAAATACAATGTTTCAAGACACAAAAGACAAGTTTCAATCAATCTCTTCATCTGTTAAAGATACTGAGAAATATGTCAAGGATGTAAAATTGAACAAAGATAAATATAACAACTATTGGATAAAAACTATTATGGTAAATAATATGAGTTCTTCAATTTCCTTCAGTGGAAGGGCTTTTAGTATACCTGGTAGAACATCAATTAAAGTATCTCTAACAAAAGTTTCTCCTCTCCTTCTAGTAATATATTCAAAACTAGAAAAAGCAATGAAACAAGAAAAAGTATCAAAGAACAAAAACCTTATGGATGAAGCTTTAGAAAGAAAAGATAAGACCATCTGTAATATGCAAGGAGAAATTTGTATTTTTTTCAACAACCCTAAAGATGTAAATCTTGATGAAATAAAGGATGTTAATATATCAGGTGAAATGACATTTCGTTCAATAGTAGTTAACGATAATTTTAAAATTACCTTTAATATAAAAAATGTTGTCGTTGAATCTGATAATGAAAAAAAGTATATCGATATCGATGGTAATATACAACTGAAAGTATAGATGAATTTCAGTTTAAGTAAAGTTTTACTTTATAAATATGCTAGACTTTCCTGATTCTCCATATGACAAATTTGAGAATTGTCCTGCGTGTGAAAGACGGGGATTAAACACAGAGTCAAAAGCCTATAAACAATGTATATTCTGTGATTATCTTCTAATTAATGATAATAAAAAATATAAAAGGAAAATAATTCTTTTAGATTTACACCAAAAATGAATTACTTTACAAGATTGATTAGAGAAATGAATGTAAAGTATGAGGATGATAACACACCTTTCCTTACAAGGGAAGAAACTGAACGTATAAGAGAAATGTTCAAAGGATTGTTGTTGTATATTATTCATGGATGTAATTTTCAGGGAAATATCAACACAAGATATTGTATAAATAAAATAATGGATTATCTTGAAATTAAACCTGAACTTAGGATAAAATATAGAGTTTCTAAAAAAGCTAATAATAAATCAAATAACCTGTTTTTCAAATATATAAATGAATGATTTTTTACCTATTTGGGAAAATAAGATAAAATTTAACAACCATAAAAATCTCCCAAATTCATTAAGATGTCTCATAGTTGGTTCAAGTGGATGTGGAAAAACCTGCTTACTTTTAAAAATGCTCCTCACTCCCAACTTTTTAGATTATGACAATTTAATAATTTTCACAAAGTCGAGTTTTCAACCAGAGTATCAACTACTCTCACAAGGTTTTAATGCTGGTCTTCAAAAAGAAGATATAATCGGTTTATTTAAACGTCAAAAAAACCTAAATGATTATAACATTGAAGATATAATTCAACTATTTTGTGATACACAGAGATGTAAAAAGAAATCAAATCTTATAACTTGTATTCTTAGTGATAATACGGATGATATACCGTCTCCCCAAGATTTGGATAAATCAAAAAAGAACCTCGTTATCTTTGATGATTGTGTTAATGAGAGAAACCAAACGGTAATGGACAGCTACTACACAAGAGGGAGACATTCTTCTTGTAATTGTATTTATCTTAGTCAATCGTACTTTCAACTTCCTCGTCGTTCCATCAGAAACAATGCTAATACTTTTATTTTATTCAAGTTAAATTCAATAGATATCAATAATTTTTGGAGAGATAATTGTTCTACATTATGTAGTAAAAAGAAATTTGAGGATTATATGAAGCACACGACTGAAAAATATAAATATATTGTTGTGAAACAAGATGAGATATTAAGGGATATATTTTTTGTTTTATAAACAATTACATATATAAATGACAACTATTATTATAAATCTTGTGGGTAAATCTGCTTCTGGAAAAACTTTCATAAATCAAGGTTCTTGTGTAGTACAAATGAGAATATTGTAAATTTACTTAAAAACACCCCGTGATACGCATTGTATCAACAACAACTAGAGCAATAAGACCTGGAGAAGTAAAAGGTGAAGATTATCACTATATTTCAGTGGAGGAACATATGCGATTGAGGAATGAAGGACAAATATTTGAGGAGGTTTCTCTTGGTACAACAAAATATTCACATTGTAAGAGTGAGTTAAAGAAACTAAAATCTGGTGGTGTTGGGATATTAGAAACTAATCCAGAAGGAACGAGACAAATTATTAAATATCTGAGCGGAGTGAAGATTTTATCATTCGGTTTTGATGTTGATGAAGAAACTCAACACAAACGTATGAAAAGCAGAGATGCAAGGATTAGTGAAGAATAAATTACAACTCGCATTAATGTTAATAAAGAATTTGATGAAATATTTAAAGAAAAGGATTTATTTGAACACATCTACTTGAATGATGAAGAAAAGGAAAATTTCCCTGTTGATCTTTACAATTCATTAAATGATATTTTACAATAAATAAATGGATACAAAAGAAAGAGCAAGAAGATTTAAGGAACATCAAGAGTTGGTTTCAAAAGTTGTAAAACAACAGGAAGACATAAAGAAGAAACGCAGACAGAAACTAACGGGCGAAGAAGCATTTGAAAAAAAACAAGAGAAATTTTTTAAACCACTTTTAAAAACTTCCCAAGAAAAAATGAAAGATGTTTCCACAGTTCCCACAGTAGAATATACTCCTAGAAAGCTTCAAATGTTAAAAGATTTCAGTCAAATGACGGAGGAAGAATTAGAGCATATTGGAGAATTAGAACATGATGAAGGTTTATTTCAACAACTGGAAGAGATTAATCAACCCCTGATTATATTGTGAATGCTGTTCAAAACAATGAATATTCAGCGGATTCAAAAACCAAAGCAGGACTCATTCCAACAGAACAACCAGCAATATTTCATCTTGTTCAAGAAAAGGTATTGATATTTAATGATGAATTAAGGTTCTTAAGTTCTGCTCAACCCCCTGTTAAACTAACTCCGAGATTAATGTTTCTTCTCACAAAAGATGGAAGACAAGGTTCAACTGTGAGGGATGAATCAAAGTATATTGATAAACCATTGGATATGGAAAATAATGATGATAGAGTATATATTGATTTGCTGAACACTCTAAATTATAAGGTTATTCTTTCTGGTAAAAGTAGGAAGAATGAGAAGGAGAAACACATTATTCAGGCTTTAAGTATCCTTGGTTCAGGTATTAGTTTTCTTCCAAATGACCCATCGCAATTAGTTAATAGACTGTTATTGTTGTTCGGCAGTAAGAAGGCTGGAAATAACAATTGTTTTAATGAAGCATCAGCCATTTTAGACCAGTTGATGAACATGAAAATAATTAATAAATCTCAATATAAAGACATTTTATCTCATATTAAATAAGATGAGAAGCACAATCCTGAGTTTTAATTTCACAACAAGCGACCACACATCTTCATTCCCATACCCACTACAACTTGACACAACAAAAGAATATGAGGCATCTTTATTGTCCATGGAGACTTATAATACCTTATTTAATATAACCGAGAAAAATGACAAGTTTAGTTATAATCCGGGAAGTGGATACAAAACGATAACAGTCTCACCGGAGCATACGAGATTTCTCAAATATCTTCCGAAATTGCTCGTCTTATGAAAGAACAGGGTGATGAACCAAAAAATATTGTTATAAACATTCAAAAACATACTTCAAAATCAACGATTAAAGTTAAAAATAACTACAAGGTTGATTTCACAATTGATAATTCATTTAGAGAGTTATTAGGTTTCTCCTCAAAAAAGATTGAAACTAATGGGACGTTTTACAGTGATAATGTCATTCAAATATCCTCAGGAATAAATTCGGTGTTAATTCACTGTGATTTGATTGATGGTGCTTATAATGATGGATTAAAAACAAATACAATATTTTCATTCAGCGCATACTCAACCCCAATTGGTTATAAATTCAATATGGAGCCTAAAAATTTGGTTTATCTACCTGTGTCAGGAAAAACCATACACAGAGTAAATTTTAGGATAACCGACCAAGATAATCGTGTGATTTCTTTTAATGGAGAAGTTATATCCATCAGAATTCACCTACGTGAAGTTTTTCAATAAATAAATACGATGGTTATTGTGAGGAAGCACGAGTTGGGAAAATATAAAATAATTACAGGGGATGGGATGTTCCTTTCCCCGTACTACAAGGGTGAAGGTATGTATCTTGGTAGAGGATACTATAAACCTAAGAGACAAAGGGGTGTTGGACATCAATTTAGAGGAGATGGGATAATTGATACTCTCATGGGTATTGGTTCAACTATTCTTAAACATAAAGACCTAATTGGTTCAACTGCTTCTGCTGTGGGAAATGTAGCAGGTGCTGTAAAGAGTATAAAAGATGCTCAGAAAGAATCTCATAAATTACAAGCAATAAAAGAAATTAAGAAAGGTAAAACTCAGTTGTCCCCCCAAGAACGACAGAAAATAATTCAAATACTTGGATCAGGGTTTCAAAAGTTTTAACATCTTTTTTCCTAAATAAATACAAGTATGGAAGCAATTGATAGTATCTATGATTTGGATGATACTATTATTATCTCAAACTCCACTAAAAAAGAAGATTACTTCAAGGTAAATGCAATAACTGGAACAGACTGGAATACAAATGGTACAAAAAGTTTTGAAATAAATAATCAACAAACCTATTTGAATCTCTCCGAAAGTTTCTTGTTGTGTAAATTTAAATTCACTAAGGCTGGGAATAACACAAACGCTACACTTGTAAATGATTTCTTCTGGAAAATGTTTGATAGTGTGCGATTGTATATTGGAACACAAGAAGTTGAAGCGGTTGATTATGTCTCTGCTGTATCTGAAATGATGAAATTTACACTCTATACATTCAGTGATAGAATGGGAAAGGGGTCTGTCGAAGGTTTTATTCCTGATATGTCAACGGGAACAAACACAGACCCTGGATATATTCAAAGGAAAGGAATGTATAATGATGATACAAAAGCAGAAAATAGTTTTACTGTGGCAGTTCCTCTTAAAGGTATATTTGGATTTTGTGATTATGATAAAGTTCTGTATGGTCTTAAAATTAGATTTCAACTACAAAGGAATGATAATGAAAATAGATTGTTTTTTGGTGTTGGTAATGCTTTTGCTGATCAGAATAAATTTGTAATTGAGGAGATGAGTTGGTATATCAGTGAATATACTCCTAATCTTAAAACAGAAGAGATGTTGAATCGAAGACTTAACTCAAAAAAACCACTCAGTGTATCATACCTCAAAAGAAGATGTCAACACGTTAAACTCAATCAAACTACTTACACGTGGAATTTGGGTGTTCTGGAAGGAAAGCCACGATATCTGTGGATGATTTTTAAAAAGCCAGATGGTGATACTGCGACTGATAAGAATAATGCATTGAGTGATAATGCTAAGGTGAAACAACTTCGCGTTTCTCTAGATGGAACATTTTATCCACGAGATAGATTGGAAATTAATTGGGAAAAAAATGATTTTGCTGAAGCATACAAGTCTTACCAAAAGGTGTGTGAAAGTAATGGAAATAAAGAACCTATTTTGGATATGACAGCATTTAAAAGTTTGTATACAATCTATACGTTTGACCTGAGCGCTCAAAAAGAAACTATAAAGTCTAATCGAGTGGATACTTCCCTATACATTGAAAGAGGAGAGAGTGAAGAAGTTGATACATATTGTTTGCTTTTGGAAGAAACAGAATTGCAGATTAATACAGATAATGGTGTGATGATTAGTCTCACATAATTTTTTGTTAAATAAATGAGTGGCAAAGTACCAACTGGGGTATATGTTAATCAAATCAATCTTCATAAACTATCATCTTGTGTTCAAAATCAAAAGCCTTGTACGATTAACGTTAATACAATTCAGAGAAAAGGAGCAGTAAGAATTGATGTTTTGCTCACAAGAGAACAGGTTAAAATCTTGAATGACACTGGCTCACTTAAAATTAAAATGACAAAACCAATGTTGAAAAAATATTCAATAAGAGAGACGAGTGGAGGATTTCTCCCATTTCTAATTCCTTTATTTGCTGGTTTAAGTGCGGTTGGAGCATTGACGGGTGGTATTTCAACAGCGGTCAAAACTGCCAACGAAAGGAAGGCTCAACTCCAGGCTCAAAAAGAATTGGAAAGACATAACAAAGAGTTGGAGAAACAAATTAGTGGAAGTGGTGTAATTGTAGATTTTGCTGAAAAACTTGAAGGTCTGCCTGATAAAGCGAGATTGTTAGTTGGAGATATGCTTTCTTCTATAGCACAAGCAGGTGTAAAATTAACGAAAAGAGGTAATGGATTATATCTTTCTAATAAATAAATGAGCATTGATGAGTGGTTGAAAGAATTTGGAAAGAATACAACATCAAATTTACAACTTGCCAAATATTGTAAGAAATTAAAAATTCATAATGTGGTTATTTGTATGAGAGATGAATTAACAAATGTGTCGAAACATACAAAGAATATTATTATGAACTTAGAAGATAATGATGGGAACGGTTCTCATTGGGTTTGTATTTTTAATAGTCAAGACAAATATTATTTTGATAGTTTTGGTCTTCCACCACCTGTTGAAGTCATAAAATTCTTACAGAATGGTGTTTATCAAACATTTCAAGTCCAAGAATTAAATTCCAAGTGTTGTGGTCAATTATGTCTATATGTGTTATTTCAACTCAACAAAAATAAAAAATTTTATGATATTATTTTTAATCTAATATAAATGACTTATGTTGGTAAAGATGGTTCTATCTTTGGTGTATCTCAAGAACTGGATATTGATTTATCAAATTATTACACAAAGGCACAGGCTGAACGACATAAATATAATATAAACAAAAATATTAACATGAAAAATGCTTATAAATTAAAAAATTATCCAAGCCCGACTGACGCGAATGACTTGGTGAGATTAAGCGATTTATCACAATATATATACTTAAATAAAACGGCTGTGTATTCTAAAGATACAGAAGTGTTGATATTATCTCCAGGTCATACAGAATTCACAGTTCGAATTAAAATAAATTTTTATAAAGAAGGGCGTATCGTTTGTATGAGAATAGAACAATGGGGGTATGATATGAATGATTTAGGGTATAATTGGTCATTTAAAATTAACCTCGAAGACCTGGAACAATTAAATCAGTCTCGTAAGGAAGAATATTATCCACTTGGTATCGAGAATGAGTTTTGTGGAGCCACGATTAGTAAACAACAAATAAAAGAATTTAATAAGGGTAAATATAATAATGGTTTTGCCCTTGTTTATCTCATGAAAACAGAAAAAACAGGATTATATATAATAAGTAAGGAAATACAAAATGATTTAACTATGGGAAGATGGGGAGGTGTTTCGTGCCATAATATTATTCTAACATATATTTCTAATACATAAATGACAGCAAGAAGGCTTCAAGAAAATTATCATTTCTGTGTCCAAGCATACCTTCAAGAAAAGGGTATTCGGTATTTTAATAAATATGTTCTACAACATAAGAATGAGGTATTTTCAATAAAAGATTGGCATTATGCTGATGTTGATAAACCAACAACTTTAGATTTAATTAGAATGTTAAATAATGAAAAAATTATAAGGTTAAGAAAAGGTAAGGCTCTTTTAGAAATTCAAAAGAAATTTTATTGGTTTCCTGTTGTAAAAAATTATTTTGGATACAGGAATAACAAGAAATCCTGATGAATATATGTATAATATTCTATGGGGTGTAAACGATTCAAGTATAGTAAGGGATGAGGAAGGAGTTGAAGAAGAGAGGGAAGAGGAGGAAAAGGAGGAGGAGGAGAGAGAGAAGGAGGAAAGAGAGAAGAGAGAGAGGGAGGAAAGAGAGAGAATGAATAAATATCAAAATATGGAAACCAGTGAGATTCAAAAAGAATAGAGGTATTAAAGAAATTAACTTATCTCACCAGGGAGGAATACAAAGAATTAAAAAGTCTATTTGCAATACTTTCGACAAGACTATCGACATCGAGAAGACATGTATTTTAATTCAAGTTTTTTCTTAAATAAATGGAGGAGAGAGTGAAGGCATTTCTAAGGATTCTTTATGTTTTAAAAATTAAGATTCAAATGTGCATGTTGGAAACTAAAAAGGTTTTTGCACTCTGCAGAAATTTTTCTCATAAATAAATGAGTTATTGTCTCAAATGTAAAAAGAAAACTAATACTAAAAATATTTCATATATTAAAAGTAAAAATAACAGGGTTATACAAAAAGGTATATGTTCGGTGTGTGGTTCAAAAAAAAATCAATTTATCTCCAAACACAAACTCGGAGGAGATATACAAAAGTTTTTATCAGGAAGTAAATTTACAACTACTGGAATACCAGAGGAATTACATCTTCCAGGTTATTCTTTCTGTGGTCCAGGCACAAACTTAGATAAAAGATTAGATGAGGCAGACAATCCTAAATCCTGGAGTAAACCAATCAATAGAGTCGATGAAGTGTGCATGAGACACGATATTGATTATGGGAATACCACAACGTTGGAAGAAAAGCATGAAGCCGATAGAGAAATGTTGTATAATTTGTCTCTGATACAAAATCCAACCTTGAGAGAAAAAGTTGATAGGTTCATCGTGAAGAAGATGATTAGTGCTAAATTGAAACTTGGACTTGGAAATTTAAAAAACTTATAGGCTCTAATGATGCTATTAAGACTGAAGAGCAATTAGCTGATGAATTACATAAACCAATATTCACAAAGTTTCAGAGAAGGAAAGTTTATTCCAAGGAAGTTGATTATATCTGGTCTGCTGATTTGATTGAACTCAATAATGATAAGGGGTACAAGTATGCTTTAACCGTTATTGATTTGAGGAGTAGATATGCGTGGGTTGTCCCTTTAAAAAACAAAACAGGTAATACTCTTATGTTAGCTTTTCAACAGATATTTAATAAAAGTAAGAGAAAACCTAAGAAATTGTGGACTGATGAGGGTAGAGAGTTTTATAACAAGACATTTATGAATTTTCTAAAAAATAACAGTATTACATTATACAGTACCTTTAATGAAGGGAAGGCAGTTGTTGTTGAACGTTTTAATCGTACCTTAAAAGAGAGACTATATAAAAAATTCACACAACTCGGTTCACAACAATGGTTATCTTTTATTCAGGATATTGTGGATAAGTATAATGACACGATTCACACGTCAACGAATATGAAGCCATCAGAAACATTTACAAAATTAAAATATGAAAAAGAGATTAATGTTAGAAAAC
>NC_140964.1:14425260-14427760 GCF_056783735.1 Eptatretus burgeri | reverse complement strand
TATATATATATATATATATACACACACATATACATCGCAACGCACTCCCTTGTCTTCCCACTAAACACAAGGAAGGAATAAAACTACACTTATATTAACACACACACACACATATATATATATATATATATATATATATATATATATATATATATATATATATATATATATATACACACACATACACATATACATGTGTATATATATATATATATATATATATATATATATATATATATATATATATATATATATATATGTCGTTATGGTTTTTGGAACCGTATGCATACAACATGCAGTTGTCCCGAGTCAGTTCTTCCATTAATATACGTGTAGTTTTATCCCTTCCTTGTGTTTAGTGGGAAGACAAGGGAGTGCGTTGCGATGGGCTTTAGTTAGGTTATTAAATCATTTTCCCTTTTATTTCATCCCCACTCCATTTCATTTCTGAGGCAAAATCCAGGACAACCCACGGTACCCTCCCCAACGATCGCTTCTGAGGCAAAATCGCAACGTGCACCATTGAGTAGACCGGCGCTTTGCGTATTCTACCGTCTACGCCAAACCAGTCGTGCGCGGGGAATCACGTTCGTTTTGCACCCAGGTGGGTGGGCCAAACTAGCATCTGGCTGAAACCCCGCCCAGAAAGGCGGACGACATGAAGGCCCAGTCCAATCGGAATGTTCGGATCAGACGATGACATCGGTTTCGCCATGGCTCTTCCCCGAGCTCCGTGATATATAAAGGACGGAGCAAATCTCAGAGTTGTGTCGAGTTGGTTTTGCGGGTCGTTGGAGATGTCGAGCTAGAATTGCGTGTTTTTTGGTCGTTGAAGAGAATTGCAAGTTGGAGAGGTTGAAGAGAATTGTTGTGAAAGTGTTCCTGCTGCCTGGCTCTGCCTGCGTCTCGCCTCGATGGCCCACCTACTGTACTGGTCCTCGCCCACACGAACATGGCCAAGCCTCTTATCTGGTCCTGCCAACTGCTCATCTCTTGCCATTTTGGACTCCGCTGTCCTCCATTCAAGCTCCTGCTGCAGACAGGATTACCACACGTGTGGCTGTGGACAGCTTTTGTCGGATGCCGCACCACAGAGCATCCCTTCCCCCGAAAAGCTCAGGTACCAAAAACTGTGACCTCAACTCCCTCCTTCCTTGGCTGCAAAAGTCCTTAGCCTTTTATTGGGTTTATTTTGTCTGAGTGTGTGTCTGAGTGTGTTGGCGCCTGTCCGTTAGATAAGCCTGCATAAGATCTTCATTGTTGTGATTGTTATTGCTTTTATTAATCTCGCGTCAAGTCTGCACTGTGTCTGCTTCTGTAAGTTGCATGTAAAATTGCCGCACCACACCTCTCTCATCTTTCCCCTGCATTACATACCGAATAAACCTTTTGTTGTGCCACATGCTTTTTCCCGCTTATTTAAATAAATGATTGTAGAAATGTTCCCAACTCGTCTTTGTCTTTTCCTCCATTGGTCCAGCATGGTCGAATCTGAGTTTAGCCGGGTCTTTATTCCCAACAATCCGTTCCTTCGAGCTGGTACGTCCTTGGCAGTGACGCTCCGCTGTATATATATATGTATATATATATATATATATATATATATATATATATATATATATATATATATATATATATATATATATATATAATTAGGGTGGTCCAAAAAAGTCGAAAAAAAGAGAATGTTGCTCCACAAGCTAAAATTATTCTAATATGATCCAGTAACGCGCATACATTTTTTTTTAGCTTGATCGGAGGTGATTTAGAGGTCCATATGACGACTTTTAGTCTCATGACTTGAATAAATTATGGTATGGTCAGGTACGATTACGGGTACTTCTGGATGTCCGAGGTGGAAATGGAGTGCATTTTCGAACTCTATTGGGTGGATTTACTCTAAGAAATGACTGCACCGACATTGAATTCACTACCATTTCGAAAATATGACCTAAAACAAGATTTATCATAACTGGAGTTGAGTAACTAATCCGACTCATTTCGATATTTTCGAATCTATAATTATTTTGTTGTCCGTCTAAACATTTCTTCGAGTAAATCGACCCCACTGAGTTCGAAAATGCAGTCCATTTTCACCTAGGAAGTTCAGAAGTGTACGGATTCGCACCTCACCATACCCTAATTTAATATAACTTGTACGGGTCCGTAGGGGCGGGCCCATAAATGCGTGCCCTTAGGTGAGTGCCAGTATGTGCAGGCCTCTCTCGCCCCCTCTCTCGCGCCCTCTCTCTCACCCCCCACTCTCATCCCCCCTCTCTCGCCCCCCTCTCTCACCCCTCTCTCCCTTGCCCCCTCTCCCCCCTAGTCTCGCCCTTCCTCTCTCCCCCTCCTCTCCCGCCTCTCTCTCTCTCTCTCTCTCTCTCTCTCTCTCTCTCTCTCTCTCTCTCTCTCTCTCTCTCTCTCTCTCTCTCTCTCTCTCTCTCTCTCTATCTCTCTCTCTCTCTCGCAGATATTGGTCCTCAGATAAATGGCCGTAACT
>NC_140964.1:14317760-14420260 GCF_056783735.1 Eptatretus burgeri | reverse complement strand
CTGACAGCTTGCTGGAATAATGGTCAGACAAAAACAGGCATAAATGTGATGAATTTTACAAAATCCTTTCAAAAAGCAACCACTTTCCAAGAATATTTGGCAGAAGACATTGTGCAGTTCTTTGAGGTCAAAAAGAAGTGCTTTCTGGCTCACTTGTCACAAACCTCACAGTGTCCAACACACCGCAGAGGCCCAGCTAAAAATTTATGTGTTATTCTAATGACACGCAATTAGAGATTATCGTTGAGAAAGGAAATGAAGCATGTGGAAACTAATTTTAGGATGTGCACAATTTCCTTTTTTTATTTTTATTTTTATTTTTTAACCTAAAAGTAATTGCACCTTGTTTGACATATGCTCGTGTCTGATGCTTTCCATTATGATCCCTAAAATGTATGAATATAAGGAATACAAATATTCCATGTTGCCTGATCTCTTGCAGAAGAAAACGATGCAACCAGAATGGCTTTCAAACCACGAGATCTTGCTCGAAGTTTCCAGAGCTCATGGTATGGGTTATCATTTAGCATCACTCACACTTTAGAACAATCAAATTTAATCATAAGAGAATGACAAAAAAGGTAACAAGTTGTCAACAAAAGGAATGTTCAAAATTACTGGAGGATGAGAAAAAGAAAACTACTCATCTGCCATTTGCATAACTTTGGAATTGGCATCTCCTTATTCAACTGCAGAGTTCCTGCATTGGTTTGTGTTCAACATCAGCACCATATCCGAAAACATGGGAACATGAGACAAAAAGTGTTCATCATTGTGATGAGAATCAAATGGAAGAGAGTTACACTTCATTGTTGCATTTTCAGTTTTATAAATCTGATTATTGTGTGAATATATAGTGTGATGGTTGTGATTCCAAAGGAGGGTGTCGTGCACTTGTCGAGCAGGTAAAAGCACCCACACAAAGTAGAATCAATGATGTCTTAATATTCTGTTTAGTAATTAAGTTATATTGTACACATGGGATAAACATGCGTTGCGTGTGTGAGTTCGTGTAAGGTTGTTCCTTTCCACCTTCTCTCTCTTTTCTATCCTCTACATTTCACATGAATTACAAACACATGCCCTCTCAATCCCTTCACATTCAATTCTCTCAATCCTTTCACATTCAATCTTCTCAATCCTTTTGCATCAATTACATGCCTCCGAACCAGCGAGAGGAAGTTGACTATAACAAGGCAACAAGCACGGGTCTCAAAGAGATGAGCGCAGATGAAGAACTTTCTCACAACCCCTCAAAGCTTCTTCCACCTTACCCCTCCCAGCCTTGACGCCGGTGTTGTGTGGCTGGACCAATCAGATGCGACCAACGTGGGAGGAAGATGACTGTTGTGAGGCAATGAAGGGGCTGTTACACCTTGACGTTTTAGCCAGCGTATGCCGACGTATGAAAAAATTGGCGAATACGCTGGCACACGTCGAATACGTTATGGGTAAGTTTTGTATACGTTGAGTACACTGAAGCACGCTGGCATACGTCGTCGTACGCCGAGCTCGTCGACAAATTTTGTGCATGCTCAAAATTTTTCGACGTATGCCAGCGTATGATTCACACGTTCCGCATACGCTGGCCATAAGTTGTAGGCACATTACGTGATCATTGACAGACGTCGACACACGTTATTTGTAAGTTACTCAAAAGTCGAAACATGTCGAGGTAATGTTTCGCGTACCCGAAACTTATTTCTAACCTATGAGTAATGTGCTTTGAACCTATGTGTAACGTATCTCCAACGCATATTGACGTATGTAGACGTATTTGATGTCTTCTGGACGACCACAGAACTTAGTGAACGTGTTTCTAACTTACAGCTATCGTATAATGGCGTATTGGCAGCGCTTAGGGGAATTGGTATATAAAAATGGGCTTCACAGGAGGAACCCGTCAGTGTTCCAGACTCAATGTTTTTAATATTTTTTTATTCGGCATGACGGTGATGTTGACACTTCGATGTCTAGTGCGGTTATTATTTGAATCGTCGAGCGGCAGCCTTTTAATAGGCTACGCCACGTGATCGTCAGCGATACTCTGCCGCGCTATGCATAAGTTAGACTATCGTTGGGCATAAGTTGTGAACGCCGACAACACGCGAAGCATTCGTTGGTATAAGTTATCTATAACATGATCTGTATACATTACTAATACGTTATGCATACGTCCAACTCGTTAATATACGCCCAAAACTGAAAAAAACATCAATAGTTCAGCGTACGCCAGCGTTTTAGATTAATTTTGATACGTTGCCATACGCTGGCTAAATCGTCAAGGTGTAACAGGGGCTTGAGCGAGGGTCTCAAGGGGATGAAGGCAAGCTAAGAACTTTCTCGTAACTCCTTGAAGCTTCTTCCCCATTGCCCCTCTTCCCCCTTGAGGGGGGATGAAATACAAGGACAACGCGCGAGCAGTTTGGGGTCTGTCTACTAGCCAGTCTTCCTGGGGTTTGAAGTTTGAGCTCTGTTTCCTTTTGTCTTTTCTCGCCTTTTGCCTGAGTCCCACAGTTTTGCAAAACCACTTCTTCTTCCTCTTCATTCTCTCCCTATTTTTCTCTGCACAGCTTTACGACAACACACGCGGACCCATTGCACCATTTTCAGCACCAAGGCCAGAGCCACAGTGCCTCGGAAACACCATCTGCCCTCTCATTGACAGAGCGAGCATTCCTGGAGCCACGCAGGTCATCGCATGGGGAGAATGGGACTCCTGCAGTTCCCCCATATGACCGGGGTGTTGTCGTAGGAGAGAAAGAGAGACCGTGAGGGGCGAACTCAAACCGCCAAGCAGTGGACCAGTTGCCTCAACCTAGGTCACTGAAGGTGCACCAGGCACGACAAAGTTCGAATTCTTTCTTTATCACACTATCTTCTTTACCCCTCCACCCAACCTATCGGTGTCTTTCTTCTGGTGTCTGGATCCAAGTATTGTAAAGGTATCAAGTCATTGTTCGAAGTTGCCCAGGGAGCAATGTTCGTCAATAATAATAAGAAATGACCGTTTTTATAGCCATTTTTCCCTGCTGTGCAGGGGTCGGGCTTTTTCTTGAGGCGACGTTTTATGACCGGATGCCCTTCCTGACGCCAACCCTGGTCACCTCTTACGACACACAGGGATATGGTACACCTATTCTAACCGGGGCATACACCGGGACCAGTACACTGGTACTCATTTCGCCGACCTCAGAAGGATGACAGGCTGAGTCAACCCCCTGGTGTTAATTCAGCAGCCAACGGAGCTTGAACTCAGGACCCTGGGATCCCAAGCCACCACCCTAACCATATGTGCCTGTAAATGTCCTTGAATTGCTTGCGTTGATTTTTCTGCTATTTTTCACTTTCAATTTCTCCCTTTCCATTCCTCACAGCATTTTCCGCTCTTTCATTCATTTCCTTGTGAAATAAATTAATGAAACTGTTGAATTGTGTCCTGACTTATCCTGCTCTCTTTTGATTTGGGGTAGCACTCCTGAGGCGATGCATCTGAGATTACGAAGAGTAATGGTATCCCAGAGAGTATTTGGCGTCGGTTCACTCAGTCATTAAGGTAGCCACTGTGTAGTCACCGGAACATTTCCCTATCTACTCCATTCATCTCACCCATATGGTAAACTGACCATGGGCATGAAGATCCGAAGATCCGATGTTGTTGAAACGGTGTCCGTGGTCTTTTTATACACATGTCGGGTTTGGAGTCATCCACCTGCAGAGCCATCAATATATATATATATATATATATATATATATATATATATATATATATATATATAAATATATATATATATATATATATATATATATAAATATATATATATATATATATATATATATAAATAAATATATATATATATATATATAAATAAATATATATATATATATATATATATATATATATATTGTTATGGATTTCAGAATCATATCCGACTGGTGCACACAACATCCAGGCCCTCAGACAGTTATTTCCACAAATGCATGTTCAGAATAGACCCATCCTCTTGTCTGGTGGGATTCAAACTCTTTGTTGCGTTGGAGAAGGATAAAGAAGGTTGCGTTGGAGAAGGTTACTAATAATTGTCAATGTGTGTCAGTGTGTCTCCTCCAAAAACTCCAAAACCATGAAACCTATCAGCCTGAAACTTTTCATGCATACTAAGAAAACACAAAGGAAGTGCATGACTGAAAATTGGGTCCTTGGGTTAATTAAAACACCTCTTTTGAAGACAATTAAAGGCCTTATTTAATTATATCCTTTATCAGGAACATCCTCGGCAACCACTCCCTGTGAGGCGTATCATAGGTAACCTCGATGGGGTCTGAAGCCGCCATGTGTTTTGGCCTGCTCGACCATGCCTTGACTTGGAACAGGCAGCAATGATTTCTTAACAATAAAGCTTCCCCCCCCTCCCCCCACTTTCCTCACTCATATAATCGGATGTCAGTTCATAGTAGCTACGAACTGCTGCATACATCGCTTTTGTAAGTGCTATAGTTTTCAAATTAGGAGGTTGGAGCGATTTAATGCGTTACATGATACGATTTTCCACGATCTACTCTCGCGGACTAATTAAAGTGCTTAATCGAAATATTATTTCGGTTTTGAGGAACAGATATCGTCTCGTCTAAATGTGTTAAAATCTGGAATGAAATCTTAGACTTTAATGAAATATCAAGTCATATAACTAAGCCGATATACCTATTTACATTAAGCAAGCAACGATGCGTTCCCTCCTCCAGACGTACAAAAGAAAATGTGAAATTTCAAAAGCATTAAACATATCTTTTTCTTCTGTTTGGAGAATTATATTGAGGAAACAAAACATTAAGGAATGTGCCAAAATGAACCAGCTTCATCAAGCTATATAATTTCATGGATTCACTGCTTGACCTCACAACCTGTCCCCTAGAATCTGCCAGATCTGTGTCTTTATTTTTAGAGGTTTCGCAAGGTGCTCTACAGAGGATCAAAGCAAATCTGGTGAAAAACGGATATTTTACAATAAATTTATAACGTTTGCGCGAACCCCGAAAGGATGTACCACATGGCATGAACACAGATGAACAGGCAACATAGCGGATTTTCTGCAATGCTTATTTCACGGGCGATTGAGCTTTGTGATGTCTCCAGGGTTGTTCTGCATTTGGCAGCAACTCTGTTCTGGTTAAAGTCATGATTTGAACAAATTCATTTCATTTCATTAACTGCTGTGTGCGCGGTGAAGACTGGCTTAAAGTTAAAGTGATCCTATATGGAATGCAGCGACAGCATGGCGAGCCGTTCCATATCAAAGCCACTTGCTGACTGCCCAATGTCAACAGCTGTACCGCGATGCATCATTCAAAGCGAACCGTTCACTCTCTGCGAACTCTTTTGCTGCACCACATCATTCAGAGCGAGCGCTTCGTACTTCTCACCCTGAGCGAGTGCTTCTTTCTCCATCACCCTGAGTGAGCGTTTCGTGCTCCGTCACCCTGGACGAGTGCGTCGTGCTCCGTCACCCTGAGCGAGCGCTTCGTGTTCCGTCACCCTGAGCGAGCGCTTCGTGCTCCGTCACCCTGAGCAAGCGCTTCGTGCTCCGTCCCCCTTAGCGAGCACTTCGTGCTCCATCGCCCTGAGCGAGCGCTTCGTGCTCCGTCGCGCTGAGCGAGCGCTTCGTGCTACGTCGCCCTGAGCGAGTGCTTCATGTTCCGTCACCCTGAACATATGATTCAAGCTCCGTCATTCATTCTGAGCGAGTTTTTTTGTAAAATAACACCCGATAGCCAAGCCGTTTGCTGTATTAACGCGTTTTCTAAATTACCGAGCCGTTTTTTTTTCCACCGCACACACGCAGCTTTTATAAAGATTAATGTTTGTGAACATATCTCTGAAATGTTGATATAAATGCAATGTTGTTTTTCCGTGAAAGCTACTCAAGGTTTTTAGTTTGTGAGCAGTACCTACTCCCAACCCTCTCACTCTCACTCTCACTCTCTCTTTGTCTGTCTGTCTCTGGACATATCCGGACAGTGGTTATGTCTGGAAGGTATTCGTCTCCGGACGCGTCCAGGCGGTGTTCGTCTCTGGATGCGTCCGGGCGGTGTTCGTCTCTGGATGCATTCGGGCGGTGTTTGTCTCCGGACGCGTCTGGGCGGTGTTCGTCTCCGGACGCGTATGGGCGGTGTTCGTCTCCGGACGCGTCCGGGCGGTGTTCGTCTCCGGACGCGTCCGGGCGGTGTTCGTCTCCGGACGTGTACGGGCGGTGTTCGTTTCCGGATGCGTCCGGGTGGTGCTTGTCTCCGGACACGTCTGGGCGGTGTTCGTCTCTGGAAGCGTCCGGGCAGTGTTCATCTCCGGACGCGTCTGGGCAATGCTTGGCTCCAGGACGTTTTTATAGTATGACCAGTAGAAAATGGATTTCAGACATTATTTTGTTTCCATCTTCACTGTCATTCGATGCAGAATCATTTTGATGAGATGGTATGAATCATAATTAATTAATGCTCCACCGCACGTCTGCCTTCCCTTCCTCTCACCTCACACTGTCTTCTCTTTCCCCATCCCTGATTCCGTCACTCCTCCTGGTTTCTTTCCCCTCCACCTCTTCACTCTCCCCACTCTCTCTCCCCCACCCGTCTCTCCCTTTCTTCCCCACCTTTTCTTCCACCCCACTTTAGTATACCCATTAATAAACGACGGGTGGTATTTGCTGGTGTTAAATAATTATCCATAAGCTGTACATACAAGATCAACATATTACAGTTGATCACGATGGTGACCAGAACATGGTAATGCTTTGTCATTCTTATCAAAAAAAAAAATCATTGTCAAAGCAAGACAAGATGACCATTTAGTGACACCATCCTCTGTAATGTCATCCTTTTAGTGCAGGCTTAATGGGCCAAATGACTTCCTCCAGCAACCAAGATTATTGTGTATCCTTCTGTCACAATGCAGCACCTTGTGCAAAATACAATCTCAGACCCATGGGGAAATATAGATTATGTTTCATCTCAACTACTTCATTCAGCACCACTATAATTCACAAATACTGGTGAACAAGGAGAGCACCACAGGTGCTCATGCCTCATTTTGTGCATTCTGCAAGCTCAGAGTTTTCCCTAGACATGTCACCAGCATGCTGCCAGGCAAAATCATAAAACACTGAACTGAACAACCTGAAGAATCAAAGCTGGAACCACCAATCCGCTTAACTTCCCTGTTTCATAGATTTAGGCTCATGTGAGTGTCATCTGTTCTCCCCAGTTTAAAAAAACAACAAACATCCTCAGGCGAATGTGTTTTGCATGAGCTAATGAGATCATCTGATGCATCAGTGAATAGTCGATGCAAGTAAGTAAGCTTGCTATTATGATGATGGAATGATGGTGATTGATAAGAAGGGATGAGATAGGATATTTTGACATCACAACCCAAAATCACCATTGCTTGATAGGATTGGTGGGACGAGTATAATTATGCTCAGAGTACATAGGAAAAGAATACTCACAGTGGGCTTATATAACACATATTGGACGACATTATATGTATCATCATAGTGTCATTGCCCAATGAGACATAATATACAGTCTAACAGCCACCTATTTATTACGTACATACAAGGACTGGGGGAAGGGGGCAGAGGGGGACAGAATTGAGAAGATTGTGGTTGAAAAATGGAAGAAAAGAGAGGATGACAGCAGAGAAAAAGAAGGGGGTAAGAGGGTGTGCGGGAGGGAGAAGGGAAGAAAAAAAAAAGAGGAAAAAGTTGGAGAGAAGATAAAGGGAAGGGAAGTATGGAATCACAAGCGGAGGAGAGAGGATCAAAATCTTCCCCATTTTCGTACGTAATAAATGGACGGCTCATAACTTAATGTACGCCAAACAGTTATTATACTCATAACTATATATATATATATATATATATATATATATATATATATATATATATATATATATATATATATATATATATATATATATGTATAAACCATACCATCAAATATGAAACGTGTTTGAAATCCCATAGCAGTTTGCATCAATTCTAATCATCCAAATCAAAGTAAAAAATGCATAATTGCAAACATTCCATTTTTGTTTTAATGAGTTTGGCTATATTAGTTAATCATCGGGAAAGCAGACACATACCAGGGTCATTACCCCATCTCAATTTCTTAATTCTAATAAAAACATCCATCGACAAACACAGAGCCCAGTGGAATAAAATCAGTTGGTTTAAGTAAACCGAATCACCAATTTGATCTGTACTTCAACTCTCGGAAACACTTTCGACGAGTGACTTACCTTCTGCACTGTTTCCCGAACCATCAGCCCGCGAGCTCCCCGGTCCTTTTCTCCTCCGAGGCTTTTTTCGATTTCCATGGGGAGAGGCCGGGGTTTCCGACTTCGGACTGGCAGTGTTCGCCACGCTGTTACTCGAGCAAAGTCCATCTCCGACACCGTTGGTCACTGAACAATGTCCACATAGAAGGAAATTGCAGGTATCAGAGATGAGAGTTGCAGTGTTCCAAACCATTTTCAATCGTCTCCAGCAAATTTAACCATGGTTTAACAAAAATACTTTTTCAAGCTATAAACGTGGAACAATAAAATAAAATCACAAAAGTCAAACCACCGCTGATGTTGCATTTCATCTCCAAATCTTTTCAAACAATCACATACACTACCATACTGGTCGTGTACAAGAAGGCAATCGACCTGGTACCGATGTAGCAAAGATGTTCAGCCACACAATTTGTCTTCTTGCATTGCTTAATGAACACTCAATTCAACAAAAATTCACAACATCCATAATTTTGTCTCTATCTATCCAAATTAAACGTCTGCTTGTAAAATGTTAGTTTATGTGATGAAAAAAAAAAACACATGGAGATGAAACATCAAGGTGTGCAAGGCTAATATCTTTAACCTGTAGTAACACTTTTGAATCTACCGACTTGACATTACCATCTGAACATTTCGCTCATAATGCTGCAACCCCCATACATATATACGTACATGATGAATTCAGACACCATCACTGTAGTGGGTACCAGGAAGCAAGTGCCACACCAGCTATTGCTGCATGCATCCTGACAAATAGGAAATGCCTGCCACACACTAACCTGTCTGTGGTACACAAAACAGTTCTGGGAGCAGCCAGGAACAATTTAATTTTTTTTTGAAAAGTTTTTCTGGATAAACAGTTGCATAGGATCTGCATGTTAGGCATGAGCTTCGCAGAGCTACAGCTCCCTACATCTCCATAGGATTGTACCTGCAGCCAATACCAGCAAGATAATTTAATTCTCAATTTTATAGACCCATGCAAATCCGGGGAGGAGCTTCTGCTCCACATTGACGAGGGCCAACAAGAACAAAACGCGTGCCCGTGGATGTTCCCTCTCCGGGGTGGACTGGCAATGCAAATGCCAAATCGGCGAATGTCACCGGTGGAAATCCTCACATCATTTCCTGATTCTCCTTCAAACTCGATCTCTCTATATTTTCATTCAAAACAACATCATTCCAATCACAAATTTATACTATACCATAATAACAAAAACTAGAACTGCCAATTTATAATTGCTGGCTGTGATGACAGGGTACCAGGATGTCCGGCTTTGCTACAACACGGGATTGACGAGTTACAGACTGAGTCACAGGTCATGTTCCATCTATTTATTACATATGCAGTTGACCTTTTTTCCTGGAGCCATCGTCGGTATCAATTGAATTGGTATTTGTGGACCCATGTTGCGAACATTTATTACTTCGTGTCCAGGTCATTTGGAGTAAACCGGAACTCCCCCGAGCCATACGAAGCCCCACACGTCTCTCCACTATGCGGGATTGATGACTTATGGACCGGGTAATACGCCACAATCAATTTATTTATTACGTACACAGTTGCCCCTTTTTCCTGAATACATAGTCGGTACCAATTTTATTGGTGTTTAAATAACCTGAGCACGAAGTAATAAATGTTGACACCAAATCCAGAGGGTAAACCGGGACTCCCCCAAATCAAACGAGGCCCGTCACGTCTCTCTATGACTTGGGATTGACAAGTTATGGACTTGTAACAAGCCACGTTCAATGTATTTATTACATATGCAGTTGACCCTTTTTCCTGCGGCCATCATCGTTATCAATTGAATTGCTCCTCCTCTACCATCAAACTCATCCAGGTGCAGCCAAGTGAGCCTTTTTGAAAAAAAAAAAACGTTCTCAGATAAAAACAATTAAATATTTCTGGCTGCCAGACCATGTGGCCGATTGCGTTGAAATTTAAAAAGTACACTCCACATGTCAACTACATCATAATTGTGAAGTTTTACATTGATTGCTGAAGCAGTTCCAAAGAAAATATTCTTTAATATGTTCCTTCAATCCAATACTGCTGCCAAACGATGTGGCCGATCAGGTTGAAATTTGAAACATATGTTCCCCTTCTCTTCCAGATCATAATTCTGAAGTTTCACTGATTGATGAAGCGGTTCCAGAATGGCCACCAAACCATGTGACATATCAATTATTCATTAAATCATGCATCCGCTAGTTTTGGGGAACATGTGCATGAAGTTTCCCTTTGATATGTCCAGCCATTCTGGAGAAGATTTTTGAATGTTTTAGGGTAAATTCAATATGGCTGCCAAACCATGTGACCTACGTCAAAGAAGTTTAGGAACTTTTTTTTCATCGTGGATAGGAGGTCATACCTGTGAAGTTTCGCCTCAATCTGTTTGGCCGTTTCGGAGAAAAAGATTTAAATTTTATTTTTAATTTTAAACAAGACGGCTGCTGAAACACGTGACTGATGACATCATAATATATATTTTTTTTCTCTGGTATGTTGTTGCATAGATAACGCTCAAAAAATTTCAATTTTTTTGGATGCAGCGTTCTACATGTCGAATTTTCACTGGGATACCACTTCGCTGATGATGTCACAGTTAACAAAACTTATACCCCTTGTGGAGATCTTGACAATGAGCCATGTTTCAGGTTTTTTTTCTTTTTCCAGCAAGCGGTTCCAGAGAAGAAGACGTCCAAAGTTTTTTGGTTTTTCAGATGGCGCCCGTGCCACGTGACTTATGATGTCATAATTATCAGTTAAAAATTCCACCAAAAAAGACGTATACTACGGTGAAAATTTCGTGTTAATCGGACGAACGGTTGTCGAGAAAATGAATTTAAAAGGGAATCAACCCAAACATTGCCGGCGGAATAATAATAAACAGAAGAAAAACAATAGGTTATCCAGCCTGAAAGGCTTGGTATCCTAATAACGTAATAACAAAACGACAACAACAGCAACAAGAACAACAATGCGGAGTTCTTGTAGACCTGCAACATGTCACAGGTAAACATAAATCTGTTCCATTCAATTTCTAAAGACAAGAAAAGGTTGGAAAAAAAAAATTGGTGAAAAAAACAAACAAACAATAGGACCACTGGATCTGTCACGTATCTGGGCCCTGGCCTAATGTTGTACCCCAAATTTGGTAGCATTCTGACTCGTGGGTCTGGAGAAGAAGATTTTTGAAGGAATTTAAAAAGTCCACCATTTTGACCTAATTAAAGTCAAGTGACCCGAAGGAGCTTTGCAATCCCTGTTACCAGTCAGGAGCAGAAGCTTGCTGACAAATTTCTGCCGGATTGGCCCAGCGGTTTGGCCGGAGAAGTCGAAATAGGAGACGGACAGACGGATGGTGCACGATGACAATACCTTATCTGGAATTCCAATTCCAGATAAGTTAAAGCTTGGTGAATTTTTTTTTTTTTTGGTGAAATACTTGAGTTCTGTAGACAAATGCAAACTTGTAACTTTGACCCTTGGCAGAATATTATGTGCTGTTGAAGCATTCTCACAGCAGGTAATACATTGGCTTGTCAATAAGTCTTCGGTGGAATTTGGAATTAGGCAAGGTACCAACACACAATGGCCGATTCTTTTTAAAAGGCACCATGAAAATTTGAATACCCACAAGCGAGTGATGGTGAAAGGGGTACTCAGCTTAAACCCCCCTTCAAAAGAGGACATACCTTTGGATGCAACACTCTGCCTGTGAAATAACGACACCAGGGATGTGCAACAGGATGGTGCTGAGGTAGCACACTTGCCTTTGAGCCGAGCGGTCTGGGTTTGTTTCTGAACCGGACTATAAACTGTTCGGACTGGTGATTCTCAGCAATTGAATCGGATCAAAAAGTGTGCTGTCTGTTCGATGGGATGTTAAGCTGGAGATCCGGCAACTAGCATTGATCGCTGGTGACCCTTCAATATCCCACGGTGTTTCTTTGACGAAGGTTCAAAATGTTTGCCACATGCGTCAGCAATAGCTATTGCCAGCACCGTGGCTAAATTGCAGATTCCTCCGCCAATTAACTGCAGGGTTCACTGCAGTCGGTTTCTCATGATAGCCTTCAAGATACTCTAACTGTGACAAAGGATACTCTAACAGCTCGGTTTGAAATAGTAGGGCAAATGTTATCTCATCTACATTATTTTGCTTTTTCAAACGTTAGAATCTCGACCCAGCCAACCTACCAGGATACGGTATTACATTGTAAATGGCAGTCCCTCTGTCATCCGACCAGTGCAATAAGAAAGCAATCACACACACACACACCTGAAATGACTGCAACACCACCCCTGAGCTAAGATGTCAGTGATCACAACCAAACTCGTATCGAAATTTAATTACCTCCGGTGTTGTCCTTTGAGTAAACCAATTTTAGTGAAAGAATACCTTCGAAGAGACATTCTTTGAAACTATTATATCAAACAAAGTTTTGTCTTTGCACAAAAACAACGGTGCTTGCAAAATCTCCACATCCAGACCAATCATTGGCATTGTGCAATAAATTATGTTTTGATCTTTCTGCGCAGAATGGAACACCCAGTTAGTAACTGTGCTAACCCTTTGATCATCAGTGCACAAAGGAATGACTTGTTTCCTCGATGTAAGATTAACTTTCCAAAGGCCTTCACAGATTTGGACATCTTGCTTTCACGACCAATGGACAGCAATAATGGGTGGCAACTGAACGGCTGTGATCGCCGAAAGTAATACTTCCCTTGCTCTCAGCGGCTGGGCTTCGGGTTACGTTGTTCCATTGTCATGCTAACTGTCCACGTGAGAATTAATAGAGAATGGTATCGCAGGCAGACTGTAATTTAATCCCAAAACAGCAGCTGCAAAACCCTGTAGTCAGTGAAAACAGATTAAATCTGAGAGCAAGCAAGCAAGCGACGTGTTACACCCACGTATGAAAGGTGATAAATACATTTTTGGATTAAAGAACATTTGGACCCAATTTAATTTCTCAATAGAACGAAACTGCAAATCGATACTCTCGAGACATTTATCTATGAAAACACCACATCGGTTCCATGGAAAAGTGATTTTTTTTTCACAGGAGGTTCAGTGGGAGAGAGAGAGTTCCTATTTTCCTAAAATGAACCTAACTAATGATTTATTCTGGCATCTGATAGAAATCTGACAGGGCTGACGGGACTCGCCTCTTAGCCGTCTAGCCCGGGTTAGAATCCCGACCTAGTTATAAACTGTCACCCCATAAACTTGCAGGCAGGGGGAGGCATCAGTGTGTGTGCCGTCCCGCAGATGGATGTTAAACTGGAGTCCCGACTGCCGGCATTAGCTGCAAAGATCCCACGGTGTCCTTTGTGAAGAGTATGTGAGCTATCGCCGGCACCATGACCAAATTCCGAATTCCTGCCCAAACTACAGAGGGCATCGCATCAGCGGCCGCACCCTCAGCCAATGATGCTACCACGCAGCATTGTGCTGCATCCAAACAAAAAAAATTCTGACAAATTTCAAAAGATCTCATGAGAAATTTGTAAAAAGGTTGCTCCTGCCACACCAAGAGGTAAGTTAGAGCAATGTGAGTAGAGGTGGATATATTATAATAATATTAAGCACCACGAAAGCTTCCTATTTTATGGATCAGGTTGGGCATCTCGTAGTGGAAGACCACTGTTCACAAGATCCATGTGAACTATCTTGTGAATTTGTTTGTAGTGCAGAAGCTGCTACTAAGACAGACAGCAAGCACAATCAGATAGAATGCAGTGTCACCTGGTGTCAAGGAACCTCCAAAGAAGACCAGAAAACTTGCTACCCAAAGTCCAGGAAGTATTTTGGAATTTATTCAGGATGAATCCTGCATTGTGAAACACCAGGATGACGGTTTATAGCTCGGTCAGGATTGGAATCCTGGCTGGTTAGATCAAAGGTGAGTGTGCACAAAGCTATCTGTAGTCGATCTCGCCAGCCCAATAAACTTGTACAATAGATAACATTCGCCATAATATGTCCCAGGACATTGGCTACATTTCAGATCCAAGAATAATTGGGAAATCTTATCGGTAACGGAGAGGTTAATTATAAAATTGAGAAGTTGGTGGTGAGGTAGGTTAAGGAATTAGTTAAAAAGGTTGTGGGGAACTTTCCCACAATGTGGGTGCTTCTGTAGAGCATATCAGCGGATTAGAATTTGGTTCAAGTCCGGGTTGAGATCCGGCGAATTGGTGAAATACAAACACGTAAACTGATCAGCCTGGTGGAGGTATTTGCTCTACCGAGTGCCCTTCTAGTTTTGAACAGTAATCGAAGACCGATGAAAGAACTTGGATGCAAATCACATGCAGAACAAGAGTACATCGATATTGCACATTAATTCCAAGTCCATTATTAGTAGACAATGGGAAAATCAACACCTTATATGGGAGTTCACCCCACCGACCCCAGGTTTATTAAAACAAATCTTCCCCACCCATCCCCGACAACGTAAAAACTCACAAACGATCGACCCTTTTTATTTTGAAAGTATAATTTTTTTTGGCATGGGAATAATGTCACGCATATTGTCATCATTGTTGTTGTTATTGTCATTATCATCATCATCATAGGATGGACAAGAAAATATTCTGTGTGTTCTCTGCAAGGAAGGGTGGAACATGGGCCCAGTTGGACTGCTCGCAAGGGAAAGACAATAGGAATAAGAAACGACAATGAGTAATGATGTTGATAGATGTATGGCTCATCGTCGGTGTGGGTGTGGATTTATAACCATTAAAAGGTCTGCATATTCACCAGTGGCAGAGAGAATTGTTTGAGAGCTGGCCCTGCAGATGGAGAGGCGCTGGACCAGCAATACCCTGGCTCTCGAGAAGATGTTACCGTTTCATGTAGATCGGTGCCAGGTGCGGGGTTGTGAATCGCTGGATATATTTAATTGGAGGGACACGTTTCAGCTTTTCAATGGGATGATCCTGGCCACACACACACTTATCGTCCATGGCTCCCTTCGGTCTCACATCGATTGCGTTTTCTGTCGCAATAGGTGTTTCTGCGATAGATGTTTGTGGAATTTCAAATCGTTTTCCTGATTTTATTTATTTATTTATTTATTTATTTATTTTCAAAGGAATCGTTTTCCTTTGATGATATTTACCTTTGCCACCAAAGGTGGAAGGAGGTTATGTTTTCACCTCTGACTGGTTGTTGGGTCGCCAAAATAGGTGACCCTTATTGTTCGTAATTCTGTCTGTTTGTTCGTTTGTCATCAGCATAATTGGTAGTAAACGTGGGCGGATTTTAACCAAACTCGGGTGGTAGGTACATCTTATGACCGAGTGCTTTGGAAATTGTGATGGTTGCTAGGGACGCTTTGGTTCTCTAGCAACAACCGAAAAACCTTCAAAATCGGTACCGTTCATGCAAAATCAATTCCGAAAGCCATTATCCCATGTCGGGTTATGAAATTTGGCACGAACGATCTACAGGTGATGCTCTATCAAATATATTCGGGTTTTTGTGATATATGGAATACTTTACCCGCAGCGCCCCCTGCAATTAGGGTATGCGCGGAAATTGGCGAAAATTGAAGGCCCCCAAGCGACCAGGTGAGTGCATCGATACGAATGAAACTTTGCAGGTTCATGGTACTCAATGAGTACTACAACTTTGCCTCAGGACATATTGACCGATTTTGCTAAGGTCAGGGGTCAAAGGTCAATTAGTGCAAAAATCGATAATATGCGAGAGCTGGAGGTGCCTTTGCGCCAAATGCTACTCCTCCTAGGGTTATGGTCGGATGGTCATGAAAATTCACACTAATCGTCTGGAATACATTGTGCACAAAAGATCGAGCCGGATTTTCGATTGAGATCTTTGTTCACCCACAGCACCTCCTCAAACTTTGGGGATTTCCAATTTCAAACCGCATTTTCGGTACTTTTCATTCAAATGGTAGCGAGTAGTTATCAGTAGATGGAACTGGATGAAATTTGATATGCATGATCTTAAGGTGATTCGCTATCTGCTATATGACATCCATTTTGCTCTATATCTTATAGTTTCCATGCTCGGCAACCCATCGCTGCCTTCCGGCTTGTCTGTCTGTTTGTCTGTCTGTGAGCAGGATATCTCGAAAAGTTGTGGACAGATTCGGGTGAAATTTGGTGGACAGGTCTGGTGTGTGAAAAGGGCGAACTCATGAAATTTTGGTGAAAATCTGGATATGGATACAAAACTTATAAAAGCGATTCTTCACCATTGAGAGATATGGCCATAAACGATATATCGCATGATATTTCAAAAAGTTGTGGACGAGTTACGACAAAACTTGGTGGATGAGTAGGTTAGGTGACAAGAACAAGGCGATTCGATTTTGGTTAAGGTCCGGATTCAGACCATCATCTTGCGCTTAGACAAATGTCCATCTTCACAGGTCGAATGTTGCATTGCTTTCTCTGTCGCCGAAAAGAGGTTTATCGTCGATTTTTTTGGTCGCCGGAGATGTTACATAAGGTGTTCTTGGGGAGATTGTAATTGTTTAATTGTTTAACAGTGGTGTGTGGTGTGTGATTTGAAAAGCAGACAGTGAAAAGTAGACTGAGATTTTGCCTCTTTTCTGGAGAGTTTTGGACTTGGCATCTTCTGGACTAACTTTGGACTTGGCATCTCCTGAGTAGCAAGGTGAGAAACATATGCAATGGCCAATAGTGGGGCACCACATCTATTGGTACTGCAGATGAAGGCCTTATACCCTCTGACGAGCTCTGCATATCACATCATATACTTGGACCCACCGGGATTGCTACGGTAAGATGCCAGTCAGCCTGAGAGACCAATTTGGTGATATGGTTCACCCATGACATGTTGTGACACCTGGTGATGTCTCGGAGCTCCAAGGATAGCATCCAGGGATGGTTTCAAGGATTGCCCGAGTAGGTGGGGGAGGGGGAGAGATGAGTGAAAGCAGGCATATTCCAAATTATTTTTTTTCCCGCAGATGATCTACAGAATTCGATCATGGCTGAGGTTGCTTTGGATGGTGTTGCTTTTGCAGTCTCTTATGTGATGCCTGAGCTTTTTGGGATCAGCGAAAGGAGACGATGTTTAAACTGGCCTTGTGGATAGGACCCTGGTCATCCTTATTATTGTTCCTGAACAGAGATGTTGAATGTTTAGTCTTGGTGTCCATGGTGTCCTGTGTTTTGCAGAATAATTTTTCCTTTTTAAAATTATTATTTAAAAATTGATTTTTCCCCAGTTATTTAATTATTTGCCAATTACCAATTGTTTATTTTTACCAATTATGTTTTTTTCAATTATTTAATTTTTCATATGTTTAATTATTTAAATCGTTGAATTTTGTTAATTTTCAATTTTTTTCTTTATTAAATTATTTAATTTTTCATACATGCTTAATTATTTAAGTAGTTTAATTTTTTTATTTTCAATTTTTTTATTTTCAATTATTTACTTTTCAATAATTTTCTTTATTATTATTATTATTTTTTTACAATTTTAAATTATTTAAATATTTTCAAATTTTCAATTATTTATTTTTCCCCATTTCATATTTTAATTATTTTATTTTTCCATTATTTTATTTTTTATTCCTTGACTTTTTCCCCCCATTATTATAGCTCCCGAAGGAAGGCATGAAGTGTTTCGTGGGGGGGGGGGAGGGATTGGTGAAATGTTTACTTTTGTGTTCTGTCAGGCTTTCAGTGATTTGGCCTGTTTAGCTGTACGCCATCCGTTAACTTGTCAGGTAGTGCAGACTCTTAGGGGTCATGCTTTAACCAATGTGCATCGTTATTGTTGGGTGCTCTGAGGCTCAGACAGTGCAGGTTTGGTGGAAGTGTTCATTTGCCTCCTTATCCTGAAATGAAGTTTCAGTGAAGTTTCTGTTTTCATTGGGGCATGCATCGCATTAGGCTGACATGCAATTATGTTTGGGCCAAAAGGGAAGGAGTGAAAGCCAAAGTGTAAGAGCTTTAGGAGAATTGAAAATTGTGCATAAATGGACCTTTGCAAAGCATGTGTATCAGCTTGCTTTAAGCAAACAATTTTCTTTTTCTAATTTATTTTTAGCTTGTTTAAGAAGGAAATGGTTGTTGATACAGACCTGCATTATATGCCACAAATGAATTGTTTCTTACATTTCTCCGTCGAGATTGGTTGATTGATAAAATGTGGATTTTGTTTACACTTTCAATTGTCACGCTTGTTTAAGGAGAATTGCTTTGCTTATGAAGGCATGCTGTGATTGCCTTGTTTCCTTCATGGATCTCTTTTCAGTTTGGATTGATTTTGAGCTATCATGATTTGACGTTTTTATTTATTTATTGATTTGTAGCATTTATTTTAATAAAAATCTTGGTTGGGTAGTAATGTTCAGGAGAGCTGGTGTTTTTGTTTCCGTGTGTGTGTGTGTGTGTGTGTGTGTGTGTGTGTGTGTGTGTGTGTGTGTGTGTGTACGTGCGCGCGTCCCAAATACTGTTGACGTCTCAGTGTAGCTTTATGCTGATGAAAGAGATGAAACAGCTGATGCACTGGGACCATCGACTGAGGATCAAGCCCTTGAAACATGCCCGGTAATACATTCTGAATTTTCGTTTATTACGATTAATAATTTAACTTCAAAGGAAGACATCAGACCATATGTTTTCAGTGACAGAACAAAACAAAGAAATACAGACTCGATACTTTGTGGGACTCAACACAACCAATTAATTACAATATTCAAGCCTTACTCCAGCCCATGTAGAATTTGACCTTTCACAAAAAGGGCAGGCTGCAATAACCGACTGTCGTATTTATTACAGAAATTGATTTTGCGCAGTGAACAGAGTCACTAATGCAAATGTCAAGCTAACCCAGAAAGCAGCGATTAAGCAGATAACTGATATGATTTGTAGCTTAATATACAGCACCTGCAAATACGTCACGTTTAGTATGCACCACGACTATCGGTGACACAATCTCAACAAAGAAATGAAAAGATTTATTTATCTTCCTGTAAATATTTCCAATCTGTCAACTTGACAGGCCTGTAACTTTAATTCATGCAGACTGTCTCTTCTCCAAAATCAATTCCTACTAATTGCTGCTGCTCATGATTTAATTACTGCTGAAATCGCCGCTTTTACCGAGTGCCCGCCATCAAGTGCGGCAGATTTGCCCAAACATCAGAGGGGAATACGAATGCACATTGGAGGAATAGAGCTCTGCATTTCGCATCGTAATCCATCGTAGATGGGTACTGAATTGGGTTTTTGTTTAACGTGATTTGATCGATACATAATCCGAGCAACGTCAATGTGCATGAATTCCCAGAAAGGAACAGCAACAAGAGCAGTCTTATGAATGAAAAAAATTCACATTGAAAACTTTACACCATTTTCGGATTGCTTATTACTAAAATTATCTTCGTAAACGATCAGCTCATCAGGTTTGCAGTCGAGCAACATTTGTAGCAAAGAAAGCCTTTATTTATTTTTGAATGTCTCCAATATTATTGAGCCTCGGCTCAGCTGTTGACAAGCGAGTTTCTTTCACGGAGAGAATTCTCACTTTGATCCTCAAGTATTGCCGACTGTCTATAATGGCTTCCTTTGCAACCCTCTTACCCTTCCTCCATCCATCCCCTCCTCCTTAATGATTCCTCCAGGAAACAGGCAAAGGGCCACTGTGGAAATTAAAAAGCATCTGCACAAGAATGAGCCTCTTTGACCAGCTTGAGGAAAGGGTGGTTGAGGGTGTTATTACGATTACAGCGACAACATAATACAGCCTTGTTACAAGGCCGCGGCCACGACGACGCTTCTATCACAACCATAAAAAAAAATTTTCGGAAAGAGGCCAAGCACAAGATAAATAATTATCAGGAATATTAAAAAGTTTGGCCTGTTGTTTGAAGAAAAAGAAAAACGGAATAGACCACTTTACAATCTAAAGCACTCAAAAGATGTTTTTCATTATTGCTGCCAGAAGTTAAGAAAAAAAAAAACTTTGGCAAAGAGTTGAAGTCATTTAAAATTGCAGCAAAGATAAGGGTCCAGTTTGGATGCAATGATTTCATTCCAGTACCACTTATGTCTCCAAAATATAATAAACCCACAGTGGCATTCATAATGCTTTTGGCTTCTCTGAGAAATCTGCCGGTGATGAAAAAATAAGATAGTGTAGCGTGCTGGACAAGAGATCCAAAGGAAGACCTCCAGAAACTTAGTTTGTATGAGACCAATTGTATAGGAGATTGCAATGTTGTAAGAGTGTATTGGACCTTCGCTGTAACGTGCCCACCATTGTTTCCGGCCGTAGCTGCCGCTTCACTCCACTGTTCAGCCGTGGAGACAGAAAACGAGCGCTGATGCAGGCCATCGGGTCGAGACCCGAATGAAGCGAGCCCGATGCCACTGACTGAACGCTCTGCGTGCACAGAACCTGATAAACAAACAAACAAACAAAAGCATGTCAAATGCACCATATGCTGCAAATAAGGCAGAAAATCATTGAAATAAACAAACAAACCAAGAAAAAAAAATCACAAATGTGAGATGCTATATCGATTACGCAAGCTTGTATTAATCATCATCATCAACATCAACATCATCATCGCACGGGATATGAGGATGATATCCTGTGGTGAATTCCGCTCAACACCTCCACATTAGTTGGTTTGCCTTGGTTGGTACATGGTAGTTTTAAACCATAAAGGAACGTATGCTGGCTGTCAGTGCTGGGTGAAGGTTTCACTTTGGCAAGATTTGTCCAAGTTATTTTTAAAGTTTGTTATAGATGTGGATTCCACCAGGGAAGTTGAGAAGATATGTTCCAATGCTCGATCACTCTCTGACTGAAGAAACTGCTTCTGAGCCTACACCTGGGATTGAATGTATTCTTGGGATGACTTCTGGATGAAGTGGTGGGGTGATGCAATCTCATCCTTTTATGATCTAGAAAACCTGTATGATGTCACCTCACCAACATCTGTAACTTCGAGAGTACATATACAGGTGTCTCGATCTCTCTTGATAGGGGAGAGGATGTATGGGAGGGGGCTAATTTGGTTGCCCTTCTCTGTGCCTTCTCTAATTTATTGCTGTCTGCTACATATCTGGGATAGCATACCGAGTTACAGTATTTCAAGATGGGTCAGACAAGAGACTTGAACAGCAGTGGTTATGTAACTTCATCCAAGGTTGTGATGGTAAATTATATTAGCCAAAGTGTCTGGTTCAACTCGGTGACAAGTGGAGACGTGATGATGAAATGTTAGGTCCTTGTCAATTGTGATGCCTAGATCATTTTCTTGAACTACATTTTCAAGCCCATTTCCATTAATCATTTAACACTTGTTGACAGTATCTTTTCCAAGATGAAGGGTCTTGCATTTGTCTATGTTGAAAAGAAGTTGCCATCACTAAGACCACTCCACTACCATGTCCAGATATGCCCAACAGGCAAACTTATAGAGCTGATGATGACACTGTTAAGAAAGATAAACAGGTTCTCAATTGTCTTGGTTATTTAAAGACTGAATATATGACCAGGATTCAGTGATGACCCAACTCTACTGTTTGGTCTGTTATGGTTTCCTTGCAACAAACCTGCAGGTAATTGGGGCACGATTATGCTGCTGATGTCCAAGCACCTCAACATGGCGGAATTTGGAACATCACAAAGGTGTTGCACGAATCTTTCTTCAAAAATAATCTGGGGCCGTTTAACTTCAAATCCTTCATATCAAAGGGGTCCTTAACGCGCGTTCTGGTACATTGAAAATATAGTGACCGCGAGTTCAAAACAACTGAACAGAATGTTACACAACTTGAGCCTTTGAGATTGGTTGGTGAGAAGGGAATGTTCAGAATTTGATCAGATTTATTAAAGAAAAGCAACAAGTTTCCTCACTATCCACAAATGTAAGTAAATGGGAGAATGAAACCTTTTCATTAGGGTGTTGTACACTGAGTACTTAAATCCACCAAAGACTGCATTAACTTGAGAGTTCATAGAACACCTTACTCCACATAGGTCTTCAAGTATATAATTCCAATGAAATAAAACAAGCAAAAACGACGTAAAATGTCATAGCCCTCCTTGTTTTAGAAATTTTGCTGGATGGAGTTAAAGGGCGAGCCCATACTTATGTACAACTAAAATGGCCACCAGTCTACCAGTTGGCCATCTTTGATCAGATCACAAAATGTAGTGAGGGGCATGCGTATGCCATCACATACTGTACTTGTGCCAAGTTTGAACAAAATCGGACCATACATGTCTGAGAAATGGATGGGGACACATATGTAACAAAATTGCTACCAGTCGGCCATCTTTCATCTGATCGCGAAAAAAAAAAAAATGACATTCTTATGTAAGCCATCATTTGTTTTCTGCGTACCAAGTTTGAACAATATCGGTAAATGCTTCTCCAAGAAATGGTTGAGGATGTGTTCAACACAGGTTATTTTTTTTACAATTGAAATGGCCACCAGTCTTCCAGGAGGCCATCTTTGATCAGATCACAAAATAAAATTAGATGCAAATGTACGCCATTGTGTACTGTGTGCATGCCAAGTTTAAAGAAAATCGGACCATGCATGCCGGAGAAAAGGTTGGGGCACTTTTCAGTAAGAAAATGGCCGTCAATCGGCCATCTTCGACATTATCTCAAAAAAAAATGACGTTTTCGAAAACTATCATTCATTATATCTCTGCGCCAAATTTGAGCAGCATCGGTAAATGCATGTTCGAGAAATGGTTGAGGACATGCTCAACATCGGGTTTTTTACAACTAAAATGGTCAGTCGGCCATCTTAGATTGGATCTCGAGAAAAAAAATGATGTGCGTATGTAAGCCATCATTCGTTATCTGTGTGCCAAGTTAGAACAAGACCAGTAAATGCATGTCCGCGAAATGGTTGAGGATGTGTTCGACACCAGGGGTTTTTATTTTTATTTTTGACAACTAAAATGGCCACTGGTCAGCCATCTTGGATCTGATGTGAAAAAGAAATGACTTGCATATGTATACCATCATGTGTTGTCTCTGTGCCAAGTACAAATAAAATCGGTCCATAAATGTCATAGATATGGCTGCGGACGCGCGCGCACGCACACGCACACGCACACGCACACGCACACGCACACACACACACACACACACACACCAAATCCATAAGCTCCTGTTTCGGACTTACGTCCATCGTGGGGCTCATGATTTAAGGGTCTTAATAATAAAATAAAAATCTGGAAATTTAGCGCCATTGACGCAGTCTTCTGCACAACCTTATCTAATACGTCCAAGTAATGCAAAACTGTAAGTCTTGGAAAGCGAAAAGAAGGTGATTTGTGTTCTGCAGTATTCGAGTATCGAATCAAATTTAAATAATATGAAGATTTTGAAGGTCGTACAATAAAATTAATTCCAGAAGTTTCCCGCCGTTAACGCAGTGGCTATTACATCACCCAATCGAACACGCTACACGAGTTATTCATGCCTGTTTGTGACCTATATGACGTCCTTAAAACACCAAATTTCCTGTTTGCAATGATTTTTAATTTTCTTTAACTGCCAGGCAGGCAGACAAATTAAAAAAAATATTATCTCACTCCTTTTTGGGCATGTGCGATCAGGACGAATTCAGAACCAAAGTACTAGTAAACTACAGCTTCATTTTCTGATTCATGTTCCGATTCATGTTCAAAATATAACATTCAATTTTAATCAAGTTGTTCCTCAAATCATTAACTGACATTTGTGGATGGATAGTCAGAAGGATGGACAGACAGGCAGAAGTGAACCAATTGCTTAACCCCGTTTTTCACTTCACGTGCGTGGGGTAATAAGTGCTGCAGTCTCAACAGCAATAAGTGCTGTTTTTGGACTGAATTTAAGGAAAATGGGACAAAGGAGAGAAAAAGAGAGAGAAAGAGAGAGAAAGAGAGAGAAAGAGAGAGAAAGAGAGAGAAAGAGAGAGAAAGAGAGAGAAAGAGAGAGAAAGAGAGAGAAAGAGAGAGAAAGAGAGAGAAAGAGAGAGAGAGAGAGAGAGAGAGAGAGAGAGAGAGAGAGAGAGAGAGAGAGAGAGAGAGAGAGAGAGAGAGAGAGAAAGAGAGAGAGAGAGAATGAATCATGAATGGGGATGATGGCAGAAGGGAATATGGACAGATGATGCTGCAGTCTTGTTTCTGAGCAGGATAAGTAGACTTGCTTGCTGTTTTGACAGCATGGAGACGAGAGATATTTTGAATTCAAACACATTATTCCTGAATGAAAATCCACAACTGCCAACGATCAAGTGGCACTACAAAATCGGCACGAATGACAGTAAATAAAACTAAAAACTGTGTTATTTTAACCATTATCACAACTACTCTGCACCGTTCAGAGCACATCTTGGTTGTGTTCATGAGGAACGAATGTTTATGATCCATCAACTTTTGCACAAATATTTTTCTTCTGCAAAAACAAGATCTGAAGGAATCCTTCAAAGGGCTAACATAAAATATCAATTTCCTATAGACATATGTTGCTATTAAACGTAGTGTATTTAAATCCTGTTGAATGGGAAAAATCGATAACCTGTGTCACTGGTGAAAGTCATACAAGATATCGGGTAAGTGGGCTTCCTATAGGTTCGAGAAAGGAACCAAACATCATGAACACAGGAATAAGTCTGGTTCGAGGTTAGGGTGGCTGTCTTAGGATCTTAGCGTCCTGAGCTTGAGCCCCTGTCGGCCGCTGAATGAACACCAGGTGGGGTTGACTCGGCCTGTCTTCCTTCTGAGGCCGGAGAAATGAGCACCAGTGTACTGGAAACTGGGGGCACTGCATAAGCGGCACAGCCGCTGATCCCTTACCAATGATGGAACCAGCAGCCACAGGCTGCACACGAGAGTGTGTGTGTAACAAAGGAATAGTTGAATGTTAACAAGTCTGTGAACAAGTCGTACAAACTACTCAAGTCAGGTCTGGTAGAGCTTAATGGTCTGACAACAATTACCTCAAACCCATACGGCAGCAGTTGGACTCTTGCATCCTTCGATAATTGGTTAATTGGATCATAAAACTAATTTGTTCAAACAGTTCCGGCATATCGTTAATTTCTTGGCCACTGTCGACATCATCGTTTCTCATTAACTAGAGCATCATCTAAAGTAGTCCGATAATAAAGTCAAGACGCTTGCAAACTTTGCTGAGAGTTCTCCTTTAAAATCTGATGTGAAAAATAATATCCCACTAGCATAACCCGCGCTCTGCGCGACATGTTGGGGTGGGTGTGTTTGAGAAAGGAACTGATGCATAGTATCAGGAGTAATTTTACTTTAATGCAGTAAGTGGAATACGATTTCACTGGTTCAGAACCATTTTATTGACTTTTTTTTGTACCATGCACCTCATATGGTCTTTGAAATAATGTAAGCCGAATATCACGTTACTCGAGCGCAAAACAAAGTCGAAGATAGCGCGACACGAAACCACAAACTCGGAAATAATATATAATATTGAGAATTCCGAAAGGTGCTTAGACTGCTTCCATGTCGCAGCACTTGGATGAAAGACTTCACATCGGACGAGATGCTCGAGCACAAAAAAATGTCGACTGCTGTACTTTTAAATAGCCTCGCGATAGAAATCTTGGAACTGGGAACATTTATACAGCATCAAGCAATTCCACAATGTACGAGAAGGATTAAAATCTCCCCAAAAGCATGAACATATATTGATAAAAGTTTTGGAAAGAGAAATAAATGCAAGAAGAAAACAAGAAATAACTACATTTATTGCCAGACTTAACCATGTGCAAGAGTTCATAAGGGTGTGATTTGCTGAGCTCAAATAAGCACCAATTAAAATACCAGGCTTGGCTTGAAGTGTTGCTAATGATTAGCAAGTAATTGTTTCATTGACATGGCACTTCCAATTGAAGCGCAGAGGGCCATTAAGGGAAAGAAAAATTGAGGCAGATGCACAGGGGTCAAAGGAGGGAGAAAAGTGGGATAATGCTGAGATGGAGGTGGGGGCGGTGAGTAGGGGGGGGGGGTTCTAAATTTTAGCTTCTATAATTTATAAGGACATCTAAATATCGCCATAACATGTGCAAGTTTTCCACTGGAAAAATGGCTGACATGCAACATTTATCCGACCATGCTCTATGGACAGGACAAGTATGGTTCTTCCTCTGAAAAGTCTCCTTTGTTCTTGCGATTTCTCGAAAAAGCAATCCCCCACTCTCTGCTCTGCAAGTGCACGCAGCACAGCGGTAGTTTTTGTCATCACCAAATTATCTGCTCTTGGTTTCGATTACCAGGCAATCTGATCCGAGTGTTAACTGTATTCCGAAGGAAGTGTGGCGATAACCGAACGGAGGGCAGCACAATGTCTTTTTGGAAAGGGGGACTTATAGCGATATTGTTCCACAGTTTAATGTGTATGGCACAGTGGAATTATTCAAGCAAGATAAGGCCTTTGGGCTTATACAATGGACCAATACTACAAGATCAGGCTCTGTGCCCTCAAGGACCTGAATGGTTTATTACTTACATCGGCGGAATTCCCATATGCCCTCACGGGCTATGAGCGAGCGCACAACGATTCATGAATGTCTCCATATCTAAGAATTTAACCCCGGATAGGTCAACACTCCATCGCAGGGTGCTCAAAAGCAACTTTGAAGCGGGCCAGGAATTTAGGATTTGTTTGGGTTACTGGCACACAATAATCTTCTCGAATATTTGATGTCACGAAGCAAATGCAGGCAGACGGAACCACTGGGTTCATATTATCCTGCCAAAGGAAGGTGCATACATTGATGCACCTCTCCCCTCACGGTACGCCGCTGTTCATCAACACAACGGAAGTTGTGGACTTTCAGTTCTGGGCAGTTCTGTGATTAAAGGGTTGAAACTCCAGTGATTGACGGTTCCCAGCTTATGATCCAGACAGTAATTGAATCGGGCAATCAATAAGCTGAAGGAATTCTTCATATATATATATATATATATATATATATATATATATATATATATATATATATATATATATATATATATATATATATATATATATATATATATATATAACCATTTTGTCAAAACACATTCAAAGTAACCACAAATGTGGGGAAAAACAGTTAAATGATATAATGGCAATGGTTTGAGCTACATACTACATATAATACAGGAAATACAGTTCGTCTTGCTTTATGTATCGAGGACAAACAAAGCCATTGTCCCAGAGGAAGAGACATTTTTAAAAAGTTTGGCAAGAAATTATGTCCAGTTGTATCCACAAAAAAAAAAACATCTCGAAAAGTCAGTTTTCGCATTTCAATGGCAGAAACACTCCGATCATCATGTGATCCCTGCTTGATGAAACAAATGTCGGACAAACACTTTAAAATCAAACTCCCAGCTCGTAACACAATATTGGGTGCAATTAACATTGTGAGAGCACATGACACGTGAACCCAATGTGAAAGAATTAAAAAAAATAAAATAAAATAAAAATTCCACGAATGTAAGTTAAATCTTATTGAGCGACATACATTCCTCGTTACCAATCTTCACGTTATGAGGCATCGCGTGTGAACATAATGACAGTGATGAAGAAGTACGGCCTTGATATGATTATCATGACTCCGTTTGTTCATGCAGGCCCATCATCACCTACACGCATGTTGTTTACGGGCCGAGACTTTACTCAGCATGCCAATGACACACAGGTGCGAAGTAAGTGGTGTTACATGATCAGTGCAGCTTCGAAGGCGCATTAACAGATTTCATTAACCCTTTCTGGACCAAGGGACTCATGTGTCCCAAAACTTTAAAGTGGTGTTTCCCAGATACTTCCCCTAAAATTTTAGATTACTTTATGTTTGTAAATTCACAAACACCGAAGCTAACACTGGGTAAGAGGTTTTTCATTTTCATAATTTTTCTTTTGTTATTTTGTTGATTCGAAAAAAAACTTGTATTTTTCCATCATACATACTTCTAAATTTCAATTCATTAGCCAAAATAATTCGGACGAACAACTCCCTCAGAATGAACGATCAGGAACAACTCGCTCAGAACAACCGATCACAAACAACTTCCTCAGAACAACTGATTACGAACAACTCGCTCAGAACTACCGATCACGAACAACTCGCTCAGAACAACCGATCATGAAAAACTCGCTCAGAACAACAGATTACGAACAACTCACTCAGAACGATCGATCACGAACAACTCGCACAGAATGAACGATCACGAACAACTCGCTCAGAATGAACGATCACAAACAACTCGCTCAGAACAACCGATCACAAACAACTTCCTCAGAACAACTGATCACGAACAACTCGCTCAGAACAACCGATCATGAAAAACTCGCTCAGAACAACAGATTACGAACAACTCACTCAGAACGATCGATCACGAACAACTCGCACAGAATGAACGATCACGAACAACTCGCTCAGAATGAACGATCACAAACAACTCGTTCAGAATGAACGATCACGAACAACTCGCTCAGAATGAACGATCACAAACAACTCGTTCAGAATGAACGATCACCAACAACTCGTTCAGAATGACCGATCACGAACAACTCGCTCAGAACCACCGATTACGAACAACTCGCTCTGAATGACCCATCACAAACAACTCGCTCAGAATGACCCATCACAAACAACTCCTTCAGAACAACCGATCACGAAAAACTCGCTCAGAATGACCGATGACGAACAACTCGCTCAGAATGACCCATCACAAACAACTCGCTCAGAATGACCCATCACAAACAACTCCTTCAGAACAACCGATCACAAACAACTCGCTCAGAATGACCGATCACGAACAACTCGCTCAGAACAACCGATTCCAAACAACTCGCTCAGAACAACCGATCATGAACAACTCGCTCAGAATGACCCATCACGAACAACTCGCTCAGAATGACCCATCACGAACAACTCGCTCAGAATGACCGATCACGAAAAACTCGCTCAGAACCACCGATTACGAACAACTCGCTCTGAATGACCCATCACAAACAACTCGCTCAGAATGACCCATCACAAACAACTCCTTCAGAACAACCGATCACGAAAAACTCGCTCAGAATGACCGATGACGAACAACTCGCTCAGAATGACCCATCACAAACAACTCCTTCAGAACAACCGATCACAAACAACTCGCTCAGAATGACCGATTACGAACAACTCGCTCAGAACAACCGATTCCAAACAACTCGCTCAGAACAACCGATCATGAACAACTCGCTCAGAATGACCCATCACGAACAACTCGCTCAGAATGACCGATCACGAACAACTCGCTCAGAACAACCAATTCCAAACAACTCGCTCAGAATGACCGATCACGAACAACTCGCTCAGAACAACCAATCACGGACAACTCGCTCAGAATGCCGATCACGAACAACTCGCTCAGAATGACCCATCACGAACAACTCGCTCAGAATGACCGATCACGAACAACTCGCTCAGACCAACCGATTCCAAACAACTCGCTCAGAATGACCGATCACGAACAACTCGCTCAGAACAACCAATCACGAACAACTCGCTCAGAATGACCCATCACGAACAACTCGCTCAGACCAACCGATCACGAACAACTCGCTCAGAACGACCGATGACGAACAACTCGCTCAGAACAACCGATTCCAAACAACTCGCTCAGAATGACCAATCACGAAAAACTCGCTCAGAATGACCGATCACGAAAAACTCGCTCAGAACGACCGATTCCAAACAACTCGCTCAGAACAACGGATTACGAACAACTCGCTCAGAACGTCCAATTACGAACAACTCGCTCAGAATGACCCATCACAAACACCTCGCTCAGAACTACCGATTACGAACAACTCGCTCAGAATGACCCATCACAAACAACTCGCTCAGAATGACCCATCACAAACAACTCCTTCAGAACAACCGATCACGAAAAACTCACTCAGAACGACCAATGACTAACAACTCGCTCAGAATGACCGATCACAAACAACTCGTTCAGAATGACCGATCATGACCAAGTTGCTCAGAATGCCCGATCACAAATGACTCACTCAGAATGACAGAGCACGATGACTTGCTCAAAATGACCGATCACAATCAACTCACTCAGAACGACCGATCACGAACAACTCGCTCAGAACAACCGATCACGATCAACTTGCTCAGAATGATGTGGGCAGTTGTTGTTGTTGTTGTTGTTGTTGTTGTCATTGTTGAATTAAATCCGCGCTGTCGCAAAAACACGTTATCAGAGCAATCGTTATACAAGGGTCACCTGTATATAAGACTCATGGAGGAGTAGAGCAGCACAAATTACAATACACATGCAGACAAAAACATGAGACAACTCCAGAGTAATTACTTCAGACAAACAGCTCCTGAACATGGGGGGGGGGGGGGTGGGGGGTGACGTACCTTCCTCGGGCACATTGGGTACTGGGGACGTTATCTTTGTCACGTCGCTTTTCTCTTCACATTCCCCAGAGCAACAAAGGAGAATTTTCTCCCTCCCAATGGGATGCCAACCCATGAGGTTTATCTGCACTCTTTCCACTAAATGCCAAGCATCAAGCAAGGAAGCAGCACATACGTTTTTTTTTAAGCCTTTAGTATGACTCTGCCAGGGTTGGAATCGAACCGCTGACCTGCCAGACTCGGAGCGGATGTTCTAACCAGAATGCCACCAGTGGAAAGCAAAATGTTTTGGTCTTTGAATAAATATTTCACTTCCTGATATGAGGCAAATATCCATACATGATATCACTAGAGTCCTGGTAGACACCATGAAGTGATTGTCAAAGCCACAACAGGGAGCATATTTGAGAGGGAAGCCCTGAAATGACGAACAAAATGAAAACACAAATTAATGTTAAATAAATAAATATTGTCGAATTGTTTTTGTTGAAGTTTTGCAACAACAACATAATCCAATTACATGGACAACTACAAAATAAGCCACTTACACAGACATCACCAACAAGAAAAAAACTAGAGTGGAGTAGATGGCACGTCATCGCAAATCCCGACGCTTCCCACCTTACGCAAAGTGGAAAGATGGCAAACAGTTTCATCAGGAATGACTCAATGTCAAATCTTGAGATAAAAGCATCTTCTGTTTGGACCCCAGTGGCCCCAAGTCCCCACCCCATTGGGCATGAACCGAGGGTAAAATCTCAAAAGTCGTTACATATTTCATGCATCCCCAATGTTGATTGCATATACAAAGTTATATTTAAAAAAAATGTTAAAAATAATGTACCCATAATTGCATTTTTGGTATTTGACATTTTGACCCCACCCCAGGTTCAGGTTATTTGTGGTTCTGGAGTAGTTCATGTTATTTGTGGTTCGGGAGTGGTTCAGGTTATTTTTAGTTCAGGAGTGGTTCAGGAGTGGTTCAGGTTTTTGTGGTTCAGGAGTGGTTCAGGTTATTTGTGGTTCAGGAGTGGTTGAGGTTATTTGTGGTTCAGGAGTGGTTGAGGTTATTTGTGGTTCAGGAGTGGTTGAGGTTATTTTTGGTTCAGGAGTGGTTGAGGTTATTTTTGGTTCAGGAGTGGTTCAGGTTATTTGTGGTTCTGGAGTGGTTCAGGCTAGTTGTGGTTCAGGAGTGGTTCAGGTAAATTTTGGTTCCGGAGTGGTTCAGGTAAATTTTGGTTCCGGAGTGGTTCAGGTTATTTTTGGTTCTGGAGTGGTTCAGGTTATTTGTGGTTCAGGTTATTTGTGGTTCAGGAGAGGTTCAGGTTATTTTGGTTCCGGAATGTTTCAGGTTATTTTTGGTTTCAGAGTGGTTCAGGTTATTTTGGTTCTCGAGTGGTTCAGGTTATTTTGGTTCTCGAGTGGTTCAGGTTATTTTGGTTTTGGAGTGGTTCAGGTTATTTTGGTTCTCGAGTGATTGAGGTTATTTTGGTTTCAGAGTGGTTCAGGTTATTTTGGTTCTGGAGTGGTTCAGGTTATTTTGGTTTTGGAGTGGTTCAGGTTATTTGAGGTTCTGGAGTAGTTCAGGTTATTTGTGGTGCAGGAGTGGTTGAGGTTATTTTTGGTTCAAGAGTTGTTCAGGTTATTTTTGGTTCAGGAGTGGTTCAGGTTATTTTGGTTCTTGAGTGGTTCAGGTTATTTGTGATTCTGGAGTGGTTCAGGTTATTTTGGTTCCAGAGTGGTTCAGGTTATTTTGGTTCCAGAGTGGTTCAGGTTATTTGTGGTTCTGGAGTGGTTCAGGTTATTTTGTGTTTCGGAGTGTTTCAGGTTATTTTGGTTTCGGAGTTGTTCAGGTTATTTTGGTTTCGGAGTGGTTCAGGTTATTTTGGTCTCGGAGTTGTTCAGGTTATTTTGGTTTCGGAGTTGTTCAGGTTATTTTGGTTTTGGAGTGGTTCAGGTTATTTTGATTTCGGAGTGGTCCAGGCAGGATTTTGAAATCTGGACAGAGCTGTTAATTACCGCCTTCATACTCTCCATCAAAAAAAAAAACATTGTGGGATCTTTAACATCCACCAAAAATCAATGCTGACAGATCGGTCACAAGCTTGACACCCCCATCCAGGAAGAAGAGTGCACTTTTGAATGTCAGGCCTTCTCCATGAATCACCAGTCTGATAATTTGTAGGCTCATCAAGAATAAAACCCAGCCTACAAAGCTCAAAGTCATGCACTTCCTTTGTTTCAGACTGACATGCCAACACAGGTGGACACAAACGACCCCTCAATTCCTTTCCTTCATACCTTGCCTAAAAAATCCAACTGTTGCAGCGTTTCTTCTCTCCATTCTCTTAATTTGCCTTTTTTGCATCCATCAGAAATGTGTTTAATCGCATCTCTGACCGATATCTTTAAAAAAAACCTAGTTTGCTATGCGTGTTCACTTTCCATCAACCATTCCTTTCTTCCAACTTCAGTGCCAACTCACCCATCTCAAAGCAACCATCACACTCTTCTCCCTCCAAGCCTCCCCCTCACCTCTCTCAAAAACTCCCCCCTCACCTTTCTCCCTCAACTCTCGCCACTCACCCTTCTCCCACCATTCACCCCCTCACTCATCCTTCTCAAAGTTTCCCCCCCCCTCTCATCCACCAAGCTGCCTCCTTCCCCTGCCATCTCACCTCCATCTCATCACTCCACCTCCTCAAATCCTCAACTGCCTCCTGCCCCCTCTCTTGCCCCCCTCTCCCCCAGCTCCAAGCAGCCATCAAACTTATAGACTGGTCTCCTATCGCTACTTTCTCCAACATCAACTCATCCTGGGAATTCTTTCAAAGAAACTTGCTCTCCCTCATGCACAGATTCATCCTCTCTCGTCTTCAGTTGTCCTACCCTTCCTCCCGCCCTTGGTTCACTGAAGCTTGTGGCGAGGCAGTTGTCGTGTAACAACTTGCCTTTGTCTCATGGAAAGCAAACCCAACTGAGAGTAATTTCTGTTCCTTCCATAAAGCTCGGAACAAGTGTGTATCTACCCTCAGGAGAGCCAGAAAACAACATCTTTCTGAGCTCAAGTGTGAACTTTCAAACCTCTGTCCCTTCTCAAAATCCTGGTGGTATCTAATCAAATCTGTTTCTGGTGTATATCCCCCCTCCAGCCCCTCCATTATCTCAAATGGACACACTGCTGATTCCGCACGTGAAAAGGCTGAATGCCTAAACTCGGTGTTTGCATCGAAATATTGTGTCCGAAACCCATCACTTTCTCTCCCCACCTTACCCAGTCACACCCAATTGTCCCTCGACTCTGTGTCCTTTTCTCCTGATAAGGTGGAGAACTTGCTGTCAAACCTCAACTCAGATTCTGCAACCGGTCCAGACGGCATCAGCCCACATGTCCTAAAAACCTGCTCTTCTGCTCTTGCTCACCCTGTCTCTGTTCTATTCACCCTCTCATTTTCTCTAGGTTATCTGCCATCTGCTGAGAAATCAGCAAACATTACTGCCCTGCATAAAAACAGATGCAAAAACAGATCCCTGCAACTACAGACCCTAACAGCATTATCCCAATCATCAGCAAGGTTATGGAATCCATCATCGCTTCAGACATCAAATCCTTTCTCTTCTCCAATGGCCTGATTTCCGATTATCAATTTGATTTCAGACTCGGTCACTCTACATGAATATGCTGCTTCTGCTCTCCCAAGAATGGATGGAGATCCTCAATGCCGGACATGAAATCAGAGCCATCTCCTTCGACATATCGCATGCTTTTGACATGGTCTGACACCCAGCCCTGCTCACTTAACTCTCTTCCTATGGTATTCAAGGCCATCTCCACTCATGGCTCGCAGACTTCCTCTCCTGTCGCAGTCAACGTGTGGCCCAAAATGGAGTTCTTTCATCCCCTCTTCCTGTCCAGGCTGGAGTTCCTCAAGGTAGCGTTCTGGGCCCTGTTCTTTTTCTGGTTTTCATAAATGATCTCTCGGACTCTCTGGAAAATCCTCTATATCTCTTTGCTGATGACTCCACCCTCTGCCGTACCATCTGTCATCCCTCAGACGAGCAAGCAGCAGCTTCTTCGCTCACTGCAGATCTGGATAAAATCACAAACTGGTCCAACACATGGAACATGTCTTTTAATTCGGACAAATCTCACACTCTCACTATGTCTCTCCGAAAGAACTGTTTAGTAACCCCCCCCCATCCACTTTCTCAACAATACACTGGAAGAAGTCCTTTCTTTCAAGCTTCTGGGTCTCACGATCTGCCATGATCTTTCCTGGGAAAGCCACATTTCAAACCTCGCCTTCAAAGCCAGTCGCCGACTGGGAATCCTCCGTCGTGCAAAATGCTTCCTCGGCCCACCTGAGCTCCTGACCACTCACAAAGCTTTTTCCGCAGCCTGATGGAGTACTGCTCTCCCCTCTGGGCTGGTGCTCCTGCCTCCCACCTTTCTCGGATTCACGCTGTGGAAACCAAGGCATTTCGGATCATTGGTATCTCCCGCATTGAGGCTGAGTTCTTGGGCCTCTTACTCTCTCACCGCAGGCAGGTCGGTGGTATTTCTGTCTTCTACCGTCTCCTCTCCAGTCTTGCCCCCCTGCTCTCTCTGTGATTTGTCCCCACCACATTTCCGCAGGGTGCTCAAGGTCCACCAACAACCCCCTTCTGGTAAAACTACCAAAATCATGAATCACTGCTCACCGTCACTCTTTCATTTCTCTTTTTTCCCACCTTTGGAATAAACTCCCTCAATCTATTCAATCCCATTCTTCACTCCAGTCCTTCAAAACAGCTGTTCACCACTAACTCTTATCACCCCTCATCCAAATCCTTGATCTTTTCTACCCCCGTTAATCCACGCCAAGCCCACCTCTTTAAAATTCCCTGCCTTCCTTCCTGAAAGTCCCTGTAATGTACATCTTCTATTCCCCATGTTCCCCGCCCCATCCCTCTCCCTTCCACAGATCTCCTAATGTCTCTTTTCTCCACTGTTTTGTCCTTCCCACTCCTGCCCCTCTTGTCTCATGCCCCCCTTGCTGTGCATTGTGTGTAAGCTCTCATACGAGCCTCGACAAGGTATACAAAAAAAAATGGACTTTAAGGGTTGAGATAATATTTCCGAGTTATGTGAGTATCAAATCCAGAACACGACAATATCAATTCTCTATAAATAACTCACAACATCAATACTAAAGAGGTGAGAGTTGAGAATTTTGGATTGGAGACCCTGAAGGACTCCGTCGAGTCCAATGTAATTGACTATGAAATATAATAATTAAATTTACACCCACTATAAAATTATTCTTCCTGAGAAGTATGAAAAAAGATAACTATAGAACTTTCACGACTAGGTGCTTTGTTGATTAATCTCAAATATGGAATCAAACACATTACATGAAGGAATACTACATTTCTACAGCACGACACCTTATAATAGAAAAGAAGGAAGAAAGGCCAAGGGCTGGGGTTGTTGGATCATTTTGGGGGAAAAGACCATGACACACATTACTCTGAACAACACAACACTTTGTCTGTGGCCAAATGCACAGAAGAGAAAAAGCAAACATGTTGAGAAGTACAAGGTGGTGAAAGCAAGATATGGAGAATTTAAATATTTCGCAGGCTAGCCTGTTTCATTAATAATAATCACTGGATATCTAGGATCACAAAGCGATCACCAAGGGGATGCATCTCCCAACACTCGCGATCCAATGATGGTCACTTTTTTTTTTGGACCACCAAATGACCTTGACCTTCAACATTTTGGGATAGAGTGTAGATTAAGAAATTGTGTCCCCATCTACAATCTATCCATTAAACTCAACAACATGAAAATCTATGGAAAATTATTCAAGCTGTGATAAAAAAGTGTTTTTTGTTAATTCGGTCACAATCTGAAGAAAGTCGGCCAAGGACACAAATGAACTGTCAGATGCACAACTTCAGCGCAGGTACACTATTATGATTCAAGGACATATTGGAAGGCCAAGCGGTCTTTGAGATCCTGCATTAGCAAAATTGAGCGATTAAAAAAAAAAACACTTTTTCTTTTTTTCATGCTGGCATTCGACCTTGACCTTTAACTCAGAGAGGTACGATGTAAATTAAGCATAAATGTCCCTTGCTCGAGGCTATCTCGAGAGGGCATTTAGTTCTGATCAGATAAACCTTCGTAGAGTTATGGTGAAAAAAAAAGTTAAAAGGTCTATAATTGGGTCATGACCTTAAAATTAGGTCAAGATCGAAAACAATGTCAATTCCACAAACTTTTGATTCCAATTACTAAGGCAAAATTTAATTCCGAAAGTCCCAGCCGGATCTGAGATGTGGCTCGGACATTGGCAAAAAAACAAAAGAAAACCCAAAATGGTGGTCGAGTACTCCTGGTGGGGGGGGGGGGGGGGTCGAAGAAACTCTGGAGTACAATTAAAAATTGGGGACCCCAGTTGTAGAAACAAGCCCTGCAACAACTAGTCCTTCCCTTATCCTACAAGGGGAGGCTGAATGAAACACCTTGTTTGTATCCTCAATTCAGGGCAATGCAAACCGAGTGTTGTTGCCTGGTCTTAATAAAATGGTTAATATGTATACGCATTGTTTTCTTTACGAGTGCTAAAAAATATCTTCAGCAATCCAGAAACTCAACTGAATTTTTGGATTTCCTTCCATAATGAACTTCAACCCAGGAGAAGCCAATTTGGTGCATCACCTAATTGTTGTTTGTCCGTACTCTATCCTATCCTTTTAAAATGGTGAGCATCGAGCAAAGAAGCAGCACAGACTATTTTAAAGTATTTGGTACGACACGACCGGGGTTCAAGCCCTTGACTTTCCTGACCAAGAGCGGAGGCTCTAATTATTACGCCACCGACCGAGTCTCGTCTCATTCTCCTTACCCTGTGTTCCTGCTTGTGGGGCACTGCTCAGCTCTTTTGCCAAGCCGTTCGCCTTTGGACTGGCTCCAAGCGCAGGTGCGGCAGCACGGGGTGGTCTCTTCCCTGGTACCTTGACAGTGGTTCGAAGGAGGTCTATCTCTTTGCCATGTACATTTTGCATGTAGTCCTGGAAAGGAAAACAACAAGACAAATGTTGAGGTATTCACAAAATGCAAGCAGGTGTCTCATGTTCATTCAGACAACCGATGGTCACCCTGTTGTCTTCAATTACCCCATGTCATCTCGAGGTCGTGGAGTCGGCAGAATATTATTCCAGCCAATACTCAAAACGAAGTTATTTGTTTCCACTATGCAATTTCACATAGAGTTAACATAAAAGTAAATCAAAAAGTGCATCACCAACCCAATGGCTTTCAGATTATTACAATGGATAAAAAGAATAAATGAGGCCTATAATTATAAAGATTATGGGACATCAAGGAATCACTGTACTCTTGAAAAAGTCATCAGCTGTGGTGTGCATAGCGTCGATGGCTGTAGTCTGCATCCTTTATCCATCTGCTCATGCATTGTTCATTACTGGATATTAAATACCCCACTGTGATGGCCAGTCTCAAAAAACAAATGTTCCACCAAACATTCTAGAGGCTATATTGTTTGACAGAAGCTCATGTTTCCTTTCCTTCAAGGCAAAGTGATTAGAACAATGTAGAAAGTAACCTCAACATGCACAAAGATGTCAAGGTGTCTTCCAGAGTGAAAACACTCCGTGAAAAACTGTGTGCGTGTGTGTGTGTGTGTGTGTGTGTGTGTGTGTGTGTGTGTGTGCAGAACTCTACAATTTCACCTCTTACCTCCACCACTGAAGGTGCATGGATGGAGGTAATGTTATCACCCCTGTTTATCTGTCTGTTTGTCTGTGAGCAAGAGATCTAGAAAAGTTGTGGACGGATTGGGACGAAACTTGGTCTTCAGCGATTGATTGTCTTTCACGAATTGTGCACCGATTAAGTTGGAGAAATTTATACCCCTCCATACTCAAAACAAATTTTTCACTGCCACCCAATGGTACTTGGTTGCTTTCTTGTTTCTCAAAAATAATGGGACTATTAGAGACATTTATGCATCAAAATCATTCAAAAGAAAAACATCCGTCTTCACAGCGGCGGTCTAAGACTCACAGTGGGGCCGACATTGCACTTTCACATGAAATCAAGGACTTGAGTAAAGAATGGACAAAGAACCACATCAGCGGGAAATGAACCGAAGATCCCTGGATGTCATGCAAAGGCAATACCAAACAGGCCAATTCCAATTAGGTGCCGAGTGCCAAGTTCGGAAAAATCAACAAGTTGCACACACCCACAGCTAATTAAAAAAAAAGTACAACTTTGAATGGAGCAGTCTTAATTCGGGTATCATAAGGTGCAGCATATTAATGATTAAAATAATATTTTGATAGGCTGCAACAAGCAATTCTCATCAATTAGACAAATGCCTTCTACGATGACGAAGGATCACAAACTCGGTCATTTAAAACAATAAACCGCAGTCAAGCATGCCTATACCGGACTCACGGCAATTGGACAAAAATTAACATTCGATGCTAAACACAATGAACAATCACGTTGAGATTTTGATGATACACGCAACTGTACTTTCACAGTGTGTGTGTGTGTGTGTGTGTGTGTGTGTGTGTGTGTGTGTGTGTGTGTGTGTGTGTGTGTGTGTGTGTGTGTGTGTGTGTGTGTGTGTGTGTGTTTGGTGGATGGATGAGGAGGGTAGAATAAGAAAAAAATAAAAGAAAAAAAACCTCGTCAGGAAAGGATTTCACAATTGGACCAACTCCAAGAAAAAGTTCAAAATTACCGGAAGAACCATTCCGTGCCTGAAATCCATCCCGCTAGTTCGCATTAACTTTGGCCAATTCCTTCGTCTTTAGCTTCATTCTGATCACAAAATGAATGCTCCAAAGCCGAACACTTCCGTTAACAGTAATGGACTTGTACAGTCAGTGCTGAGGCTTAATTGCGTGTGACAATGTAATGGCTTTGGACTAGGGAAAATTAGCAAAGATCTCCAAATCTAACCCTTCTGCTCTCCTTCTGCTGATGATGTACCGAGGGCACATACTCAATCACTCGAAACTCTATTAGTGCACATTCGTTCCAATAAAACACAGATAGATTGCGATGTGTTTGTTCTCACTAACCAGCTTTGCTGCAAGTGCAATAGAATAGAATGAAACTGCCAGATACATTCATTAACCCATAGTAGTCACACCAAACTCAATACTGATTATGTAACAAAATATCCTGCTGTTATGACCTTAAAATGCCTCACAAACTGAAGAGGGGTTTTCTTGAATCGTGCGCAGTGAACTCAATTGATTAATTATTGAAAGATTGTATGAGATATAATAGGATCATGCTGTTTGTCTGTCTGTCTGTCTGTCTGTCTGTCTGTCTGTCTGTCTGTCTGTCTGTCTGTCTGTCTGTCACACCATGAAACACGGACACTCTCCTCAGGGAGAAAAAAAAACAAAATTATAAAGTAAAAGTTGCTTCAAATGAATCCAAACCTGCAGGAAAATCATTTTTTTCAATCAGACCAAAAAATTCAATCCGAGCAGTGTATAGGAAACAGATCGCACCCACAATTTTTTTTTCTCTTTCCCGTTAAGAAATATATAACCTCCAAATTTTGAGTTCTTTCAACCAGCGCAATAAAAAAGGGCCTACTTTCTTTTAATATATATATATATATATATATATATATATATATATATATATATATATATACACATACATACATACATATACATACATACATGTATATATATATATATATATATATATATATATATATATATATGTATATATATATATATATATATATATATGTATATATATATATATATATATATATATATATATGTATATATATATATATATATATATATATATATATATATATATATATATATATATATATATACATATATATATACATATATATACATTCATACATATACATATATATATATACATTCATACATATACATATATATATATACATTCATACATATACATATATATATATATATATATATATATATATATATATACATTCATACGTATATATATATATATATATATATATATATATATATATATATATATATATATATATATATATATATATATATATATATATATATATATATTGGTATTTTCAATCACAGGCTTCCACGAGTTGTGCATAATGTTACTTCTTCTTCAATCAAATTCAATGCGAGTACAACCGGGCATAAAAAAAATACACAAAATGCAGGCAAAATGAACAAATGAACCAATGGATATCTTCGATGATTCTTTTTGATAAAAGACACACTGAAGCTGCATAACCCAATGCAGGTCTGAAAATAAAAAAAAAAATATAAAAAAATCTCACCTATTAACCCTTTAGACCATAATCTCATTAAAGCCCCCAAGGAACATGGTTGCCCTATTTACTTGCATTCTTACTGGTATTTAGATGTTATATTTGAACATCTGCTTTCAAACAGAAACCACACATCAAAGGCAATGTCCAGAAGGCCTGGATTTGGGAGGATTTTTTGGAAATAGGATTGAGTTAGGGCATTTGGAGGGCACGTGCAGCCAGCCGGGGCCTGTTTCTGCAACAGTCATATTTCACAGTCATTGATATACCAAAAAAAACCTACAAACTCTTCCTTATATACTTAGCATCAACATACTTATCCCCTTTTAAACATGAGAAAATGACACGTGCAACTTTTAATCCTCTTCTCGGCTTCAAACGGCATACGTGCCGTCCAAAGTTCGAGCCGCCAAAGCAGATTGTCCAATGAGGACACTGGGAAGCAGCAAAGCATTGATACAACATGAAGAATCCAGACAAGCTTGTTTCTAGGAAACATGCCATCGAAATAGTTTCTCTTCTTCAAGTGTTGGCTGCTCACTGTAACGTCGTCAGATCATCATGATCTCGTGAGCTTCGAGTGAGACCAGAAGAATATTTTTTTCCCCATCACATGTGGCAATGCAACTGAAACCTTCAAAGAGACTGCTATTGTTGCGATGTCACAAAATGATGACTTAAAAGAAATAATTAATATCATCAACACAAGCATGTTTTGGGAATCGGACTGGTTTTACAGTTGTTGCTCCATCTGACGCTTCATGCCTTCGTCAGTAAGAAAAGACATTATTCAGCATCAGGTTATAAATCTTGGGAATGCAATCATGACACTTCCTTTAACCAGCCTGTCCTAGAAGTCAGCCATACCACTCTAGGCAGGATTGCTGCAAAATCTATAAACGTCCAAGTCGATAAAGTGTACGTGTTCCATCCCAGGATATCTCTTTGGTCTCTTTGGATGCTCATGTGCAGTAAAGGTGAACCTAATGTGCCTGATCCCATTAGGTCTCAAAAGGTAAGCAGAGGTGAAGTTTGGTTAGCACTTGGATGGGAGACATTCAAGGAAGGCCGGTGAAGTACGCTGAGGGATTGCAGGATAGTTCAGGTGGTTGGACATTTGCTTCTTAGCTGTCTCGGAATAAATGGATTTGTTCTGCTCCGAGGTCGATTTTGACTAAAACTGGGGCAGTGCCGAGAGTGCCTCAGTTGTTTGTTTTTTGTACACATGATCGATGCTTGTTGAAGAGCTGAAACAGAATGGAAGGGAACGAAATGGAAAGGGGGGAAACACCAACAGCAAAGTAGAAGTGACAGCGAGATCAAGAGAAGGGGGAGAAGGGCACAGGTGGGGTGAACAAGTTGCACTCAAGCCGAATGGACCACAGCAAGAAGAGAAAGGAGACAACAGGGATGAAACAGAAAAAGGAACAAACCAACCTACAACCAACAAACAAAAAGGGGTGAAGGGGAGGGGGGAAGAATCACTTTAACTTGGAAAAAGGGAGCATTTAGAAATTGGAACATTTGGAAAAGAAGAGATCATGAGTATGGATGAGGGGTGACCTGACGTAGTAGTGAGAAAAAGCTGTCTTGAAGACCTCAATGGAAGAATGGGAATGAACAGACTGGGGAAGTTGGTTCCACAAGTGAGAAAAAAAAGAGGAACAAATGAGGAGAGGTGAGTGGTGAGCCTGGGTTTTTGGAGTTTAACAAGAAGAGGGTGACTGTTTGCACCCTGCAGAAACCTGGGAGGGACAGAGCCAACAGAGGACAGAGTGTGTAAGGCCAAGAAGGAGGCGGTAAAATACAGAGAGGGCAACAACCTGCGGGTGATGCGAAAGTAACAGGCCCAGACACTCAGTTTCATCGCTGGAGATCCCAATTATTTTGAAGGCTTTCCATGGCAACAAGAGGGACAAGGTGTGAGGCAAGGGCACCTGCCCAAAGGGGGGGGGGGGCAGTACTTCATTGAGCTGAGAATGAAGGCCTTGTAGGTTGACAAAAGTTCAGAATGGCCAAGGAAGGACCTTGCACGATGAAGGATGTCCAGTCAGCAGCTGGCAATGGAGGCCATTTTGGAAATATTGAGAAAGTTCATGGCTGATGGTGAGGCTCAAAAGTTTGAGTGACATCACCTCTTCAAGTGGTTTGTTTCGGATGTAAGTGAAAAGTGATGAAAAAAAAAAGAAAAAAAAAAGATGAGGATTGGTCTCGTTGCACTTGCTTTCCTGTGTACATCTTTTTTGAGCCAATGTTATCATTCAACCTGCTCGGGCTGAGGCTATCACTGCCAGATTAAGCCTGCAAATCCAGCTGATCCGCAGCCTGACAAGAGTTTCAAGCCAAAGCCCTCCACGAGCCCATTGTGCGGAGGATGAGTGCCGGATTAGCTTAGTGCCTCAGCTGGATTATTCCTCGAGCCCTTGAGGCTCCGGTTGAGGTGGTGGGAATCCGGGGTGAAGCACAGGTCAAATCACAGTTTCGGTGAATGCGTTATAATGCTTCCAAGCTTGAAGAAAAATCGATTCGCGATATTCTCGTGTGTGACAACATCAATTCCTTCGTCCTTAAATATCTTTCAGAATTCCTCTCGGTCATATCCTTTGCCATTTTTCATGTTCCTTCCAACTTGGTCCAGAGTTCTTGAGATAATGGATGAGTGATGCTTCAGATCAGATGATGAAGCATCATCAAGAATCAAGTGGCAGCTACTAACAGGATCAGGGACTTCCTCTTTATCTAAGGATGGAGATGCATGAGAAACAGGTGACAGAAATAAACTAGATTTAAGATACAAGTGCAAAAAATAAAAATAAAAAAATAAAGAGAGAGGAGGAGGTAATACAGATGTTTCAAAAGACAGTACTACCCCATCCAGCATGCACTGCATCCTAAACTCAAAATTAAAGTGTCACATGTCACACATCACATGACAATCAAACATACGAATGAGAGTGCAGCAAAAAAAAACCCAAAAAAAAGACAAGCAGAAAGACAACAAGAAAATATTTTTTCAAAATTGATTGGTGGAGAGGGTGGTGGGAAAGGGTGAAGAAAGACAAAAAGAGGTGAATGAGGGCTGGGAAATGATGAGCAGGAATGAGGGGAAACAAGGATAATTGAACACACATGTACTCGCATCACACCACACAGAGTGCACCACTCCACAAACAACATACACAACTACCTGCCTGGCAATCCTATCCTTATGCACACACCTGCTGGGACCCTGTTCACACCTCCCACAATTTACCTCCTTGTGCTTGAGTGCATCCGTTTGTCGCCATCCCATTATTTTTCCCTTCGCTCTATTCTATCAATCACCACACTGTCATTTTGCTCTTCCATGAGCCTCGATGTCCTGTGAATAAGTTTTTATGTGATTCTCTTCCCAAACAATTTTTTTTATTTCCTCACCTTCACGGCAAGCTGGTCCGCAAACAAACAAACAAACAAACAACAACAAAAATAGCAATGAATAACTAAATATATAAATAAATCCCTGTGATTTATTAAACATTCTAATTTTCTATTTCTTTACCTTCAATTATTTCTCCCCTCGTCATACATCTCAAAAGGTCAATTATCCAAGTTTACTCTGTCGATCGTCATCGTTTATTCCCATTAAATTGAGCCACCTTCTTGGCTCGAATACTTCCATGACACTCCCAAATGATCATTCCACACCAACATCATTACGAGCCCTCTGTTTAAATATTTCATCCGAAAGCCAGCCAGCTCGAAACGCTCCTTAGGCCTAAGTCACATTTGCCACGGCGGCCGTGGGGTCTCCAAAATCAACGGCCACTAGCAATTATACGGCGGCCGCAGTATTTCCACGGTCACACAATGTAGCAGTCACATATGTTTTTAATTTTCGGGGAGCAGCACGGCGTATTTAGAAATTGTGGAGACCGAAAACGTGGGGTTGCCATACGGTCTTTGATTTGATGTCGCACGGTGACCTTAAGGGGGCCCTGTGGCGGCCATAGAATTTTCAAGGCAGACGCAAGGTAGCCTCAAGGTGCCTGCAAGGCGACCGCAGGGGGCCCTAAGGCGAACGTGCGGCCAGACGGACGGTAACGAATGGGTTAATTAATTAATTAATTAATTAATTTTTTTCAGCTTGTCGAATTGCTACGGCGAATATAGAATGAAAAAAGTTATAACTCCGCCTTATAATTCTACGGCGACCCCTACGGCCTGTAAAAGATATCCAAACGGCGTAGGGCCACCCTGAGGCCACCGCAGAAACTCTGCGGCCGCCACACGTTTCTGTCAATTCAGAGGGTGTACGGCCGCCGTATCCTCGCCATCGAGCAAATGTGACTTAGGTCTTAGTTACTACACAATCTCTCTTCGTCCGGACGCTGCACAAAGCTGCGGGGTAACATCATTGGCTAAGGGCACAACTGTGCTGCTGATGCAGCGTCCCCTGCTGGTTGGAGCAGGAATTTGCAATTTGTTCAGGGTGCCGGCGATTGCTCGCTGACTTCACGAAGGGCACTGCGGGAACTTTAACGTCCACCAACGAATGCCGGCAGATGGGACACCCAGTTTAACGTCCATCCGAGGGACGGAACATGCATTGATGAATCACCCTACATGTGAAACACCGACCGGCATGACAGTTTATAGCTGGGTCAGGATTCAAAACCAGGCAAGACAACTTAGAGGCAAGTCTGCGTTCCACTCGGCCATCCTATCAGCCCACTTACTCTACAATGAAATCTTTATCATCACACCTGGATCCTTTATATAAAAAGGTGACCAGAACTGAACACAACATTCGATATTTAATCGAATTAAGACGAATACACCTCCAACTTTGCATTATTAGCCTTCGACGAAACCCCTGTCCTACCAATTTATATTCCCTCAACTTGTCACTGCAGAACTCCGATCCGTACAACGTTGACCGCACACTCCAAAATGTGATCATTGAAAACAATCAACCGTTATCTTCACTTCCATGAAAATGAAAGCATCAGAAGTGTGAGGCAGTCCGAGGCACGCTACCACAAGACAATGCAACACATGAAGCAAGAAACCTACATGGAGGCTCGGATGGTACGTGAGGATCCCATTGTCGCACAACGTGACGTATTTCTTCTTCCACTCTTTGTTCAGAGACTTCCCGCTCCGCTTCAGCAGAACCCCCTGGGAGAGGAGTGGAAATAAATCAGGAAAAGAAAGAGAGAGAGAGAGAGAGAGAGAGAGAGAGAGAGAGAGAGAGAGAGAGAGAGAGAGAGAGAGAGAGAGAGAGAGAGAGAGAGAGAGAGAGAGAGAGAGAGAGAGAGAGAGAGAGAAGGTTAGAATGAGAGAAAAATGGGAGGTTAGACAGAGCCCAACAACGTAGGCACTGTGGCATTCCTCAATGTTCACGGCCTTTCAATTCCTCTGTGAAGAAGCACAAATATGACAGCACGTAAGTTAACAACGACATCAGGAGACAGCCAATACGATTGCATCAGGAGGAAATCTACGGTGATCGGTGACGTCGTTAATTTTTGCAAGTTTGTTTTTTAGCACAATTAAAACTTGTGTGAGAATCGGATGTGGCGACGAAACCTTGACCTCGATGCGCATGCTCGAAGGAATGGTGCTTTCGATAACTGTGCAAGAATGTTCAGGAGAACTTGCTTAACAGCTATTGTAAATAACAACCAATAATGGTCACTGCAGGATCAATAAAAGGCACAATTGATGTCAAGCCCCAAAGGAGGATTGCACAAAATTTATTCCTGTGTTTTGAAGCCACCCCCCCCCCCCACCTATGTGCACTGAACCTTCAAATAATCTATCAGTCCTGAAAATTTAGGATTTTAAAGGTCGATGCATCGAATGCGTGCGAGGAAGACAAATCCTAAGTCGTCAACAGCTGTTCTCAGGCCTTTGACGGAATGCCTAATGACACATCATCTCACCCGCTCTTCGAAGATGCGTCCACCTCCCCCCTCCGCTACCTCCCATCCAAGTTGCAAGTTCTACGCCCCTAGAATAAAGCAACCTTTGTCTGGCCCGCAGCTCATTTCCACAGGCATTTCCCAGCCAAGTCATATAGAAATGCAAACCAGGGAGCCTTTGCTCATTGGCCGCCTGATCTTTACGCTCTAATCAAGGACAGGCCCACCTCATGAAAGTCCCATCAATCTGGCCCAAGAGACAAAGACTGCTCTGACACCTTGCCTGCCTCCTCTTGCATTATAACAACATCCGTCAGAGTGCCAGAAGCCAGGAGCTATTATCCTGGCCTTCCACAAATACACTCAGAGATGCCGAGGTAACATACGGCCAACTCGAGAAAAATCCAACCGTGCAACTGTTTCATCGATGCGCTTAGTCTCTAGAATGTCTGTTGAGAGTTGAGCGAAACACGCATACACACACACACACACACACACACACACACACACACACACACACACACACACACACACACACACACACACACACACACACACACACACACACACACACACACACACACACACACACACACACACACAGGCTGTCCCATCACATTAGCTTAATCAATCAATTTCCTTATTTGTGATGCAACAAACTCCTTTCTTCGCAGTAATGTTATCTTACTTAGCAACATCATCATACTTTAAGCACTTACATATCACACTTAAACTATAGACAAATATTTCAGCCAGGATAGAGCACAAAATGGCATGCTTTTAAAAAAAGACACACCACACAAGACAGTTGGCTTTAAATCGTGATCCGAAGGATGACGTGATGCCAGACGCAGCGGCCCCTGCCAGCATTGCATCAAGATGGCATTTTTAATCCGATGCGACTCCACGGGGGAATAAATCTCGGACCAGGCAGTTTGCAGGAGAGCACACCAGCAACTGAGCTATGCTGCCTTCCCTTATGTACGGTAAGATGCTGTTCATAAGTAACGCAACGTTTTTTTTTTTATTATCACAGCTCTCCAAAAAGATGAGAAAGGAGAGGAGATGAGAGGCAGCCAAAAAAAGATTTGCGGAGTGATTATCTATCAGCCCACAAGGCCTCGGTAATGAGCCATTAGAGAGGCGGTTAGGCGCGCACCATTTAGCCATCTCCATTTCCAGCTGTGTGGGATGGCCATTCAGTTTACCCAGCCAGGGGCCTTGATCAGGCTCTGTAAATGCTGTACAGGCAAGAGGACAATGACCCTAATGAGGGTCTGGCCTGGAAAAGGCCCTAGATTCTGTCTTGTTTGCTTCCAGCTGAGCATGCACTACTGTGCACATCACAAAAGCTGTTTTGTGTCATCAAGACCAGAGGAGAGGTGGCGCGTTAAACAAGCTCTAAAATATCAGGAGGAAGAATTGTTGATCAATTCATACCACGGCGGCTTGACACGTGCTTGCTCTTGTCCCAATTTGATGACACGTACATCGTCGCATCAAATTCATATGCTGAGGTTTGAATTGTCTCTTGCAACTGAATTTTCCTTCAAAATTGTGTTTAATTTCAATGATCATTCAGTATCTTGAAATATGAGTTCAAAAAAATCACGCACGCACGCACGCTCGCCCTCTATGAGATCATAAACATTGAAACAATAAAAAAAGCATCACTGCAAGAAGAGCAAAGTGATTGAATCGAGTTACGTTCATACAATTTATTCCATTCACCGGTGCTCGGCAAACAATGCGACCCGCACTTTGTATTGAACCCCTCATATTGAAATAACTTGCAGCATTTGATGCAACTACGTGAATGTATCACAGCATGTACTACAGGAATCCCACAGAACGTTTCATCATGGTTATAATGAGCGCTCTGGGCTGCAGACCTGCTTCGCTTTCCCCTAAGCCAGCTAGTTCTCATGGCTTCAAAGAGCTGGCCTTTTTGTCATGGGCAAAGATGCCATCAGAAGAGATAATCTGACCAATAAACAAACAGCTCCCTTGGGGTTCCCATTTAACGTGCCCGACAGCGACAGGACTCTTTGGCTCAGGCAAGCATCGCGGGGTCAGTGGAGGTCAACGCAGGATTAAGATCGCACTAATAGATCAGGCCATGCAAATGGAAAGGAAAACTGCCCTCATGAAACACTGCTTAGCAAGTTAACCTCTTACCCTCGGCTGATGCAAATTTTTGCCTTCGCTCACAACAGGCACAAGGATCATGACATGTTGGTAAGGGCTAAGGGGCAGGAGATGATGCATCAGCATCACGACGTCAAAGTTTGATAATCATTCTCAATTCCAGATGTTCTATTTTTATTTTCTTTATTATCATTATTTTTGTTTGCTTACCGTCAACACATTGTTGCCAGAATGGCCATAAAATAAACAGTGCACTGGACGTCCTCCAACAAGCCATTCCCTTCATTTACAATGCACTTTACGCCACCATCAACGCTGGACACATGACCAGGCCACTACGGTCCCTGACCGACTTTCAAAACCTCCCCGACACCTAACCGCAATAACAGAAGGCTAGGACATCCAAAAGGTCTGCCTGGCAGCACTAACAAGGCAGAAATTAATCACTGAGACCTTAAAAGTTTAAAACATGATTAACCAGCTGGCCTTCTGGAAGGCGCTCATTGGAAAGGAGCAAGGCCGTTCCTTATCCAGTTTGCCGCAGTCGACAATTAGTCACTGTAAGTCTCCAAAGGGCACTGTGGGCTACAGCCCTAACAAAGACCATTCCATGGAAAGTAACTGTATAATTATACACTTTTAGTGTCGCGAGAATTTCTTCACAATGGTGCTGGGCATTTATAAAGCTCGTTTTGCATTTGATGGCCATGATGATTCCGGCCATCTCAAAACTGTTCATTACATTCTTTACACGCAATTATCGTTACTGGGGGTTCGTGCTTCGGCCATCAAGTGTTTTCAATTACCATTCGGAATTAGCTGTGATAAAAATTGTGATGGGGAACTATTCCATTAACAACTGATTAGATTTCCGATCAGTTGGTGGTTGGCGTTGATCACTTCGACATTCTTTAGTCTCCCACTAAGGACTGTTATGAAGACCTTTTTGTGAAGATAAAAATGCAGTAAATACACAACATGGTAATCGTGATCAAGCGGTGCAACACGGGATCACATCTTGGGAGCAAAGCAACATGAACGAAACACAGAACGTGAAAACGTCGACACCAACACCCGACGAGGATGAACTTGAGAGATATGACATTCATTGTGACTTGTGTTTCATAGCATTCGAGTGATTCCTGTGTTTAGTTTTGTCACGAGAGCTCGAATTTGAAGAGGCTTGAGTAGTGACTTCGCAGGAACGTAATTGCTCTGTCAGGTGCATATGGCACATCAGACCCCAGTTTCGATCTGTAAAGGTCACGACCATGGCATCATGACTCTAAACTTTGAAATTGTGAATTTATTGTCAATTATGTAATGCCAAGTCCATTAAAATCCCATGAAAATATACTTTCATGAAAAGAATTATAGCATTTACGTACTTCGAAATCACAATAATTAGAATGGCTTGTGCAGCCAAATTTATCAAACAAAAGATGACATTAAAAAAAAAACTCCAGGTTTGCTTCGAGAAGGAATTTAACGACCATTGTTTAGATTTCTCCACATTGTCTTCTTGCAAAATTATGTTTGAAATAATTTGGTGGGCGATCCTGTTAAGGAAAATTGACTTGTTTTCTCCACTTTTAAAAAAGCAATGATACTTTTTAAAGTTACATGCACATTTTTTTAACGAGAGGGTTACACACGCACTCTTGTGTGCAGCCTTTTGGCAGCTGGTTGCATCATTGATTCGGGACGTGGCTATGCCGCTGATGCAGTGCCCCTATACCAGTACACTGGTACTCATTTCGCCGACATCAGAAGGATGACAAGCTGAGTCAACCCCACCTGGTGTTCATTCAGCGGCCGACGGGGCTCGAAATGAGGACCCCAGGAGACCCCAAGCCAGCCATCCTAAACACCAAGCTAACGCAAGGCTTAGCTCAAGGGTTCAGGGAACACCTAACCCCACACAGTCTTCGGAAAGAAGGACATGGGCGGGATCTGCGAGGGGCAAATTTGATTGGTCAAGATGATGTAAAATGCTGTAATATTTTGTCCGAAGTACTGTGAAACGGAAGGTTTTAAAAGTGCCAAAAAAGTGATTTGTGTTCTACAATGTTCACGTGAATAATCCAATTTAAACAAGAAAAAGAGTATTCAGATATTGCAGACACTCGCCAGACCTTGTTTAGTGTGGTGTATATTGTGTGGTATTTGTGTAATGGTGTGTGACGAAATTAAGAGACATAACTACAACTGCCACTTCATAACTGCAGGCAGTGATGACAGGGTACCAAGACGTCTCGCTTTGATCGGACACTTGACCATAACCCATGATGTTTATTATTATTCAATTGAATTTAGAATGGAATTAAAATCAATTCCATTCAAATCAAATTGAAGACCAAATAGGTATAGTCCTGCATTGGAGTAATCAGAAGGAACCCAAACAAGAAAAAAAAAGCAAAGATTAAGTCATCAGGAGGAACCTGGATAGGATTCACATTTCAGCTGCTACTCCTCTACCTTCAAACACATCCAGGCACAGCCAAGTGACCTTATTCAAAAAATAAATAAATAAGTAATAGTAACTTAAACAAGCTCAAATGAGCTAAGATCCTCATCCTCTTAATGATGAGGTCATAAAAACGAACATGACGTCATTGTGAGGTATCAGGTTTGCGATAAATTATCTGTGCTAATGTCCGGCTTGATTCCCAGAAAACAAAATTCAAACAGCTTGCCTCGTTTCGGCGATTTCCATAGCGGCGATATTATGACGTCAACTTTTTTTCGAGGAAGAATTTCCAAAATCGGAGATGGTTACTGTCTGCGCGTGGGCTTTCTGCATATACCTGGAAAGTTTCACGAAGATCCGATGAAAACTCTGGGTTGTGAAACAAAAAATGTCAAAAAATAGGAATGACGTCAGAAAAATTGATATGACGTCATAGTGATGTATCATGTGTGATAATTCATCTCTGCTAATGCCCTGTTCGATTCCTGCTCACAGAATTCAAAAAGCTTGCCTAGTTTCGGAGATGATTTTTTAGACGATTTCTATTAGCGGAGATATTTTGACGTCATAACTTTTTTTTCTCGGAGGAATTTTCAAAATCCGAGATGATTACTGTCTGTGCAGGGTATTTTTACATATACATGCCAAGTTTCAGGAAGTTTCGATGAAAACTGTAGGCTGTGAAACAAAAAAGTCCACAAGAAGAAGATGAAGAACAACAACGTGAGTAATACTTAGAGATCCTCCATGAGGAACTAAAAATCCAAAAGAACCCAGATCAAAAAAAATCAAAATCAAACAATTCTGGCTGCCAGACCAAGCATCCGAACAAGTTGCATTTTAAAAAGTGTATTCCGCATCACTACTGCATCGTAACTGTGAAGTTTCACGTCAATTGATTAAGCAGTTAAAGAGAAAACATTTAATATTTTTCTTCAATCCAATATGGCTGCCAATCCATGTGACCTGTCAATTATTTCTTAACAAACTTGCACAACCAATGGCTTGGGGAACATTTGTGTGAAGTTTTCCTTCGATCTTTCCAGCCTGGAGAAGAAGCGGGATGTCTTCTGGTAAATTCAATGTGGCTGCCAAACCATGTGACCGATGGCATCGTATGTGTGAACCTTTTGTTCCTCATGGGTAGGCGCTCATTCGTGTAAAGTTTCCCCTCGATCTGTTCAGCCACTCCAGAGAAGATTTTTGAAGGTTTTTATTTATTCATAAAAAAACAATATGGCTGCCAAATAACATGATCGATGACGTCATCATTTTTTTTTCTTTCTGTGGACGATTTTATCCTGAGATGACCCTCAAAATGTTTCATTCTTATCAGATATAGCATTCTACATATGCAATGACGTCATAACGAAGGCACCTATGACATCATTAAAAAAAATTAAAATCACACTTAATCCTGATGAGGAGTATTTGCCGTTTTCCAAGTTTCAATTTTTTCCTTGGTGCGATTTCAGAGATAGAGGTCGAAAGTTTTTCGGTTTTTCCAACGTGGCTGCCACACCATATGACCTATGACGTCATATCGTTACAACATTCTACATGAGTAGTTGCTCCTGTGGTGAAAATTTTGTCTCAATCCAAGAAGAGGTTGTGGATAAAAACACTAAAGTTCTGTGTGGACAAACAAAAACAGACAGATAGACAGACAGACAGACAGAGTAAAAAATTATCTCACTCCTCTGTGCGCATGTGCAATCGGGACGAATTCAGAGCCAACGTACTGATGAACGACAGGTTCGTTGTCTGAGACATGTTCCAAATATAACATTCGATTAAAATCAAGTTGTTCCTCGAGCAGAAACTGATGTTTGTGGACAGACAGACAGTCATGAACCAATTGCTTAAACACCACTTTTAGCTTTGTGTGCACGGGGTACCGATAATTCCACCACTCTTTCAACTGTTTATATTGTGACGTCACATCGGGAGGAGCTAAAGCTGTAAAATAAATAAATGTATTCCCCAAATCATCATCATTCTCCTTTTCCTTCTCCATCACCATCTCCGGCACCCTCTCGGTCACCGTCACAATCACCGTCTCTCTCACGGTCATTGAAGAAGGCATTCAATAAAGCTGAAGGAGAACTTTCACATCTCTTTAGAATTGATGGTTTATTTGGTGGGGGCATCACCTGTTGAGCAATTTTTTTCTATTAGTGATCCACCACATTCTATGCACAGGTACGATGGCAAGTAAATAAATAAAGTGAGTTTTACTGTCACCAATAGTGCAGGTGTGTAATACAATTGTTATATTGTTACGAATTTGGACGTTTACTGCACTCAACATACACGTCCTATAGATCAGTTATATCGGTAAGTACGTGTTGCCAGTTAGGGTCCAGTCCCTGGTCTAATGGGTAATTAAATGTTCATGCGCTGTGGAGTTATTGTAACAGTCAGGTTTTTCTTTTATTTTACACCACCAATGATAACAACACCACCAACTATGACAACAACACCAACGATAACTACAACACCAACAAAAACCCTCTGCTCCCGGCATTCTTCATGCGCTCGCTGAAATGCGGGTGTGTTCAGAATGCATTTGAGAATTGAATTCCATTCCCTAATATGGACATGAATTGGCTCGCTTGGGCACTCCAAGGGGTGGGATACGACAACTCCCACCCAACGATGAGCGAACTGAATTCCATTCCCTAATATGGACATGAATCAGCTCGCTTGGGGACTCCGAGAAATTCGAGGCGACAGCCCCCACCGACGGCGAACGAGTCACGCCGGAAGTGAGCCGCACACCAGAGGGATAAAAAGGGAATGAAGAGATAGAAGTTCGTTGTTCTTTGCTCTTCTTGGTTAATGATCGGCGCCTCGTCTTCACCAGCGCGTATTCTGGAGCGCGAGAGGATCCGCCGGAGCTCGGGAAGCTGATCGCGGCTCGCAGGTGTTTGGATTCAGCTCGCTCTCACTGGTGTCCGGTACGAACAACGCGAAGACGACACGAGGTGGACAGGTCCGAGGCAGAATCTGGTCTTCAGCCCATCCTTTCCATCCAGGCTGGAGGCCTCAATAAAGACCATGTTGGTCCGATTCTTATGGGTGTGTGCGTATGTGTGTTTGTGGTGCCAGTATAGTAAGTAATGAATTGTTAAGTGCCTTGCTGTACATACGTGCTTATTAATATTCGGATAACTCTGCTCTTCTGTGTTCCCCTCCCTGCCTATTGTTAAATAAACAGCCCCATTTGTGAAATGTATCCGCTCGGTCGTGTCCTTTCCTCCATTGGCTTAGCGTGCTGCGTGTTGGAAAATTAGCCAGGCTGTTGCCGCTGTAACGGGACAATCGGACCGACGGATCTCGGCGATCAACCGCTCGGGTCGCACACGGTTCGAGTACGCGAAGCGGCTTGTTCCGTATGGGTGCCGTCGAGGGTGTGGAGACTCGGTAAATCGCCACGTGGAAATCTAGGTATTTTGAAAATTGGCAAATAACCCTGTACCACGTGGCAGAAATATTGACGCTTCATGGTCCGATAAGGGACCCGTACTTTTTCAGAGTTTTCCGAAAAGGTACGATCTAAATTCCGGGTGATCGGCGGAGTCGACTCTATGGCTCCATCTAGTGGTCGTGCTCGCAGCCGACGCCCGGCCCCGCAACAATATGTGCGGTATTGCAGGGGCGAGTAGTGCGAGTTATTTGTCGTCGATCAATTAGTACCCGACTTCAATCCCCACACGTGGTGAGATAGTAATGGTGCCGTAGAGATGGCTGTCCCACTACAAGAGTACAATCTCATTGAGCTACAAGTCATCAGGTTTGAGTCAAACTGTGTGACATTCTTAGGAGAACGACTGCACAATATGGTAGAAATTGTATTTCACAGAAAAATGTGTACAATGGTATGAACGGTTTTGAAAAGGACAAACAAGTGTATCTGCAGTCACAGAGGACAATGTGGCCAGGACTGATGGACCGATATGCAAGGATATGTGCGTATCAATAGACGACATAGCTGTCATCATAGATCTGTTTCGTTATACAGTACGTGCTGTAACCCACAGTAGACTAGGTTTCCACAAAGTGTGTGCTACATGGTTGCCAAAAATGCTCACTGGTGAACACAACAGGCATTTGTGAACTACAACGGCACTCGGTAGAGCACATACCTCCACCAGACTGACAGTTTACGTTTGTCACCTAACCAACTCATCCACCGAGTTTTGTCATAGTCAGTCCATAAATGTTTGAGACGTCGTGCTCACAGACAGACAGACAAACAAAAATACAGATGGGGTGAAAACATAACCTCATCCACCTTTGGTGACGGAGGTAATAACCCAGAGTCTTCTCCAGTGAAACGAAGCAGAACACGATTAACTTTTGTCGAGTATCACTACCATCGAGAAAAATCTTCAGCATTAGGAACCCAAGAGTAATCTAGCATCCGTGCAATGGAAACCACCATTGTCAATGACACAAGAAAGCTCGAGTCAAGTCCAAGTGTCAGGCAAGTGATAATGACACTATTCTGGGATCAGATGGTGCTGTTGTCACCCACTTCAATGTGTATCGTGAAACAGTAACGAGTGCAAAATACTACGCACTTCTGTGAACGAAATTGAACCCAGCAATACACAGAAAGCTTCACGGGACACTCGGCACCTGCGTCATCATGCGACACGACACCACGAGCCCACACATGGCGAGGGCAACAGAGCAGTACATTGAGAGCTTTCGTTTTGATCTGTTACCCCACCCACCGAACAGTCCGGATCTTGCACCATCGGATGTTTATCTGTTTAGTCTGATGAAGGAAGCTTTCCAAGGTCTTAATGAGAGTGATGACAATGAGGTTCCAAGTGGTGCTATAGGTGTGGATCAAGGACCAACCAACATCATTTTATTACAAAGGAATTGATAACTTTGTGTAGTGGTGGCAGAAGTATGTGGATATGCAACTGGATTATGTTGAAATAAGTCTTTTTGACTGGTGAGGTACATCACAAATTCCTTAATATCTAATATATATATATAGCTCATTGAAACCACTCACAGACTCACTGACCCACTGACTGACAATTATGTTTGGTACCTTATGGATGACGTAGAAAGATGGAATTTTGTGTGTCGATGGAAATCAAAGCCAATGCAACGGGGGAGGGGAGGGGGGGTCACAGAAGCATCGGTAAGCTTCCGTAAATGAAAATAAATAAATGAAAAAATAATTTAAAATAAGTAAATGATAAAATAAATGAAAATAAATTAAGGAAAAAATAAGTGAAAACAAAATAAATGAAAAAAAAAATGAATGCAGGTGAGTGACCCGAGACAATGGAGAAGTACGGTTCATTATTGCTTAAAATGTGTAAGCATACCCAAGAGATATATATATATATATATATATATATATATATATATATATATATATATACACATATATCTTCTTCTTTCGGCTGCTCCCGTTAGGGGTCGACACAGCGGATCATCCGTATGATCCGCATAGTGATTATAGTGATTTGGCACATGTTTTACGCCGGATGCCCTTCCTGACGCAACCCTGGTCACCTCTTATGACACAGGGATATCGTACACCTATTTTAACCGGGGTATACACCGGCCCAGTATACTGGTACTCATTTCGCCGACCTCGGAAGGATGACAGGCTGAGTCAACCCCCTGGTGTATTAATTCAGTGGCCCAATGGGGCTTGAACTCAGGACCTTTTGGATCCCAAGCCGCTGCCCTAACCACTGCGCCAACACCAGGCTCTTAACATATATATATATATATATATATATATATATATATATATATATATATATATATATATAATGTTGTTCGTCTTTCGGCTGCTCCCTTAGGGGTCGCCACAGCGGATCATCCGTTATGATCCGCATACTGATTTGGCATAGGTTTTACGTCGGATGCCCTTCCTGACGCAACCCCGGTCGCCTCTTACGACACAGGGATAAGGATTGGGTTTCACCATGATTCCAGGCTGCCATACACCCTCTCATAGCGCGGCCCAGCGCAGAGCTCCCGTCCTCAAGCGATCCTCTAACCCAAGCCTCCGAGTAGCCGGATTACAGGCGCACGCCACTACACCCGGTTATGTATATGTGTGTGTGTGTGTGTGTGTGTGTGTGTGTGTGTGTGTGTGTGTGTGTGTGTGTGTGTGTGTGTGTGTGTGTGTTTGTGTGTGTGTGTGTGTGTATCTATGTATCTATATATATATATATATATATATATATATATATATATATATATATATATATATATATATATATATATATATATATATATATATTCCTTCTCTGATTATTCTTCCCTCTCTTGCTCTCTAAAAGTATTTCTTTAAAAAAAACTTAAAACTATAGGAATGAAAATGTTTTCCAAGGACTTTATTTCAACTTTAGAGTAAGAAGATGTCTTTAAAAGTAAAGGAGATGAGAATTTTGTGCTTTAAAATGTAATGGTGCTTGAATGGTTAAATTGTATATCCGTGTGTGTTTTAGCATGGCAACGAGATGGATTCAATTAAAAACATAAAATTACAAAAGTAATATTTTTACGAATAGCTCAAAATGTTTAACGACATGTTTTCAACATATTTCATAAAAACAACTGGATTATAAGTTTGTTTGTTAATTCAGCAGAAGTGAGACGATAAAAAAACACAGCTAACTACATTCATTGGCTGCAGAGGAAGGCGAAGAGCAGATAGATGGTGCCTCGAAGCACTCACCTAACCCAATCGCGAGCTGCAAGGATTGAAGATAACTAATAACAGAAGAAATCATGGAGAGTGGATCCCAGATGCCAGCGCAGAGATCCATCGGCACCATTTGGAACCCATTAACACCCAAATGCGGTGCGATTACGGCAATGATTAAACTCTGTTCCCAGCGCTGGAGCCGTGCAGCAGATGAAGAGTGCGTGTGATCGCATTGCACGGGGTGGTGGAGGCGAAATGAAGAACCCGCTTGTTAAGAAGGGCCGGGACCGGTGAGGGCAATTTTCCCCGGGCCGTTCGAGAGTGCGGCGGGTTTGAAACGTGTGCCAGATGGCGGGCACTGATCATGATGGCCGCGGCAACCCTCTGATTACAGATGTGGGGCACGTTGTTGTAATGGGGGGATGCGAGCCAGATGGGATCAAACACCAGCCATCCCATCCTCTAGCACTCTCTGGCGATCGCTAAACCAGGCCAGAGCCAGCTGGGTCCCGTCCTGCCTCTCCGTCGTAATGATGTGAGGCCCCAACCAATCTGTTTCTGCCCACAGTAGCCGTTTAACTGCCCTACACCACAAAATCAATTAGCATTTCCAAATTTAACGGAAGCCATCAGCAACAAAGTTCCTCCAGGAGGGCAACAGCCAGGCAGACACGAACACAACAACCCCTCCTTTCTGCGAAATAGCAAGGTCACACTACAACTTAGAAGGATACCGTCAAACTTTTACAAATCTCGAATGAGCCTTTCGCACTCGGCCAATTCGAACCGAGAAGCTTTCCAGATGTAACCAATCCCAGAATTTGAAGCTTTACTATGATCGGTAATTGTTTCGGCAAGTCTTCGATCACAAAGCTACGACATTTCGGAATCGTGACACTGGGGGAGAGAGGGTGCTGTTCACCAACACTTGGATGTTTCTTTTTGTTGTTGAAATATTGGTCAGCTTTGATCACATCTACCACTTACAATAACATCATAATATGGCACAGTAATAGTTACTGTATCATGTCAAAATGGGGATGATGTGGCAAAAACAAAAAACAATGTCCTGGGGAGAAAATACGTTTGTCAAATATTGCCAGCAAATACGCACTATGGAAATGAGATGGCAGGATTATAGTGTTTATACGAGGAGGCTGAAATCGAGATTCGTTTCCATTTTACGGTCGAACATAATATTATGGCACCACAACATTTTTATGGCACTTTTGTGACCCACAACACTTGACCCAAAATGGAGCAACATGCCGTCGTAACAACATGCAGTGCGGCGGTGCAACATTGCCCGCAACACAGAAAACGCAATGGTGCTGTTACACCTTGAAGGCATCTACAGGGATGGACAAGGAGTTTTCTGGTAGTAAATACGACGCGATGTAAATGTCGCTTTTCCGTCCAATTCTGCTTCATTCCGACATCAAGTGTTCATGTCGTGTGGACAAAGTGCGACATTTCATCGTGATAGGAGTTCGGGGATGGAGCACTGTGGAGTACTTCCTGAAAAGTCTTTAACGTAAGAATGTAGAAAAGGTCATATGATGTACTTCGGTCAGTGTCCTCTCTTTGTCTGCTCGGCCATGTGTGTTTTGCTGTCTTTCATCTATTCTCCACAAAACAACATCTGAGAGTTTGGGGAGTGGATATTGACTTCACCGGCTTGAAAAGCTTCAACTCGGAGCAGTGTGGGTGTGGGGGAATGTCACTGGATTTGGATCCGGATTGGAGGGGAAGCTGAGTGACTCAGGCATGGAAGCGATCCATGTGCACAAAAGCGGGTGGGGGAGGGGTGAGGGTGGTGAGGGAGGGGTGAAGACAGAGAGCTGGAGTGAAGTGGAGCTGCCCCATTGGCTGTTACCATTCAAGCTGTGCCCCAGAAACAGTTCCGGTCAATTTGGAATGAAGAAAAAATTGTTTAGTCCTTAAACACTTCCAATATTTGGGGGAATTTCCCCAAAATTGCTAAACTACATTATTTACACACACAGAGAAGGTCATTGCCACAATATAAAACTTTCAAGTCTTCATTATATTGAAGAACATGGAAAAAAAACAAACCGCCACCTCCAGCGACCTCACACCATACGTTAAGTAGCGTATGCCCGCATCTCATCTCAAATTGGCTCTGGTGGTGGTGCATCATTATCTTGTCTGTGAAAGGAGCGGAGCTTGGATTGCACTCTGCATTCGGCCGGTCGAGACCTTAAACACTACCGGCTTCACACGTGGCCAGATATATGTTGTATGATCACTAGTAGGTCCAATGACTGCTTAGTAATGACTTAAAGCTGGCTAACAACAACCTCCTCGATGCTTAAATAAAGTCTCAACCACCCATCTTGATCAGGTGACCCAACTTGTTGAAAATGAGAGGTTGCTGGGGAGGTGCAGTTTGGGGCTCAAAGAGTGCTGTTGAGGAGCCCTGAAAACTTTGGGATGGAATTTTTTATTCCCCCCGTTACCTAATCTCCCTCATCCTGCCAAAAACCGATATGCCTAAGAACAGATTCACAAACTTTTTTTGGTGGAGAAATGCCGAGGCTTAAGTCACTCTCCTCATCACCCTTGTGTTTGGAGGGAGAGTGTTATGGGTAGAAGCACAGGATTTAAGGGTGAATATAATCCCTTGTACATGTTAGTTTTATGAATAATTGTTATTGTATTCTAACCCTAAAGATTGAAGAGCATGAAAATTCTAACCCTAAGAGTTTCATTCGCACACAAATTGTTCACCTTCACAGGATTAATCTGGGTGCAAAATTGGTGTTAATTACCACAAATGTGTGTGTGCATGTATGTGTGTGTGTGTGTGTGTGTGTGTGTGTGTGTGTGTGTGTGTGTGTGTGTGTGTGTGTGTGTGTGTGTGTGTCTCCTCCATAACTCCAAAACCATAAAACCTAGCAGCCTGAAACTCTGCATGCAAACTAAGAAAACTCTAAGGAGGTGCAAGAGTGAAAATTGGGTGTTTGGGTTAATTAAAACATCCCTTTTGAAGATAATTAACGGCCTTATTTAATTATATCCTTCACAGGCGATCTTCAGCCACGTCCCTGTCTGGGGTTGCAATGCTTATAAATGCCCAGAGACATCAGAGTTCATCGTTTTATATAATGCCAACACACGCGATCGCCACGAATATCTATTAAACCAAGAAGAATTACAAAATTTAAGCTCCATAATCGAACTTACAAGCAGTTCCAACTCCTAGAAAAGTGTTCCTTTGGCCAATTCGGACATATGTGACATTCCGGGCGTCTCCTGGAGGTGTGTGTTTACGATGACGACTTGGTGATTGCCAATTGCATGCCAAGGGAGCCGTTTCTTCTGGACCATTTTGTTGGAGAGCTTGCTCATATGCTTAAGCCACTTGGTGAGTGCTCTCTAAGCTGCTTGGTTGTTTATTTTGGGAAAAAGTACACGTGCTTTCAATCTCACATCAATTAGAGATACGTTTCCGCCTTTGTTTGGCCCCGCAGTCCTGCGTGGTGGGTGCCTCGGAAGGTGGTCTCATCCACTGAAAATGTGCAATTTTGTTTTTTGCAGGACATAGCTTTGTTTAACCTATTTGTGTGATCTCTTTTTAAAATCAACCTCTCACTTCGACATAGATACATATTAATAAAAAAACAATAAGGTCCATCCAACCAGGTGTTCGCCATGTTTGTTCTCGCTGTGAAGGCCTAGAGTATAGCTCAGTTCAGGTATGGGAGCATGCGCCGGAACAGCGGGTCACTGCGTCCACTATCCACCGGTACTCCAGGGGCCTCCGTCTGGCCATCCCCCAGGCAGATGCCTGATCCATCCCCATCTCCTTGAGATTCCGATCAACCTGCTGCACCCACGAGGCACGTGGTCGGCCCATTGGCCACTTCCACTCACGAGGCTCCCTCGCTGAAAGAATCTGGTGAGCAGGACCAGCATCAGGAAAACGAGCCACATGTCCATACAGCCGCAACTGACGCTCACGGACCATGCAGGTAACAAATCTCATTTGAGTCTCTCTCAGCAACCGCTCGTTGGACACAAAATCCGACCAGCGATAGCCAAGGATTCTCCGAAGAGACCTGGTACCAAAGGAATTAAGTCTCCATCTCAGATCTATGGTCAGAGTCCAAGTCTCACATCCATAGAGCAAGACTGGTAGCACCAAGGACCTGAAAACTCAGACTTTCGTTCTCCCGCACAGGTACCGGCAGCATCACACCCCATGATCCAGTGAATCCATGACTCCTCAGGCCCGATAAAGACATCTGTTGACCTCTGGCTCACAACCATCAGAGACATGAATATCACTGCCAAGGTAAGTGAATCTCTCTGTGGCCTCAACATCCTCGCCATAAACAGGTACAGACAAGATAGCAGCATCCAAGAGGTCATTGAAAGCCTCAGTCTTAGTTTTAACCCAGGAAACCCGAAATCCCAGCAGCTCCGACTCCCCATTCAGCAGCTTGAGGGCCCCCAAAAGGACATCTAGAGTATCCACAAAGATGACTGCATCGTCTGTGAAATCAAGGTCAGAGATCTTGACATTCCCAAACGATGCACCGCAGCTTGATCTCTCCAACATCCTCCCCAGAATCCAGTCCAAACAATTGCTGAAAAGTGTGATCTGCATACAGATCTGTGTTTCATAAGGTGATCTTCAAGGAATCAAAGCACATCTGGTGAAAAACAGAACATTTAAAATAAAGCTACAAGGTTTCATGGACCGCGAATAATGTAGCACGTGAAGCATGCACAGACGAGCAGGTAACGTGGCAAATTATCTGCACTGTATATTTCATGGGCGATTCAAATTTGTGATGTCTCCACGGTTGTTCTACATTATACAGTAACTCCTTTGTGGATCAAGTTGTTGTTTTAATGAATTCATTTAATTTCTTTAACTGATGCTGGTGCAGTGAAGACCGACTTCAAAGTTAAAAGCATTCGACATGGGATGCATTCACAACATGGCCAGCCGTTCCTTACCAACAATTTAAATGGGTCTGGTCTGCACTCCGTCACCCAGAGCGACTGGTCCATGCTCCGGCACCCAGAGCGACTGGTCCGTGCTCCGTCACACAGAGCGACTGGTCCGTGCTCCGTCACACAGAGCGACTGGTCCATGCTCCTTCACCCAGAGCGACTGGTCCGCGCTCCGTCACCCAGAGTGACTGGTCCATGCTCCTTCACCCAGAGCGACTGGTCCGCGCTCCGTCACCCAGAGCGACTGGTCCGCGCTCCGTCACCCAGAGCGACTGGTCCGCGCTCCGTCACCCAGAGCGACTGGTCCGTGCTCCGTCACCCAGAGCGACTGCTCCATGCCCTGTCACCCAGAGCGACTAGTACGTGCTCAGTCACCCAGAATGACTGGTCCGCGCTCCATCACCCAGAGCGACTGGTACGTGATCCGTCACCCAGAGCGACTGGTCCGTGTGAAATGACGGGTTGTATTTACCAGTAACTGATATAACATGCTAGACAGGGTGATGTAATCGACATTGTGTTAATGTTAAAACACTTAATTAATTTGTTTATATAATATTTATTTAATTTTAATTGAATTATATACTTGAACAATGGAGAACACATATCACCTTCTTTGCACTTGCAAGAACCTCCAGTGTAGTAGTACTTGGACTTGTTAAAACAGGTGGTGTGCAAGGGTGACGTACAGGTAGTGGACAACAAATGGAAACACCTGAGTAAATGAAGGACACCAAGCAAATGGCTTCCACACAGTTGTGGTCCATGTGTTAATTTAGCAAATAGTATCCCATCATGCATGCTTAGGGTATAAAAATGCTGCACAGGCCTGGTTTCCTATAATTATGGTTAGCATGGCTGTAAGAGGGGACCCCCCCCTTGCCATGTCCCCATCCGCAGAGCACATGTGGTCCCCAATGGTTTGAAGAGCATGACACTGATGTTCCCCATATGCCATGGCCTTCTCAGTCACCATATCAACCCAGTCGAGCATTTATGGGATATTCTGGAATGACACCTGAAACAGCAAGTTCCACCTCCATCACACAAGTGTGAGTTGATTGACATGCTCATGGAAGAATGGTGCTGCATCCCTCCTGCATAATTCCAGAATCTGGTGGACTAGCTGTACGTCGTGGCCCGACACCCTATTAAGTGACTTTATATTGGCGTTTCCATATTTTTTGTCCACCTCCTGTCTAAGACTGCTGCAATAGCGCTCAACACCTGCAATTTTTTGGTTAATGTTTAGAATCATCTTTTTTTAATTAATTGAAGTACTATATACACCTGAACACTGAGCAGGGTACCATGTTTTATGAACTCTCTAGTTATTATTATTATTTTTAAACAAAACTAGAAGGGCACTCTTCGACGTTGTAATGTCACCAGATATGCCTCCACCTACATTATTACATCATTATACATATTTGTACTAAATTTGATTGAAATCCCTGAACCCAGATTCATAATATTTAATAATTTTGGCTGCCAAATCATGCGTCCGATCAGGTTGAAATTTAAAACATATATCCCCCATGACAACTCCATCAAAATTTTGATGTTTCAAGTCGAATGATGAAGTGGTTCAAGAGAGATAATTTTTAAGATTTTCGTTGCATCCAATATGGCTGCCATAACCTGTGACCTATTCATTATTTATGAACACCCTGGTATCCCCCATGCTTGGGAACATGTGTGTGAAGTTTCCCCTCGATCTATCGAAACGTTCTGGAGAAGAATATTTTTAAAGGTTTATTCTTGAAAAAGTCAAAGCAGCCAAATCATGGAACGATGACATCATAGGTGAACTTTGTGTTCCTCATGGATAGGCAATCATACCTGTAAAGTTTCGCCTCGATATGTTTAGCCATTTCAGTGAAGAAGATTTTTGAAGGCTTTTATGTAAAAATAATAATAATAAAACAAGAGCTCAAGCGAGCACAATATACGCCCGAACAAGAAGGTATATACAGAATTGTGCTACTACATGGAAAACAGCATCCTGGTTGCCATGACAACCACTTTAGATGACGAACGTATGTCGCGACACACGGTCTCCACAGTCTGTACCAATGTACCAAATATGAAACGTGAAAGTTGAAAACTTTGGGAGTTAGAGTGCGGACAGGAACGGATGGACGGACAGACAGACATACAGACAGACAGACAGACAGACACAGACGGACGGATGGACGACCGGTATCACATAATACGCACATATATATATATATATATATATATATATATATATATATATATATATATATATATATATATATATATATATATATCTCTCGGGCGTATAAAAAAGGTTGCCGAACCATGTGACCAATGGAGTCATCAATCCCCCCCCCCCACGCCCCCATAAAATTTAGCCTGAGATGGCCCTCAAAAATTTTCATACTGATCAGATAAAGCATTTGATGTGTGCAATGACATCATAATGAAGCCATCTATGACATCATGAAAAAAAAATCAAACTTATTCCCCATGAGGAGTATTTTCCACGTGCCAAGTTGAAATTTTTTCCTTGCTACAGTTTCAGAGATACAGAGGTGCAACGTTTTTCCTTTTTTCCAATGCGGCAGCCACACCACATGACCTATGACATCATCAATGTCATCAAAACATTCTACGTGAATCGTCACACCAATGGTGAAATTTTCATATCAATCGGTGATAAGCGGTTGCAGGGAAAACAAAGAAAATCAGCACGGACGTACGGACAACCCGAAAACATAATGCCTCCGGTGACTTTGTCAGCGGAGGCATAAAAACATTTTTAAAAAGTTTTGTTGAGACATGCATGTTTTAGAACCTCACATATACAGTAAATATTAGCACCAAATTATAGGAACCAATACACAAGGACTATCCAGAATGTATCAGCAATAAAATCTCACCAGAATTTGAACTTTTGGGATTAACCTGATATTTTACACGTGAAACCAACCCTCCCTCCCTCACGTCACACAAACCATTGCATAGTAACATGATGCCTTTTCATTGTCCCAATGACAAGCATTAATTTGAAGACTCAAAAGACAAAACCACTCAAGCACACAAACATATTCATGGATTCCCATCACATCATGTAGTAACGTCTCTCAGAATAAATTGCTTGTTTCAGGGAGAGGTGAAGAGGAACATAATTTTTTTAACCGACAACTGGTCCTCCAGTACTTGTCATCTCCAATGGGTTCTCCAAACCTATATTCAGCCAATCAGGCACCCCATTGATATTATGTAGCACCACCCGGCAAGTATAAATGGAGCTGCATGGAAAGCCACCTGTACGAAAGGACACCTGTTGGTCACCAGGTAATCCAGTGAGTGGGAATTTCAATCAGAGGTATTGTTTCTTCCTGTTTTGCAACCATCATAAAATTGGAAGAAAGAATACATGAGCTTGCCACTCCGATGCCACTTCCTCTAACCCTATCTCGCAATATCCTACTGAGAACCTATTCAAGGCTCTTGAACATCTCGATTAAACCAAATGTACTGCACTCTAGTTAGGGGCTGTCCATATGTTACGTAACAAATCTTTCAGCAATTTTAGTAACCCAATTACGAACGATGTTCCCTCCATTGTTCACATTTTTAATACCACTGTTCAAAATAATCACAATCTTTTTGTCCAAAATGACAATCATCTGAACACAGGAAGGAGCAATTAGTGAGTGAAATAAGGTGCGGAAGGGAGTGACGGAATCAAACGAACAAATAATAACCTCTTAGCGAAACCTAATCTGTCTCGTTAAAAACAAATTCCCATCATAGTTTGTGTCCCTTCACCTGATATACCATGCATACCTTCATTGCTTCTCATACAACAATGTTACCTGGGACAAAGGATAGAAAGACAAGATTGACTTTGGAGGTTTTGGGGGAAAATGACAACAATAAAAGTAGGTCTCAACTAAAAGGAAATTTGACTTACATGAACTCCAAACTCACTGTAGTTATTGCAGCACACACCTCTGACTGTTATGCAATTGTGGAATAATAATACAAATATTACCCTGAAAAACAGAGCAACTACACCTCGGTAGAGTGTATACTTCCGCCAGGATGAACAGTTTACATTTTCTAGCAAACTGATAGGCCGGATCTGCATTCTGATTTTCACCAAAATCAAGTCGATTCGTCCTTGTCACACACCCAACCTGTCCACCAAGTTTTATCGAAATCCGTCCGTGGCATTTTTAGATATCGTGCAATACATCGTTTTTGGTCCCATCTCTCAACGGGGGTGAAGAATCACTTCAACAACAACAAAATGAAATTATCATTTCCAGATCTGGATCTTCATCAAAAATCGAATCAATTCGTCCTCGTCACACACCCAACCTGTCCATCAAGTTTTATCCAAATCCATCGATGACATTTTTGGAGGTCGTGCTATACATCGGTTTTGGGCCCATCTCTCAATGGGGGTGAAGAATCACATTAACAACAACAATAAAAAAATTAAATTCCAGTTTCCAGATCCGGATCTTCATCAAAAATCAAATAAATTCGTCCTTGTCACACACACCTAACCTGTCCACCAAGTTTTGTCCGAATCCATCCATAACTTTTTCAGATATCCTGCTCACGGACAGACAAATAAACAGACAAGCCAGTAGGTGGCGATGGGTCGCCGACCAGGAGGTAAAGTATTCCATATATCACAAAAACCGGAATATATTTAATAGAGTATCACCTGTAGATCATTCATGCCAAATTTCATAACCCTACGTGGGATAATGGCTTTCGGAATTGATTTCGCGTGAACGGTACCGATTTTGAAGGTTTTTCGGTTGTTGCTTGGGAACCAAAGCGTCCCTAGCAACCATCACAATTTCCAAAGTACTAGGTCATAAGATGTACCTACCACCTGAGTTTGGTCAAAATCGGCCCACGTTTACTACCAATTATGCTGATGACAAACGAACAAACATCCAAACAAACAGACAGAATTACTGGCAATAAGGGTCACCTATTTCGGCGACCCAACAGGGGTGAAAACAAATTCCGTCCACCGTCAGGGGCAGAGGTAATAAGTTATGATTGTCCAAATCAATCAGCAATTCCAATGGGGATTATAAGAGATAATTTTTTTTCCCTCTGAGCAGGGCCCAGTCTTGTAATGATGACAAGGAGCTTATCCATGTGAAAAAGCAGATAATCACAATTGTGGCCGCTTCTTCAAATAATGTCACATATGTAGACATCATCATTTGGTTCTCATTCTATCATAAGATGTACAAATAAAAAGTATGCATTAGAGGAGACCTGGTTTGCTTGCTCACGACTGCGTTTGTTTCTTATGTTGAAAGTATTCATGCCTGACCAATGTTTCCAGACCATTAGCTCCGATGAAAGACGTCCCATGGCTGAGAACCAACCCTGGAAGGGTCGCCACTCCTTTTCAGGGTGGTGTTGACTTGGGCAGCAATTTGGAATTTGGCCAGGGTATCGGCACACAATGGCCTGCTCTTTCCAAAAAGACAGATTTTTAACGGATTGAAGTGAAGGCCAGCGTATGGAGACAGCTGCCTGAAGGCCCCTCTGAATGAGGACACACTCATTGATGCAACACACTTGCCTGTCTCCTTCATTCGAATGCAGCACAAGGCTGTGTGGTAGCATCATTGGCTGAGGGTGCGGCTGTGCTGCTGATGCAATGCCCTCTACCGGTTAGGGCTGGAATTTGTAAATTGGTCATGGTGTCGGCGATAGCTCACCTGCTCTGCGCCAAGTACAAGGTATGATATTTAACGTCCGCCACGAATGCTAGCAGACGGGATGCCCCATTTTACGTCCAACCGAGAGACAGCACACACATTCATGAAATAAGAAAAGACATAACATCACCGCCCTCATCCCCAAACAATTAGCGGCTTGATGGACCTAATGGTTTCCTCCTGTATTGAAGTTCCTTGAAAGGGAACATATATTATTATGATATTAGCAGCAATAAAATCTGGATTGGGATCTTGGGTGCATATACTACACATGCATTGCGTTGATTTTCATGCTACAGAACAATGAGGTCTTCGAATTTCCTTGCCCTCCACGTGATTCATGCACTATCTCCTCCGTCAACATTAAAGTTATGTTCAACTAGCATCATATACATCTGTAATGAGACACACACACACACACACACACACACACACACACACACACACACACACACACACACACACACACACACACACACACACACACACACACACACACACACACACACACACACACACACGCAACCTCTCACCTGTTTGATAGGTATCGCCCTTCCACTTCCAATATTATCCGATTTCGTCTCCACGTTCTTTCTCTCCTTCTCAGTGTCACTGCCTTTCCGAGACTTGATGGGGAAGAAACAAAACAAATTCAAAAAGTAATTCAACAGAAACCCATATTCAAATCGTAAGTCATATGTGCTTAATCTTATTAAAAAAAAAAACCCACAAGCTTACTTAATGAGCAAAAAAACACCGATTCAAAAATGTTCATTAACTTGTTCCCTGAACTGTCTCAACATTGACTTACTCGGCCCTGAAGTTTGAGGTAGGCCATTGTACAATTGATACATCTCGAGACAGTTATAATTAAACGAGCCGGTAGGCGACGTGGGTGGTCACGACATAATTGCATACTAGTCATACAGTTTTTGACGGATCGAGCTGAAATTTTTTGACAAAGAGTTTCATTATAGTGCGCATAAAAGCGCGGAAGCCGATTTTTGATTTCCCGAAAAAAATATATATATGAATATTTTTCGGATTTTTTCAAAAATTTCAAAGTCCCGTTGCTAGGCAACGGTGGCGTCCATAGCAACGGTGCTCAAAAGAATAAAACTAGATCCTGGTATGAACCTACCAGTCAAGTCAAGGCAGAAATTCTTAATTTTGTCAGGGTGTTGGCACACAATGGGCTACTGTTATAAGAAAAAAAAAAAAAAACAGCACCGTGGGATCTTTAACGCCCACCAACGAATACCACCTGATGGAACACCCAGCTTAGCGCACGACCAAGGGATGGTGCACTCATTTAAGGAACACCCGACCTGCGAAACATCAGTGTGACAGTCTACATTTTATTCAGTGATCAAACCCACACGAGACAGCTCAAAAAGAAGTCTGCTACCTCCGAGCTATCCTGTCACTATCACGACTACTACTACTTCAATGGTCCCAATTAATCCTTCTTGAGGGGTTCGCTAAGGTGAGAGTTTGGAACAATTATTTTGTGATCTGGCAACAATAAATCGTCAAACACCTGTAACATGATGTTTATTTCTAGCAAATCACACATTCTCACCGTGTCTCTCATGACGCAGCACAGGTGCAGTCTCGAGAATTTCCTTGGGCTTGATATCAACTCCAACCTGTCTTTGTTTGACCGTATCTTCAAACTGACCTCCATGTTCACATGTAGTGGCAATTCAATTCCTTTGAATAATCGATATATAGCCATGCCCTTTATTGGATATTATAAGCTCATTGTAGTGTATTCGCTTCTCCTCTGCTGTGTCAGGGAGTATAGCTCCCGTCTTTGGCCTGGTTTTGCTCTATTACAATCCATCTCCCTGCAGGTAAAGAAATCCATCACTTTCAAAGCTCGTTAGTTTTTTTTCTCAATGGAAGGCGAAGGAACATGGTCATGTGATTCTCTAACTCGAGACACTTTGTCATGTGATGGCTCTCTCTTGTATTTTTTGTTTTTTTTCTTTCTTCTGGTCTTGTCCTTTGCTACTTTCCAGGCACACCGGCTCTTCTGCACTAGTTCGTCCCCTTTTTCTTTCTTCTATGAATCATTTTCTCAGGTCAATTCTTTTTTGCTTTTTCTATAAGATCCCAATGGCTTTCCATGAGATCTCCCATCCATCCATCCATTGGGACCATACTCTGTGCAGAGCGTTGGTGCTGCCCAAGCAGTCTCCTTGGCTATTGGGCACAATCCTTGATGGGTCGCCGCTCCGCCACAGGATACCGGCAAGCTGGCACTCATTTTTCCGACCTCGGAAGGATGACAGGCTGAGTCAACCTCACCTGGTATAAATTAAACAGCCATGCAAGATTTGAACTCAGGAGTCTTGGATCCCAAGCTCACCACTCGAGACATTAAGCCAACACCAACCATCATGAGCTTCACTATTCTTGAAAAGATGGTGCAGAGGTAGTGCACTTACCTGTGAGCTGACTCGTCTGGGTTTGAGTCTTGCCCCGACTATAAACTCTTGGATTTTGGCCTCACTGGCAAGTCATTGCATAAATGACATACTAAAGTGCAACATCCCGAGGAGGGATGTTAAGCCGTGTGTCCCGTCTGAGAGCATTATCTGGTGGATGCTTCAATGGGATGAAGTGCGGGAAAATAATACTGGGGAGGAGAACAGTGGGGCAGGAAGTGAGTGTTTTTAGCCGAAGAGTCGTCGACTTACCACCAGCATCCTGTAAAATTCCTACCCAAATTTTTAGGGGACACTGCATCAGTAACACAGTCGTGCTCGCTCGCCAGGATGCTACCCGGAGTGACGTGCTGCATATGAGTGAAGAAGCTTTACTAATGCCGACCTCACCGTCCCCTCTGTCTATCGGCAGCTTTACTCACTGATGCTTGTTCTCCACATCCCAAGTCTTCCTGTTCACATGCACACCGTTACATGAGCCTCAACCGCTGTATAAAAAGTAAATGCGGTTGTTCATCAGCGCATGGTGTCAAATATTTTTGAATATCACCCGAACATTTCTTGGAAATAAATACAATTGTTCGACCTATCCACAAACCTACGGATAATGGTTTGACGTGAGATTAGACAAAGTGCAGGAAAGCAAGATCTGTACAAGAAGAGTGAGGTGTGTGTGTGTGTGTGTGTGTGTGTGTGTGTGTGTGTGTGTGTGTGTGTGTGTGTGTGTGTGTGTGTGTGTGTGTGTGTGTGTGTGTGTGTGTGTGTGTGTGTGTGTGTCAGCCTTTTTCTCTGTCCAAACACATCTTCGTCAAACTTTTAGGTAGTCCAGTTGCCAGGTTGAGTGCCTTGTTGTTGCGAGAAGTGTATTGTTTTTTGATGGTTTCGTACTCGCATGGGTCTATAGAAAAAATTTCGCTTGGTTGCCGGAGTGGCAACCTTGGGGAACTCCGATAATTTGCATAAATTCAAGATGGTCACCGCGGACGGAGGTGGAAAATAACTTTTCAACCAATCAACCTACAATCACATGTGATACATTTTTTCCGTATAATTTTGAGGTGAGGAATCGATTTCTAAGGCCAGTTGTGTGGTTCGGGGTCAAATTCAAGGTCAAAGGTCAAGTTCAATGTCATTTTTGGACTATTGAGGGGTTTAAAACTTTTTTACCCCTGCATCAACTGCAGATCACTCCGACTCAATAGTTGATGAACGATCCCATTGATTCTAATCTCACCTCTTCTTCTTTTCAGAGAAACGTATGATGGCTGACTCAAGGTGTCTTCTCCCGGTGTGTCACGGAGGTGGAGAAGAAACGAAATTCACTGAAATCGGTATCAAGAAGCTCATCTCGTGCGCCAAATCCCGTGGAGATGGGGACCTGCAGGCTAAGCTACAGAACATTATTGATGTTGGTGGAGATGCGGCAAGCATAGCCTGCCACAAAGGTTGCTACTGTACTTATACATCAAAAGAGAAAATTGAGAGAGTGAGAAAGTCACAGAAAAGAAAGGCTGAAGATGAGTGTGTAAGGCCAACTACAAGGTCTCATACTAAGGTAGCTGACAAAGGTGTGTTTGAGTACAAACGTGATTGTATGTTCTGTAGCGAGGAATGTTTACCCATTGATGATAGACACCCAGAAAGATGGGAGCGCGTTCGTGAGTGTATGACCAAAGAACGTTTTGACACAGAACGTAACCCACTCCCAACTATGAAAGATATGCTCCTTGATGTTTCTGAGCAGCGTAATGATGATGTCGCGAGAAGGGTCAAGTTGCACCTTGCTTTTGTTTCTGATCTACCTTCTGCTGAGTGCAAGTACCACGTCCGCTGCTATAACAGTTTCATGAAAGTCCCCACATATGCTGATTTGCCAACTGGTAGTGCAGATGAAAATGCTCTGAAGGAAGTCATTGAGTACATGAACCGAGACAGATCCAGAATATGGAATAGTGTTGAACTGCATTCCCTGTATTTGGATCGAGGTGGCAAGCTCGCTCGACGTGACATGTTTAGCAAGTTGACTGACTGCATGAGTAAGGATGTTATCGTTGTTCAGGTCGATGGCTGTGCTACCATTGTTGGTTTCCGTGAGTCCATTGCAAAAAGTCTCAAGATAGTTAAGGTAGACGATACGGAGGAGAGGAGCATTGCTTCCGTGGTGAGGCAGATCAAGTATGAGGCACGGTTGGTCAAGTACAACAGTGCCAATTACGACCTATCAGAGTTTACACAGGCCAACACAATCAAGGCGACCAGCCCAAGTTTGTTGAAGTTTGTTTCGGACCTGGTCTCTGGTGGCAAAGTGACCAAGAAATCTCTGAGCCTGAGCCAGTCAATTCAGTCACGTTACAGGTACCAGAAATCAGACAACATAAGGACTGGCCGTCAAACTGTTGCACCAGCATGGCAGTTCCGAACTTCTCAAACTCCTTCATGAGCATGGCTTCATGACCTCGTACGATGAGGCCCTGAGATTCCGAAAATCGACCGCTCGTCCACTCGGTGACAATGCACAAGTTTTCCACCAGTTCATGGGGTTGTGTAGAACCATCGGCGTCATCTTCGTGTGGTTTGACAACTTCAATCTCCATGTATTCACACCCAATGGTCAATGCACTACCCATGTCCTCTCACATGAATTTCAGCAACCTCATCCCACAGTTATGCTGGAGTATGGCCGCGCTAAGCCAGGGATGCAGACCATACTCGCAAAATCTGCTGACCAACAGGCTCCACCTGAACTTGACATCACGAAGTATGGGTGGGAAATAAAAGATGGCACCCCAGTACCAGCAACCTCCAATCAATGCCCAGGACCCCAAGATGTTATGGATGTAGTGCGGTGCAGCTGTAAGGCGGTGGTGAAGGCGTGTGGCACTGAACGTTGCAGCTGTCACCATGAAAAGTTATCATGCACTGTGTACTGCGCTTGTGTTTGTAGTGACGCCTGCTTCAACCCGTTCAAGACAGAAGAAGACCAAGATGAAGTGGAAGAGTAAGGAGAAGCAGATGTGGAAGATGACGAGGAAACTGAACATCTTGATCTTGCATTCGGCTCTGATGATGAATGGGAGTGATTGACGTAACTGAATAAACGCTTGACCACCATCGCTCTGAAAATTTTATTATTATTATATTATTTCATTTTTGGCAAAAATGACCTTGAACTTGACCTTTGACCCTGAATTTGACCCCAAATCACAAAATTGACCTCAGAAATCGATTCCTCAGGTCAAAATTATACGGAAAAGAGGTATCACACATGATTGGAAGTTAATTGGTTGAAAACATATATTCCACCCCCGTCCGTGGTGGCCATCTTGGATTTATGCAAATTAGCGGAGTTCCCCAAGGTTGCCACTCCGGCAACCAAGCCAAATTTTCTCTATAGACCCATGTGAGTACGAAACCATCAAAAAACAAGAGACTTCTCATTACAACAAAGTTGAGTACAGAACATATACGGGTGGCAAATGGACGAAGAGGTTCAACAGTGAGTACCGCGGAGTGTTTTCGGGAAAAAAAAAAACTTTTTGAAAATTTTGAAAAACAAAAAAGTTTGATTTTTTAATAACAACGCTTGATCGTACATAAGCATTTGGAGCTTTGTGAAATGTAATAACAAATGATTCCTGAACCCATTCCTTAGTCGGTGCAGGAAAGTGTTTTCGGAGCCAACAAAAAAATTAGAAGAAAAAAAAATTGATGTCTTCAAAATGCCAAAAGGATCGGAACACCGGGCAACGTTGGGTACCCCACCCGTCTTTTATAACACACAAAACGTGATAAGGTATAGAGGTGAAGAGACATCCCAATGAAGTCAAGAATTGCACTTGTTAACATGTTACGAATATGAAAGCACAACAGACTAATTCACTGTTTTGATGACGTCATTGGAAGCATAAATTCTGGAAGAATAAAAGCGTCCCGCTGTAGGCAAGGATTCTTGACTTTGTATTGGACTCCTTCCAAATGAGTAAATTATCAACCATTATATATGCCATCTACAGTGCCAAAGCTTCATCTCCAGGTTGAGGAGGAGGAGAAAGAAAGACAGTGACTCAAACTGACGGCTGCCTACTTTATATACATGATAAAGGAAAGAATCCCGAAGCTTTCTCCATACAATTTTTCTCCCAGGGAGGTATTTTTTATTTCCTCTGAACTTCCCGTATAAGAACAGCAAAAGTAATGTGACGACAACTCAATTTACGTTTCCATATTGATCTGGTTTCTTTATTTTTATTATTATTTTTAGGTCATCTCTACCGAGATGACCTAATAAAGCCGGACCAAATGTCCGTCCGTACGTCCGTCAACAATTTTTCTTTCCGATCTTAATGAAACTTAGTTTGTGGGTAGAGGTCGATGAGTGTTGCACAACGATATAACTTTTGTCCGGGTTCAAGGTCAGGGACGAGGTCACGAGGTCACGCAAGTTATAAAAATCGCCATTTTAAAAAAACCTATCTAGTCTGCCATTTTACAAGATATTTGGCAACTGGTTATTGATAATGAAAGTAAAAAATATTATCTTGTATCGAACCGGACAGATTTTTGAATTTCCTTCCCGTTTGATCATCACATGATCTGGAAGATGGCAAAAAACGCCGATGCGATTCGCAAAGAAGGAAGGAAGGAGAAATGAAATATAAATATAAAACACATTTTTAGCCTTTTATATTTATACATTTTCCGCCGAAGGTGCAAAAGTTTCAAAACCCGAAATGTAAACGTCAGCATTTATTTTCAAAATATAATTTCGTGCGCGCGCGCCAAAATGCCGAGTCATCTTTAACCAAACTGCGTAGTAGAACTGCGCAGTAGTCCGGTCATGGCGTCTGAGCAGTGGCCAGCGTGGTTCAGATTGACTGTGGTTTCTGGGGCGAAGGTGATTGTTAAGAAGTATGTCGGCGGTATAAATTTGAGTGACTGTGTTGGTGATTTAATCACGCAACATCTTGACAACGAATATTCTGGCCGAACGATTGCATCAATTCAGTGCATCAGCAGGGATGATTCGCAGGCTCCTCTCGATCGTGCCGATGTCTAACGTAATCACCGGCGGACATAGGGCTGCAGGCAGTGGGGCGAGGCCACGGATCCCGGATGAGGGGATAAGTGATAAATTGTGCTACAAGCTTCGGGTTTTCTGATTAATATATCAATGAGTACATTCCATAATTAATGAATTAATAATTAATGAATCTGGCATACAAAATGTTTTTTCATACCTGACATGTTACTTTGTGCAGTGTCACGAAACTTCTGTGGAATTAATAATTAATGAATTTGTTAGCTCTAACAATTTTTCAAACCTCAATATCTCTATAAATACTTGATCAATTTTCATTCTGAAAGTTGCATTATAATCAGTGAAGAATAATCTACAGGATTATCATAATCTCCAAGAGCTAAGCCTATTTTTTCGTTTTTTTTCTACAACCGGAAGTGAAATGTCCCCAGAGAGTGGACGGACCGGAAAACCACGTATTGCACTTACTGGTGATTGTGATGTGTTAATCTGGGTACTAAATGAACAATACATATTTATTAATTATGTCATTAGTCGTATTATCCTAGTGTATCTCTGTGAACTATTTCAATCTAAACGGTTAGTTTGGACTGTTTCGCGGTTACCTGAACTGAACATTGAGAACTTGTGGTATTATAGAGATGACCGTCACCCCCACACGGGGTAATTTTTTGGATTTTGTATACCTTGTCGAGGCTCTTATGAGGGCGAACACACAGCACACAACAGCTCAGCAAGGGGGGCATGAGACAAGAGGAGCGGGAGAGGGAAGGACAAAACAGTGGGGAACAGAGACATTCGATGTGTGGAAGGGAGAGGGATGGGGCGAGGAACACGGGGTATCCAAGATGGACATTACAGGGACTTTCAGGAAGGAAAGTGGGGAATTTGAAGGAGGTGGATTTTGGGTAGATTAACGGGGGTAGAAAAGATCGAGAATTTGGATGGGGGACGATAAGAGGTAGTGGTGCACAGCTGTTTTGAAAGCCTGGAGGGAAGAATGGGAATGAATAGAGTGAGGGAGTTTATTCCAAAGGTGGGGAAAAAGAGGAATGAAAGAGTGAAGGTGAGCAGTGATTCGTGATTTTGGTAGTTTTACCAGAAGGGGCTTGTTGGCGGACCTGGAGCGGCCTGTGGAAATATGGTGGGGACAAATTGCAGATAGAGCGGGGGGGGAGGGGGGAGAGGGGCAAGACCGGAGAGGAGATAGTAGAAGACAGAAAGACCACCAACCTGCCTGCGGTGAGAGAGTGAGAAGCCCAAATACAGCCTCATCGCAGAAGATACCAATGATCTGAAATGCCTTTGTTTCCACAGCGTGAATTGGAAAGGTGAGAGGCAGGAGCACCAGCCCAGAGGGGAGAGCAGTACTCCATCAGGCTGCAGACAAAAGCTTTGTAAGTGGTCAGGAGCTCAGCTGGGCCGAGGAAGGACTTTGCACGATGGAGGATTCCCAGTTGGCAACTAGCTTTGGAGGCGAGGTTGTAAATGTTGCTTTCTCAGGAAATATTATGGCAGATAGTGAGATCCAGAAGCTTGAATGAAAGGACTTCTTCCAGAGGATTGTTGAAAAAGTAGATGGGGGGGGGGTCCAAACGGTCCTTTCAGAGAGACAAAGTGAGAGTGTGAGATTTGTCCAGACTGAAAGACATGTTCCACGTGTTGGACCAGTTTGTGATTTCATCCTGATCTGCAGTGAGCGAAGAAGCTGCTGCTTGCCGGTCTGAGGGACGACAGATGGTTTGGCAGAGGGTGGAGTCATCAGCAAAGAGATAAAGAGGATTTTCCAGAGAGTTGGAGAGATCCTTGATGAAATCCAGAAAAAAAGAACAGGGCCCAGAATGCTGTCTTGAGGAACTCCAGTCTGGACAGGAAGATTGGATGAAAGAACTCCATTTAGGGCCACACGTTGACTACGACAGGAGAGGAAGTCTGCGAGCCATGAGTGGAGATGGCCTTCTTTTGTAATTTCTGGGCCTAATCTTGCTTCATTCTGCACTGCAGACAGCTATGCTTTCAGGGAAATCCCAATGATACCAAAACACATAAGAAAATCCACACATAATTCATAATCATCAACCTATTTTAGCTACATGGAGGATGAAGGCCTCCCTCACTTCCCTTCGTTGTATGGCGTAATCACCACTTTGCAAAGTGTGGGGTTGGGAGTGAGTTTCCACAGGAATTTGGGTATCGGTGATAACTAGCCGATTCTTTATGCAAGCCATTGAGGGACCTTTGATGTCTACCAACGAGAACAGCACTTGGTGGAGTGCATACCTCCGTCAGGCTGAACAGTTTACGTTTTGTATCCCACTGATCATCTGGATCTGGATTTGGACCTGAACCAAAATCAAATTGGCTTGTCCGTATCACCTTCCCAACTCATCCACCAAGTTAATCCATCGAGAATGTTTTGAAATATCATGCCATATATCATTTTGGTCCCATCTCTCAATGATGAAGAATCACTTAGACAATTTAAAAAGTGTCTTATTCGAATGCGGATCTGGATCTTCACAAATATTGAATTGATTCGTCCTTGTCACACACACACAACCTCTCCACCAAGTTTCATCTGAATCCGTCGTATAACTTATTGAGATATCCTGCTCACAGACAGGAACACACAAACAGAGAGACAGAGGTGACCACAATCTCCATCCACCTTTGGTGATGGAGGTAATAACCAGTGCTGGTAGAAGGGTCCTCTGGTTCAATGCCCTTCCGGGTTGGATGGCACACACATTGATGCATTTCCCTGCATGGGAAACCCAAGATGGCAGTTTATAGCTGTGTCAAGATTTGAAATCAAGCTTGAGAGCTCAGAGGGGAGTGTTGGAAAATGCAATGAAATTACATATCAAACTTCCAATGATGAGCAATCGGAGAGATACTCTACGAGGGGATATGATGGAGACATTTCAATAAATGAAGGGTAAATATGAAATAAGAGCAGAAGAGTTTTTCAACTGAATGGACAGTGAAAGGACTCAGGGCCCCCAACCTTGAAGTATATGGACAGTGATGGGACCATCGGCCCCAGACTTAGAGTATATGGACAGTAACAGGACCATAGGCCCCAGCCTTAGAGTATATGGACAGTAACTGGACCAGGGGCCCCAGCCTTAGAGTATATGGACAGTAACAGGACCATTGGCCCCAGCCTTAGAGTATATGAACAGTAACTGGACCAGGGATCCCAGCCTTGGAGTATATGGACAGTAACAGGACGATAGGCCCCAGCCTTAGAGTATATGGACAGTCACTGGACCAGGGGCCCCAGCCTTAGAGTATATGGACAGTAACTGGACCAGGGGCCCCAGCCTTAGAGTATATGGACAGTAACAGGACCATAGGCCCCAGCCTTAGAGTATATGGACAGTAACTGGACCAGGTGCCCCAGCCTTAGAGTATATGGACAGTAACTGGACCAGGGGCCCCAGCCTTAGAGTATATGGACAGTAACAGGACCATAGGCCCCAGCCTTAGAGTATATGGACAGTAAAAGGACCATAGGCCCCAGCCTTAGAGTATATGGACAGTAACTGGACCAGGGGCCCTAGCCTTAGAGTATAGAGGAGGAGATTTAGGACATTAAGACTGGGGTGCTTCACTCAGAGAGGAGTAAATGTATCCAATGGTCTTCCTGGAAATATAGTGGCAGCAGAAACAATAAGTAACAACAAGATGTAATTACATATGTACCTGGAATTGGACAGCGATAGAGATGGGGAAATAGATATAGGCATTGAAAGATACCTGAAATTAAATAGGAATATCGGGGTGGTGATGAAAGGGTAGATGGATATTGGCAGGACTGGAAGATACATGAGTTATGGATTGGTGATATTGTATTCACGTGTAATGAGTGATGTGAGTTCTGATATGGTCCCTTCATAGAGTGAATGTGCTGTCTGTATTTGTATATTCCTCACCCGGCAACCATATTGATCCATATTTTATGTATGTATGTGTGTGTGTGTGTGTGTGTGTGTGTGTGTGTGTGTGTGTGTGTGTGTGTGTGTGTGTGTGTATGTATGTATGTATGTATGTATGTATGTATGTATATATATATATATATATATATATATATATGTATATATATATGTATATATATATATATATATGTATATATATATGTATATATATATATATATATATATGTATATATATATATATATATATATATATATATATATATATATATATATATATATATATATATATATATATATATATATATATATATATATATATATATATATATATATATATATATATATATATATATATATATATATATATATATATATATATATATATATATATATATATATATATACCTGGTGTTGGCGCAGTGGTTAGGGCAGCGGCTTAGGATCCAAAAGGTACTGAGTTCAAGCCCCGTTAGGCCACTGAATTAATACACCAGGGGGTTGACTCAGCCAGTCATCCTTCTGAGGTCGGCGAAATGAGTACCAGTATACTGGGCCGGTGTATACCCCGGTTAAAATAGGTGTACCATATCCCTGCGTCGTAAGAGGCGACCAGGGTTGCGTCAGGAAGGGCATCCGGCGTAAAACATGTGCCAAATCACTATGCAGATCATACGGATGATCCGCTGTGGCGACCCCTCACGGGAGCAGCCGAAAGAAGAAGAAGAAATAGATATAAATAAATATAAATGTACATATCATCAAGATGTCCCTGTGCCTGGCCCACTGTTCTCAAATGGGAGTATTTATCAAACAGGATTCTCCTAATGACAAGAAAGCAGCTAATTCCACCTTCTCTTGATTAGTTTCTTGCCTCACATTATTTCTCGTCTTTCACCTTCATGTCAATAAAAATCCCGGGGTGGTAGGACAGCTTAAGAGGTAGCTGGCAGGATAAAATTGACCTCTTCATTACCGATAGGTTTCCTAATTTGTGCTACATCTGATATATAACCAAGGTCTTTGGGAAATAATGTGAAATTACCTATTGTACCTATTTAGTGGGCTCACAGGATAGCTTGTGGGTCAGTGTAATCGCTATTGAGCTGTGCTGGCTGTGTTTGAAACTTGACTCGGCGATAAACTGTAACCATGGTGTCCCACAGGCAGGGCGAGGCATCAATATATGTGCCATCCATCAGACGGTCATTAAGCCGAATGTCCCTTCTGCCAGCACTGGTGGTCTGTGAAAGTTAAAGACCCCATGTAATCATGCCTTTCATGAAGTTGAGGCGAGTTATTGTCACCACCTGAAACAAATTCCACATTCCTGCCTAAAACTGCAGGTAGAAAGTGGTCTGGCCTTCTTAGATATCTCTTGACAACAGCTCGTAGCACTCGCTCTCTCAGAGACTGGCTGTTGTCTGAACAGCAGCACCAACACCATCAACAAATTCATCTTCCCAGGTTGTCACACTTCATGTGAATCGTCGTCTTCAACTACAAAGGGGGCAACCTTGATGCTGATGATGAAAAATCCCACTGATGTCCTATTTTGATGAACATACTACTGTCATGATAATGGGCCAGAATTCGGTTGTGAATGTTCAACATTTTCAAATCTGACCACAACAAAGTGAGAAGAACATGTCGCTCTTCCTGTGTACATATGCTTAGGTGGGTCAGAAAGAGAGCATTTTGAATAATGTGTCACAAGAGCCACCTATCGGTCAACATGTCGATTACAAAACAAATATAGCATGCAGAAACAAGAACAGCACTCGTTAGGGCACGTACCTCCACCAGACTGAACGATTTACGTTTTGTATCCCACTGATAGGCCTGATCTGCATCCAGACCATTTGTTGTCACAAACCAAAACCAAATCGGATTGTTCTCATCACCTACCCAACTCATCCACCAGATTTTGTCATAATCTATTCACAACTTTTTGAGATATCATGCTGTTCATCATTTGTGGCCTGATCTCTCAATGGTGAAGAATCACTTAAAATATATATATTTTTAAAATCAGATCCAGACCCGGATGTTTACCAGAATCGGATCAATTCGCCCTTGTCACACACCCAACCTGTCCAAAAGTTCCGTCAAAATCTGTCCACAACATTTTTTTAAGATATCCTGCTCACAGACAAACAAACACACAAGAGTGAAAACATCACCTATGTCCACCTTCGTTGGTGAAGGTAACAATCTGCATATTACATATGAAGGGAAAGTGAAGAGAGGAGGATAATTTGAGAAAAGCGAGTGAAACGATGAAGACGAAGAAGGAAGAGAGGGTAAGTAAGTTGAGGATGAGTGTGAGCAAAAGATGGGAACTTAATAGGTGGCATGAGGGAAGGGGAGGCATGGGAAGAGGAATGTATGAAATATGCTGGAATGAGAGTGGGAGTCAGATGGTCGACCATTTTCTATATACAAGATGTACAAGATTCCTAAAAAAGAAAGTGAGCAAGGACAGAAGTGTTGGGGCAAGTTTAACACATCAGAAACATTGCTAGAGCACTTGGAGATGAAAGAGAGACAGAGAGAGACAGAGACAGAGACAGAGACAGAGACAGAGACAGAGACAGAGACAGAGACAGAGACAGAGACAGAGAGAGAGAGAGAGAGAGAGAGAGAGAGAGAGAGAGAGAGAGAGAGAGAGAGAAAAGCCAGAAAGTGGATGAGGTAGCACACCTGCACAGAACGCACCGTGAAGATGTTGGAGCGCCTCTTCGACTGTTTGCGTATGGGTGTTGGAGTCCCACAGCTGGCGAGAGGGTCAAGGCGCAGCTCACGCTGGCTGTTGCTCGGTGTAGATGGTACGGATGAAGAGCAGTCATTCAGAACTCCTGCACTTCCAACAGCAACGCTTCCTCCATTTCCAGTGGGTAGCTGAATCACAGAGAAAGACATAGTTTTATGTCCATTGCCAAAATAATTTTGCTTCATAAAAGTAATCCATCGCCCAGACATAGCAAGAGAAGCAAATTGCAACTTTCAGGTAACATAGCAGAATGGTTTCCAAGTTAATGCAATCATGTGCAACTGCAGATGTCCTGTCATTAAATATCAGGGAACAAATGCAATCCAGCGAAGTGCTGGTATAAACAATTGTGGCTGCAGATGTTTTCCATTTTTTTTGGTGAAAGGCAGCTCAATTTCGATGGCATGACCATCGTGATAGGATATCAGGAAATAATAAAGATAAGTGAAGATAAGATTTGGACCATCATGCCTGTGTTATATCCACATGCCAATGAAAGTACAAAAAATACTGATAATCACAACCAGGAAACTTGGTCAAGGCACCGTCACGCAATGGCCTACTCCTTTTAAAAAATACATAAGGGGATCTTGAACATTCGGAGACAAAACAATGATGGCTCAGAAGGTTCTATGTCACCATTCGTCGTGACAACCATCTACGACCAAACACAATGAAAGGTATGCCTACCTGTGAACATCGTCATTTCCTGTTAGTTTATTTGGATTGTGCTCTGTTGGATGCTGCTGCTGGGCTGACCTGGTTGATGTGGACAGTTGGCACGGTGCCAGTCGAAGTGCAGGTGTGGCTCGGAGAATTGGGCAGAGACTTGCACTGGCCGATCGACAGCTGCTGCTTTTTGCGCGTTGCTACTATTTTCTGGGCCACTGCACAAAAGGAGACAGGTTAATTCTGAACAAAATCCAACGTTATTAAATGAGAGAATTGGAGGTATGCATGTACATCTGAAAATCTAAAAAAATTAAGTAATAATAAAAAACAGGGCTGGCCTGACGTCCATCAAATATTACAGAAGTGTTTGCATTTGGTCAGGTCATGGGGACAAACCCCCACCCTCTCCCCCTACTTGCTGGTGGCCTGGGGGGGGAGGGGTGGGGTGGGAGACCACTTGCCAATGCTCCTGGAGGGAGTGGGTGTTTCTTCTAAAGTAAAAAGTTCAAGATGAGGAACAAAGGAAGGCAGAAGTTTGCAGCTTTAGTGCCCTCTGCTGGAAATTATTCCTCATGAAAACTTGGTTTTCAAACTTTGTCCTCTATGAATCAAATCATTTTTTTTATTTTTTATTTTTATAAAAAGGACTGTCCTTATGTTGCGAAACAATTTGGTTCGGATGTTTGCAGCTCCCATCTGAGCAGGTTCAAATCTCCGATTCCATCAATTTATCCATTCCCTCTTCAAGGTCCTTGCAAATTTCAGTGAATAGTTTTCTCGATGTAGATTATTCTCCTGCCTGCATTACAAGAACATGACCCTCCATGAACCTTCCACTGTTGGAGAGAATGAAAAGGATAAAAAGGAATTATAATTTGAAAAACAATTAGGTGTCGCCAAAAAATATAGATGACAAATGAGTACATTGAAAGAGGTAATGAACGATGTGGTGTGAGCATGCTTGCTATGACACAATGCACCAAGGATTTTTAGCTTACCTGGAATTGGAATTCCAGATAATTACTTACCTGGAATTGGAATTCCGGATAATTAGCTTACTTGGATTCGGAATTCCAGATTAGATATTGTCATTGCGCACCTTCCGTCTGCCGGGCTCCTATTTCGACTTCTCCAGACAAACCGCTGGGCCGATCCAGCTAAAATTTGGCGGCAACATTCCGCTCCTGACTGGTAACGGGGATTGCAAGCTCGTTCCGGTCACATGACTTAAATTTGGTCAAAACGGCAGACTAATTAAATTCCTTCAAAAATCTTCTCGAGACCAAAAATTAAAAATAATTTAAAATAATCCAAATCCATTGGGACCACACTCTATACGGAGCGTTGGTGCTGCCATAGCAGTCTCCTGGGCTGTTGAGCACAATCCTGGACTGGTCACCACTCTGACACAGGATACTTGAATGGCTCAATCATCCCAGCAAGCTGGTACTCACTTTGCTGAACTCAGAGGATGACAGGCTGAGTCAACCCCACCTGGTATTAATTCAACAGCCAAGTGGGATTTGAACTCAGGACTCAAGGATCCCAAGGATCCCAAGCCCACCACCCCAAACTATTAAGCCAACACCAGGTATTCTCCAGACCCAAAAGTCAGAATGCTGCTAAATTTGTATTACAACATTAGGCCAGGGCCCAGATAAGCTACAGGTCCAGTGGTCTTATTTTTAGTAATGTTGCCATATTTGTCTCCTGATCACCCCTTTCCGGTTTTTGGAATTAACGATACCAGTGAATAATGAGAAAAATAGAGAAAAAGAGCTGCTTATTGGACGGAACGTTTTCTTTGGCCAAACAAACATTTGGATTCGCTGAGACTCTCACAAAATTTGTCATTATCATGTACAGAACACGTTGGTGCTGCCGAAGCAGTTTCTTCGCCAGGGTTACAATCCTGGCCAGATCACCACTCCAAGGCAGGATACTCAACTGAGTGCGCAGATATTTGGAATTTGGCCAGGGTGCCCGTGATAGCTCGGCTACTCTTCATGAAGGACACCATGTGATCTTTAATGTCCACCAACTAATGCCGGCAGATGAGACGCGCAGTGTAACAGCTATCCGAGGGACGGCACACACAATGATAGCTCTCCCTGCATGGAAAACACCAGAGTGAGAGTATACAGTGCCTTCAGAGAGTATTCCCACCCCTAGACATTTGTGACATTTTGATGTGTTACACCCCGAATATAAAATGGATTGAATTTAAAAAAAAAATTCACCAATCGAAGCAAAATACCCCATAATGACAAAGTGAAAATATGTTTTTAGAAATTTTTACACATTAATGCAAAATTAAAGCTGAAACATCTTGCGTCAATAAGTATTCAATCCCCCGAGTCAGTACTTTGTGGAAGCACCTTTGACAGTGATTAGAGATTCAAGTTTTCTTGGGTGTGTCTGTATCAGCTTTTCACATCTGGAGTTGCGGAGCTTCTCCCATTCCTCGTTGCAGATTTGCTCAAGCTCCGTCGAGTTGGATGGGGAGCGTCGGTGAACACCAATCTTCTTGTCTTTCTCAAGACTTTGCACTCTGAAGCAGGTTCTCCTCAAGGATTTGCCTGTATTTGGCTCCATTAATTGTTCCCTCTATCCTTCCAAGTCTCCCAGTCCCTGCCACTGAAAAGCATCCCCATAGCATGATACTGCCACCACCATACTTCACATTTTGGATGGGGTGTTAGATGGGTGATTTGCTGTGCTCAGTTTCCGCAACATGTAGCGCTTTGCATTTCTCTTCAGATGTACCCAGATGTAGCCAAGGAGTTCAATTTTCGTCCTTTCAGACCACAAAATCTTTCTCCTCATGCTCTTGCTCTTTCCCGTGTCTTTTTGAAAACTCCAGGCGTGCCGTCATGTGCCTTTTTCTCAGGAGTGGCTTCCGTCTGGCCACTCTCCCATAAAGCCTAGATTTTTGAAGTGCTGCAGACACTGTTGTCCTTCCGGCAGGTTCTCCCAGCCAAGGAACTCTGTCGTTCCGTGAGAGTAGTGATTGGGTTATTGGTCACCTCCCTGACCATGGTCCTTCTTGCCCAATTGCTCAGTTTGGTCAGACAGCCAGGTCTAGGAAGAGTCTGGGTAGTTCCACATTCTTTCCATTTCCTAATGATTGAGCTCACTGTGCTCTTAGGAACTATCAACACTCGAGAAATTGGTTTATACCCTCCACCAGATTTATACCTCCTCACAATTCTACGGACACTTCCAAGGACTTCATGGGAGAGTTTCTGCTCTGACATGCACCGTCAACTGTGGTACCTGAAACAGAAAGGTGTGTTTCTTTCTCAATCATGTCCAATCAATTGAATTGGGCAAAGGTAGAATGCAATCAAGTTGTAGAGACAGTTCAAGGCTAATCAAAGGAAATTCGATGCACCTGAGCTCAATTTGGAGTGTCATAGCAAAGGAGTTGAATACTTATCAAAAGAAAACATTTCAGCTTTTCATTTTTAATTAGTTTGTAAAAATTTCTCAGAACATATTCTCACTGTCAATAATGGGGCATTTTGTGTCAAATGGTAAAAAAAAAATTTAAAAATTGAATCCATTTTAAATTCAGGCTGTATGTAATACAACAAAATGTGACAAAAGTTGAGGAGTGTGAATACCTTCTGAAGGCACTGTACAGATGGGCTGAGATTCGAATCATGGCTAGACAGCTCAAAGGCAAGTGTGCATACCTCTAGGTTATCCTGATAGCCCAAATCAAACTGGAGAGAAGTCAACAGCATGCCATCACAAATCCCCACACTTACCCCCTCAAGCAAGGTTGAAAGATGGCAAAGAAGTTCTACCAGAAATGACCAAACATCAAATTTTAAGTAAAATTATTACCTCCGCCACTGAAGGTGAAGGAGGTTATGTTTTCGCCCCTTTCTGACTGTTTGTTTGTTTGTCTGTGTGCAGGACATCTCAAAAAGTTGTGGCCGGATACGGCTGAAAATTTGTGGACATGTTGGGTGTGTGACAAGGATGAACTGATTAAAATTTTGGTGAAGATCCGGATCCAGATTTGTATGTGAGAATTATTTAATTTTTAAAGTGATTCTTCACCACTGAGAGAAAGGACAAAAACGATATTGTACTGTATAGCATGATATTTCAAAAATATATTGGGCCCGATAAGTTCTCGTGGATCAGGCATTACGTGGCGGAGGTATGCGCTCTACCGATAGCCCTTCTAGTTTTTTTCTTCTGTTTTTAACCCTGTCACCCTAAATCCCCACTCCCTTGAGCATGAACGAGGGGTCGAATCCCCAAAAAATGTTGTATAATTCATGCATCCTCCATCCTCCAATCCAATTTTTTAATGTGCCCGTAATTACATTTTTTTGGCATTTGTAAAACATGACGCTCTCCTTGCACCTTTGTGCCATGTGGTTAACAAAGCTACCAAGTTTGGTGAATTTCTGCCCAACCATTTAGGAGGAGATAGCATGACGGACGAACAGACAGACTACGATATCCCTCATGGGAATAATGAGATTGAACTTAATGGGGGGTATTAGCTTGATCATTTTTTTATTTGCAAGATGGGACAGCTCATGTGGTGCAGAAAACTATGAATAATTGACAGTGGGGTAACAATGTGATACTATGAAAGGGAATGAATGAAGAGAAAAAGAGAGAGCTAGTCAGAGTGAGAGGGGACAGAAGGAAACAGTAACCTGCAGGTAAAAAGGTTGGGCAAAGTAGTGTTAATGGGGATAGAAAAGGACAGTGGGCAAAGACGGCAGATGACATGAGATGGTGGTGCACCACCTGCTTGAGGGCCTGTTTCAATAAAAAACAAACAAAAAACTATTAAACATGACAAGGAGGAGGAGGGGAGGAGGAGGGAGGCAGAGGAGGAGAGACTGGGATAGAACAGTTGCTCCAGAGGTGGGAGAAGTGAGGAAAAACAGAGTTGAGGTGTGCAATCAGCCTGTATTTTGTAAGTTTAAACTAAGAAAGGGATATTGAAAGAATGGGGGTTCCACGTCACATTGTAGGTTTTATGGTCAGATCTTACAGCTGCTGGGAAGAAACAACTACACTCCTTAGGTTGTCACCATAATAAGTTTGTTACATCTTTGAAAGCATTCTGAAATAATGAGTACAAACAAAACACTGCCCAAGCATCCTGACTAAGGCTGTAGCTTCATTTGGGACGGCCAGATGACGCACCATCCTGGAAAACCCGCTCCACATTGAGCCCGTAGGTGGCGCACGTCTCATAGTATGTGCAGCGCTTGAGGTCGTTGGACAGTTTTCTTGCACGTGCATCGTCGATGGCACGAGGGTTGGCAGCGCTGATGGCATCTAGAGGTGATGGGGAAAAGGGGAGGGGGTGAAAGCGAGGTGTTAGGCAGAGGTGATTGTGAAGGATAACAAAAACAGAGGGAACAATTTGTACTAATTGAAGTGGACATGATGCTCTCTTCCGAATCGAACGCCAGGGACAACATGGGGGAAAGACTATTATTTTTCATCAAATCAATGTAACATCTCCATCCTAGAATTTCTATGCCACATTGTAGGAATGTCGGCTGCATTGTCACAAGTGGAATGAGTGCATAAAACTTCTAAAATATGTGGTAGACAGATGAATATATAGGCAGATATATTTCAAAGATAATATATAGATGTCTTTTGTTTAACTGTGCAATAAACTGGGAAGGCAATCAATGTCAAACAACCCAATGTGTTCATTTCAAAAAAAATATATTATACAGATCACCCCTCCCCCATCCCCACCCCTGGGCCACCTCCCTGAGCTTGATGGTTGGCAGACAGATCGGGTAAAGATAACAGGAAAAGGTGACAATAACCTTTAAAAAGAAATCGATACAATAATCATAAGAATGACAATGGACTTGTCTCCATTATTTGGCTTCAACCGTATTGTTTTTCAACTTGTAATTCCATTTTTAACTCTTCCATCAAGTCAGACATGCACTACTTACGAGTCCTGACAAACGATCCCACAAACACTGCAAAGTGAAATACTCCAGTATTCTTGGTCTGCTTTTCAATATTTTTGGATACATTGTCGAGGCTAACGGAAGAGTGAGGTCACAGATGGTAAAAAGGCAACATAAGGATAGAGGCGCCATGGGGCTACAGTTGGACACCAGCAGGGGAATGAAAAAAGAGGAAAAGAGGAAAAGAGGAAAAGCACTATCTCTCAATAGTGAAGAATCACTAAAAATTATTGGATTCGGATTTGGATCTTCTCCAATATTGAAGCAATTCTTCCATGTCACCCATCCAATGTATCCACCAAGTTTTGTCCAAATCCATCCACAACTTTTTGAGATATCATGCTCTTATATCATTTTTGGCGTAATCTCTCAATAGTGAAGAATCACTTAAAAAAATTCTAGTAGCCGGATATGGATCTGGATCTTCACCAAAATCGAATCAATTCATCCTCGTGACACACCCAACCTGCCCACCAAATTTCATCCGGATCTGTCAACAACTTTTTGAGATATTCTGCATACAAACAAACAAGAAAGATGTCATGCATAGCACGATACTTACAAAATCCATAAAACAAATTTGAACTAAAAAAAAAAATTGGTGGTTGAATTAAATGACCAAATATGCAACTCCTCTTCAAATTTCAATTCAATCGGATGAAAACTGACAATTTTAGAAATTCGGCCTATGTTGACCTTTCGGCCGATGTTGACCTCAAAAATAATTGGCTGCTTACCAATACCAAAAATAAAAAAATAATAATTCAGTGACCTGAAATATAAATTCTCTCCAGATTTCAAGTTAATCAGATGAAAATTGAGGATTTTAGAAATCTCACTCAAGTTGACCTTTGGCCCATGTTGACCTCAACAATAATTGATGGTTGAATTCAGTAAGTTGTTCGTCTTCCGGTTCCGGTTTTTGAGGTGACGGCTGATTCTTCAGGGGGTCTCTGCCGACATTCTCAAAGATAAGTTTCCGATCGTTGTTTTTCACGTTTGACTGTTTATTTTGTTGTCGACGTGTTCACTGTATGTTCCTAATTTGGTTTTGTTTCAAAACTCATGTTTTTGGTGAGTTTTCGTCAGTCTTGTCATATCGGGTTTCCCTGAGGCCGACCCGTCTTCCCATTGATGTGCACGTTCGTATTTATTTGTTTTTTCTCCTTATTATCATCAGTTTTTCTTTTCCCCACTTTTTCCACCACCCTTTCCAACTATACCCTCTGTTACACGTCTTAAAATGTCAAAAATAAATAATAACAAGTCTGGAGACGGCGATGGTTCACGAGCAATGTCAACGGTTCGCCTTTTTTTATTTTTTGACCTTCGAGGGTCGCCACGGGCAAACTGGTAGGAATCTGGAAAAACGTAAATGATGAAAGTTGTAGTACTCGAAGAGCACTACTTGCATACCAACTTTCATTCGAAACAGTTGAAAACCCTAGGAGCTTGATTTTTTTTTTCTATACCTTGTCGAGGCTCGTATGAGAGCTAACACACAACTCAGAGCAAGGGGCATGAGACAAGAGGGGCGGGAGTGGGAGGGACAAAACAGTGGGGAACAGACACATTAGGTGAACTGTGGAAGGGAGAGGGATGGGGATGGGACGGGGAACATGGTGAAGAGAAGATGGACATTACAGGGACTTTCAGGAAGGAAAGCAGGGGAATTGAAGGAAGTGGGCTTGGGTGGATTATCGGGGGTAGAAAAGATCGAGGATTTGGATGGGGGATGATAAGAGGTGGTGGTGAACAGCTGTTTTGAAAGCCTGGAGGGAAGAATGGGAATGAATTGAGTGAGGAAGTTTATTTCAAAGGCGAGAAAAAAAGAGGAATGAAAGAGTGAAAATGAGCAGTGATTCGTGATTTCGGTAGTTTTACCAGAAGGGGGTTGTTGGCGGACCTTGAGCGCCTTGTGGAAATGTGGTGGGGACAAATCGCAGAGAGAGCAGGGGGGGCAAGGCTGGAGAGGAGTCGGTAGAAGACAGAAAGACCACCGACCAACCTGCGGTGATTGAGTGAGAGGCCCAAAGACTCAGCCTGATTGCAGGAGATGCTGATGATCCTAAATGCCCTGGTTTCGACAGCGTGAAGCCGACAAAGGTGGGGAGGCAGGAGCACCAACCCAGAGGGGAGAGCAGTACTCCATCAGGCTACGGACAAAAGCTTTGTAAGTGGTCAGGAGCTCAAGAGGGCCGAGGAAGGACTTTCCGCGACGGAGCATTCCCAGTCGGCGACTGGCTTTTGAGGCGAGGTTGGAAATGTGACTTTCCCAGGAAAGGTCATGGCAGATAGTGAGACCCAGAAGCTTGAAAGAAAAGACTTCTTCCAGAGGATTGTGGAGAAAGTGGATGGGGGGTTTTCTAAACGGTCCTTTCGAAGAGACATAGTGAGAGTGTGAGATTTGTCTGGATTGAAAGACGTGTGCCACGTGTTGGACCAGCTTGTGATTTTATCCAGATCTGCAGTGAGCGAAGAAGCTGCTGCTTGCCGGTCTGAGGGATGACAGATGGTACGGCAGAGGGTGGAGTCGTCGGCAAAGAGAAATAGAGGATTTTCCAGAGAGTCGGAGAGATCATTGATGAAAACCAGAAAAAGAACAGGGCCCAGAACGCTACCTTGAGGAACTCCAGCCTGCACAGGAAGAGGGGATGAAAGAACTGCATTTAGGGCCAAACGTTGACTGCGACAGGAGAGGAAGTCTGCGAGCCATGAGTGGAGATGGCCTTGGATACCATAGGAAGAGAGTTTGCTGAGCAGGGCAGGGTGCCAGACTGTGTCAAAAGCACGTGATATGTCCAGGGATACGGCTCTTTTTTTCGTGTCTGGCATTGAGGACCTCCATCCATTGATGGGAGAGCAGAAGCAGCATATCGAGGGTAGAGTGACCTGGTCTGAAACCAAATTGATGATCGGAAATCAAGCCATTGGAGAAGAGGAAGGATTTCATGTCTGAAGCGATGATGGATTCCATAACCTTGCTGATGATTGGGAGAAAGCTGATTGGTGTGTAGTTACAGGGATCTGCTTTTGCACCTTTTTTATGCAGCGCAGTGATGTTAGCAGATTTCCAAGCAGATGGCAGATGACCTTGGGCAAATGAGAGGGTGAATAGAACAGAGAGAGGGTGAGCAAGAGCAGAAGAGCAGGCTTTGAGGACACGTGGGCTGATGCCGTCTGGACCGGTTGCAGAATCTGACGCGAGGTTTGAAAGCAAACTCTCCACCTTATCAGGAGAAACGGACAGAGTCCAGGGACAGTTGGGTGCGACTGGGTAAGGTGGGTAGAGAAAGTGATGGGTTTAGGACACAAGATTTAGCTGCAAACACTGAGTTTAGACATTCAGCTTTATCACGTGCGGTATCAGCAGTGCGGCCATTTGAGGTAAGGGAGGGGATGGAGGGGGAACATACACCAGAAACAGATTTGATTAAACACCACCAGGATTTTGAGGAGTGAGGTTTGAGAGTTCAGACTTGAGATGAGAAAGATGTTGTTTTCTGGCTCTCCTGAGGGTAGATACACACTTGTTCCGAGCTTTGTGGAAGGAACTGAGATTGCCCTCAGTTGGGTTTGCTTTCCATGAGGCAAAGGCAAGTTGTTTCTGGACAACTGCCTCGCCACAAGCTTCAGTAAACCAAGGGTGGGAGGAAGGGTAAGACAACTGAACACGAGAGGGGATAAATCTGTGCATGAGGGAGAGCAAGTTTCTTTGAAAGAATTCCCAGGATGAGTTGATGTTTGAGAAAGTAGTGATAGGAGACCAGTCTGTAAGTTTGATGCCTGCTCGGAGACCCTGCCAGTCGGCTTGAGAGAAATGCCAGACTCGACGGCGGTGAGGTGGTTCTCTGATAACAGCCAGAGAGATGTCCACTTTGACAAGGACGTGGTCAGAAGAACCGATTGGAGCGAAAGAAGAGCAGCAGATATTGTCAGGGAAATTTGTCAAAATCAGATCCAGAAGAGATGGAGTACCATTGGTTGAGATCCGGGTCGGGAAGTTGACCGATTGAGTCAGTCCTAATGAGTCGCAGAAAGCTTTTGCTGAGGAGCCATGGCAGGTTAGAGAGATACCCACACCTAGCCAACTGGCATGATGACAATTGAAGTCACCACATAAGAGGAAGAGAGGGTTTGGATGAGAAGACAGAAGATGGTCCATGTTTTCGGATAGTGAGATGTAGATGGAGTCATCACTGTTCGGTGGACGGTACAGTACACACATATAAACATGAGGTGGGAGTGGAGGGGAAGCCGAAGCCAGAGGTATTCCGGGGGGTGTGGGGGAGTGAGAGCAGTGCAGGGAGAGTGAGGAATAGAGTCTTTGATGAAGAGAGCAACACCTCCACCAGGACAAGGCTCAGGTCTGTCATACCGGAGGAGGGAGTAACCGGGGAGAGATACATGGGAGTCAGACACGTCTTGGGAGAGAAAAGTTTCTGTTAGGCAGATAATGTCTGGTTTGTCAGTGGCAACCTGTATGGAAAGATCTGAAAGGTTTGAGCGAAGGCCCCGGATATTTGAGGTCCACACTTTTAATGAAGAGGTAGGGGAGGAGGCTTTGGGTGCAGGGGGTGGAGGGGGAGGGGGAGGGTAGGACAAGGGATGAGGGGGGAGGTAAGGAGGGTTGTTGAAAGAGTGTGGGCTATTGCTGAATAGCGACGGGGACGGGGCCCAATGAGGAGGAGAAAAGGCTCTGTGGTGCTGCGGGAGAGGGGGACAAGAGACAAGGAAGAAGGCAGTTGAGGATTTGAGGAGGTGGAGTGAAGAGATGGAGGTGAGAGGGCAGTGGAGGGAGGCAGCTTGGTGGATGAAAGGGGGGGCAACTTTGAGAAGGATGAGTTAGGGGATGAGAGGTGGGAGAAAGGTGAGGGGGGGTTTTTGAGAGAGGTGAGAGGGAGGCTTGGAGGGAGAAGAGTGGGATGGTTGCTTTGAGAGTGAGAGTGAGGGTTGAGGGGGGTGAGTTGGCACTGAAGTTGGAAAAAAAGAATGGTTGATCCATGGCAAACTGTGGTTTGCCATGGAAAGCGAGCATCCATGGCAAACTGTGGTTTTTAAAAGTTTTAGGTCAGAGATGCGATTGAACACAATTCTTGATGGATGCAATGAAGGCGAATTCAGAGAATGGAGAGAAGAAGCGCTGTAATAGTTGGATTTTTTAGGCAAGGAATGAAGGAGAACTCGAAATGAGAGCAGTCTGTTAAAATAGCAGAAGAGTAGTGCATTATGAAACAGTAAAGAGTACCACATGTGTGAGAGAGGAAGATGAAGCATTATAAGATCGTTTTTGTTGTTAATATTAATGTATGAGAGAGTTCAACAGATTAGGTCATGGAAGTGTAGAAAAAAAATCGAGGAAGAAGACGAGGAGGAAGATAAGAGGAAGAAGAAGAAGCAGAATCGGGAGAAATTGAGTGTGTTGTTGTTGTTGTTGGGTATTTTTCATTTATTTATTTATTTATTTATTTATTTTTGAGATAAGAAAGAGATTAGTTGGGAGAATGGGGGAAGTTAGGAAAGTGGGGAGGATGAAAATTGAAGGTAATGGGGAGGATAGAAATTGAAGGTAATGGGGAGAAAAAAAAACAAAAAAAAAACGATCAAACACCGAGTGGAACCGGTAGGCCTCAAGCCTCGGCCAAGGCCTATCCCTCAAACACCTGGTAAGAATGTCGACAAAAATACTCACAAAATAGCACAATTTTTGAAACAAAAATGCCCAATTTATTGATTTTTTTGGCATTTTCTAAGTTCGTGCCCTGACCTTGGGACGAAAATGAAAAATCGAGCTCTGTGGGGCTATGCAGTTGCCATTGGGCTAACCAAATACCGAAACCGAAAATATATATACATATATATATATATATATATATATATATATATATATATATATATATATATATATATATATATATATATATATATATATATATATATATACCAAGTCGTATAACACCAGGGGGTTGACTCAGCTTGTCATCCTTCCGAGGTCGGCGAAATGAGTTCCAATGTACCTGGCCCGGTGTATGCCCCGGTTAAAATAGGTGTACCATATCCCTGTGTGTCGTAAGAGGCGACCACGGTTGCGTCAGGAAGGGCATCCGGTGGAAAAACCTATGCCAAATCATTATGCGGACAACAAAACGAATTTCCATACCGGATAGGTCGAGGCCCGGGTTACCAACAAGCGCCACCAGTACTGTTGGCCAGCAGGGTACCGGTGGAAACTGTGTTACTGCTGGGCGAAGGAGGAGAAGGAGACGGGGAAGGTGAGTCCGGAGGCAGTGGGAGAGGGGGAAGAGTAGAAGTGTGGCGGTGAGAGTTGGAATTCTGAATATTGAGACGATGACTGGCAAAGGGCGAGAGTTGGCTGATATGATGGAGTGAAGAAAGGTGGACATACTGTGTGTACAAGAGACCAAGTGGATGGGGAGTAAGGCTAGGATCATTGGAGGTGGTTCCAAACTGTTCTACCATGGTGTGGATGGGAGGAGAAATGGTGTCGGGGTAATCCTGTAGGAAGATTATGTCAAGAGGGTATTGGAGGTAAGGAGAGTGTCTGACCGAGTGATGAGTGTGAAGTTGGAAATTGAAGGGGTGATTATGAATGTCATCAGTGCATATGCCCTGCATATGGGGTGTGAGATGGAGTATAAAGAAGATTTCTGGAGTGAGTTAGATGAAGTGGTGGAGAGTGTATCCAAGGATGAAAGAGTGGTGATTGGAGCAGATTTCAATGGGCATGTTGGGGAAGGGAATAAAGAGGATGAGGAGGTGATGGGGAGGTACGGTCTCAACAAGAGAAATGTGGAAGGGCAAATGGTGGTGGAGTTTGCAAAAAGAATGGAAATGGCAGTGGTAAATACGTATTTAAAGAAGAAGGAGGAACACAGGGTGACATACAAGAGTGGAGGAAAGTGCACACAGGTGGATTACATCTTAAGCAGGAGATGCAACCTGAAAGAGATTAGAGACTGTAAGGTGGTGGCAGGGGAGAGTGTAGCTCGACAGCATCAATTGGTGGTCTGTATGATGATTTTGGAGGTGAGGTTGAGGAAGAGAGTGAGGGCTGAACCAAGGACCAGATGGTGGAAGCTGAAGGAGGAAGACTGTTGTGTGGAATTTCAGGAGGAGGTGAGACAGGTGTTGGATGGTGGTAAAGATGGGTGGGATGATTGGGCAACTACAGCAGAAGTGGTGAGGAGATAGCTCAGAAGGTACTTGGTGTGACATCTGGACAGAGGAAGGAAGATAAAGAGACTTGGTGGTGGAACGAGGAAGTACAGGAAAGTATAAGGAAGAAGGGGTTGGAGAAAAAGAAGTGGGATAGTCAGAGAGATGAAGAAAGTCGGCAGGAGTACAAGGCGTGGCGGCGAAAGGCAATGAGAGAGGTGGCAAAGGCTAAGAAAAAGGCATATGATGAGCTGTATGAGAAGTTGGATACAAAGGAAGGGGAAAAGGATTTATACCGATTGGCAAGACAGAGGGACCGAGCTGGGAAGGATGTGCTGCAGGTTAGGGTGATAAAGGACGTAAATGGGAATGTGCTGACGAGCAAAGAGAGTGTGTTGAGAAGGTGGATGGAGTACTTTGAGGAGCTGATGAATAAAGAAAATGGAGAGAGAGAAGGTTGGAAGAGGTGGAGATAGTGAATCTGGAAGTGGGGTGGATCAGTAAGGATGAAGTGAGGACTGCTATGAAGAAGATGAAAAGTGGAAAGGCGGTTGGCCCAGATGGTATACCAGTGGAGGCATGGAAGTGCTGAGGAGAGATGGCAGTGGGGTTTTTAACCAGATTGTTTCATAAAATCTTGGAAAGTGAGAGGATGCCGGAGGAGTGGAGATCAAGTGTACTGGTTCCGATTTTTGAAGAACAAGGGTGATGTGCAGAGCTGTGGAAATTACAGAGGGATAAAGTTGTTAAGCCACACCATGAAGTTGTGGGAAAGAGTAGTGGAAGCTCGGTTGAGAGGAGAGGTGACGATCTGTGAGCAGCAATTTGGGTTTATGCCAGGAAAGAGCACCACTGATGCGATGTTTGCTTTGAGAATGTTGATGGAGAAGTATAGGGAAGGCCAGAAGGAGTTACATTGTGTGTTTGTGGATTTAGAGAAAGCTTATGATAGGGTGCCAAGAAAGGAGTTGTGGCATTGTATGAGGAAGTCGGGAGTGGTGGAGAAGTATGTGAGGATCGTGCAGGATATGTATGAGGAAAGTGTGACAGCGGTGAGGTGTGCGGTCGGAATGACGGACCGGTTTAAGGTTAAAGTGGGATTGCACCAAGGATCAACTATGAGCCCTTTCCTGTTTGCAATGGTGATGGACAGGTTGATGGACGAGATCAGACTGGAGTCTCCATGGACTTTGATGTTCGCGGATGACATCATGATCTGTAGAGAGAGTGGGGAGCAGGCTGAGGCGAGCCTCGAGAGGTGGAGGTACGCACTGGAGAGAAGGGGAATGATAGTCAGTAGGAGTAAGATGGAGTACATGTGTGTACATGAGAGGGAGGGTGGTGGTATGGTGCGGTTGCAAGGAGTTGAGGTGGGGAAGGGGGATGGGTTTAAATACTTGGGATCAACTGTCCAAAGTAACGGAGAGTGTGGTGGAGAAGTGAAAAAGAGAGTGCAGGCAGGATGGAGCGGTTGGAGAAGAGTTGCAGGAGTGATTTGTGACAGAATGGTAGCTGCAAGAGTGAAGGGGAAAGTATATAAGACGGTAGTGAGACCAGCTATGTTGTATGGTTTGGAGGCGGTGGCACTAACAAAAAGACAGGAAGCGGAGCTGAAGGTGGCAGAGTTAAAGATGCTGCGATTCTCGTTGGGAGTGACGAGGATGGACAGGATAAGAAATGAGTATATTAGAGGGACAGCACAGATAGGACGGTTTGGAGACAAAGTGAGAGAGGCGAGATTGAGATGGTTTGGACATGTGCACAGGAGGGAAGCGGAGTATATTGGGCGAAGGATGCTGAGGATGGAGCCGCCAGGCAGGAGGAGAAGAGGAAGGCCAAAGAAGAGGTTCATGGATGTGGTGAGGGTGGACCTGTGGGCGGTTGGAGTGTCAATGGAAGATGTGGAGGATAGAGCGAAATGAGACGGTTGATCCGCTGTGGCGACCCCCAACGGGAGCAGCCAAAAGAAGAAGATATATATATATATATATGTATATATATATATATATATATATATATATATATATATATATATATATATATATATATATATATATATATATATATATATATATATATATATATATTGGGTGGTTGCTCGGCTACCCTTCGTCTCAGGTTTTCCGTCTGTCTGTTTGTATGTAATGGACAGCTCTGGAGACCAGAGGAGTCAACTGATTTTGATGAAACTTGACTGATAGGTTTATACCAGGATATATTTGCATGCTTTTGAGAACCGTTGCTATGGAAGCCACCGTTGCCACCATTTCGAAAAAAAAAAAAAATCGGCTTCCGTGCTTTTATGCGCACTATAATCAACCTCTGTCAAAATTTTTCACCCCGATCCATCAAAAACTGTATGGCTAGTATGCAATTATATTACTATATGCTTTCACCCCAACGTTCGCGTTGGGATTTCCTAACGTCGGGTTAGGGAATCGAACACAAATGATGAATGGACAGTTGCTCGTCATGTTCCTATATGGAACAATGAATGGCAAAAATGCCATCTGATGTGTTCTCTTATTTACATGTTTCAAATTTGCCTCAGTCTTGTGACCACCCATGTCGCCTACCGGCCTGTGTGTGCATATATATATATATATATATATATATATATATATATATATATATATATATATATATATATATATATATATATATATATATATATATATACACATATACATATATATAGTAAATGCAAAATGTATACCCTTATTTAATTTCAACACAAAGTCGCATGCACGTGATGTAAAAAAAAATTGAATGTCTTGGAATGAACGACATAGATTAGGCTTACAGCCGATATCAGTGCAGACAAAGAGAAACACAATAATGGGCAAGGTCAACTTGGTCATAATCCACATTCAGGTTATAAAATCAACTCATGGTGAGATTAGATGAATAAATGTGATTGTTAAAAGAGACAACTTTATCGAACTGTGAATAAAGCCCCTCCAGTGTGCTGATCAAGCCTGTAGGTCTTGCAGCACACTTCACACTATGGGCTCAAAACGTGATTATGGCCACCCAGACAGGCTGGTCAAAACCTTGCTTTGAGGTGGTCTGCAAGGCCAAAGAAAAAAAATGCTAAGACCATGATCTTGAAAACACCATTTTCTGTAGCTGCAGATGTTGCACACAATCTGTGCATTATTCACGGGTTGTGGTTAAATGTGGTAAAATATGCTACAATTTCATAAATGATTTTTTTAATGAAACTTATCATTGCAGATTGTCCAACTCGGTAGACAGATTGCATTACATCTGAGAACTAGAACGGCACTCGGTAGAGCACATACCTCCGCCAGGCTGTACAGTTTACATTTTTTCATCCTACTGACAGGCCGGATCTGCATCCGGACCGAAACCAAAATCTAATCGGCTTGTTCTTGTCACATACCCAACTCATCCACCTAGTTTTGTCAGAATCTGTCCATATGTTTTTTGAGATATCGTGCTCACAGACAAACAAACGGGGGTGAAAACGTAACCTCTGTCTACCTTCAATGTCGGAGGTAATGAATGATCTTTATGAAAGTACATCTGGCCATTTAGTCTCAAACATAGATTCTCACTGACTGACACAGATTGATTATAATCACCTCTCCCATCATTTTAGGAACAGGCAAGGATAGGATCATCACTGAAACAGACTGATGACTGCATACATAGCCTTTCGCACCCCTACACAATTGGGGCAGGTTAATTAACAAGTTAATAAAAACTGTTGAACAAGCCAATGTTTGCCAGCACCAGCATTCCAAAACAGCTTTCGGGGACAGTTATTCAGAACAGACAAGATCACGTCTGGTCGCAGAGAAACGTGGGGGGTGGCGGGGTGGGGTTGGGGGGTGGGGTGGTGAAACGACATGTTAGTGCACTGCCTGTTTGAAGCCCTGGAGGGAAGAGTATGATTGAACAGCCTTAGGAAGGCAGCTTCACAATTGGGAAAAAAAGAACAAAAGAGTGGAGGTGGGCGAATAGTCTGGAATTGGGGAGTTTAACGAGGAAAGGGTTACCCTTAGAATGCAGTATCACTGGGAAGAGATGGATGGCTATGATAGTGGAGCTACTGAGATTGAAAGAGAGGCGAAGAAAAAGAAAAAAAACGAGAGACAAAGACATAGACCTTTGTGTGATGTGAGAGCACTCAGCCTTGTGCTTCAGTGTCATCAGAAGATGCTAACAATGTCGATAGCTTTCGATTCCACAAAGCCCATGAGAGACCGACGGGAGTCCTTCAACCCGTCACCTCTTATTATATTTTTCCCCAAACAAATCCAGTTTCCTCTGTTCCAATCTTTCACCGGCTTCCTTACCTTAAATATTTCAACAGGGTCACCATCAATTTCTGCTCCTTTGTAATGTAAATAACCCTGTCTTTCCTAACCTTTCTGGATAATTAAGCCTGTCCATCCCAATATAGCTTTCCTGTCACCCTGTTCTGAACTCCATTGTGTGCTCCAAGTAATTCCTATTCCATGATTTCATATAGCTCTGTTATCACGACACATTTTTCAAGCCTAAAGCATATTAACATTAATGTCATGCAGGCCCCAGAGCACTACGGTGTCCAACTCTTTGCAACCGGTTACACTTCACCTGCGCTTTGTGTTAATTTTCAAATCTTGATATATTATTCAAATCATCCCTATATATATATATATATATATATATATATATATATATATATATATATATATATATATATATATATATATATATATATATATATATATATATATATATATATATAAAAACATGACCAAAAATAGAGCAGAAGAAAGAAAGAAATACATTTTCCACCTTTAAAATCAATAATTCCCAATTTTCCAAGAAGTTAATCTGGTATAACTGGAATATTGCAATAATCTCTAAGGGAATGAGAGAGGTCATAGAACACGTCACCCCGCACAGTGTTCAGGTATATACAGTCAGCTCTCCATTCTCCAACAACGTCGTTTATGTGTCCCTAAAAAGTTGGAGGTTGTAGGAAACGAATGGTGGGGAAAATGGTGAGGGAGTGGCCTACTGCAAGGAGGAGGGGGAGGATGGAGCAAGATCCATATCCCAGAATGCCTCTACGTCATCGTCAACACTGTGTGGTTCTTCCTGGGCTCCAACACTGTTCTTCCTGGGTCTGTGTTGAACTATTCTGATCCTCGATCCACACAAACAGCATCCACTCCATCTTCTCCACCATGTTTCCACGGGGACGGCTGGCCCTTTTCATCCCGTTAACTGGGTCACATTCTCGATGCTTTCTTTAATCTTATCAGCGCTCTTAAAGATGGTCCGGACGGTCGTTGGTGGCAGGCAGAAAGATCTGGTAATGACCACTGCCCCCCTCTCCACTCTCAATGTCCAACTTGGTCTCGAAAGACAACGATTTCCTTCAGCTTCTTGGTGGCAAG
>NC_140964.1:14304260-14317260 GCF_056783735.1 Eptatretus burgeri | reverse complement strand
GGGATTACGGGTTTCTTGGGTCAAAATTAAGATCCAGGCTTTCGGTGACATCTTGGATGCTGCTGTCCTGTCTGTGTCTGTTTGTGGTGAGGATGTTGAGGTCGTGGAGAGATTCACTTACCTTGGCAGTGATATTCATGTCTCTGCTGGCTGCGAGTCAGAGGTCAATAGACGTCTGGGTCGGGCCTGGGGAGTCATGGATTCACTGGATCATGAGGTGTGGAGCTGCCGGTACCTGTGCGGGAGGACGAAAGTCCGAGTCTTCAGGTCCTTGGTACTTCCAGTCTTGCTCTATGGGTGCGAGACTTGGACTCTGACCAAGGATCTGAGACGGAGACTTAATTCCTTTGGTACCAGGTCTCTTCGGAGAATCCTTGGCTATCGCTGGTCGGATTTTGTGTCCAACGAGCGGTTGCTGAGAGAGACTCGGATGAGATTTGTTACCTGCATAGTCCGTGAGCGTCAGTTGCGGCTGTATGGACATGTGGCTCGTTTTCCTGACTCTGATCCTGCTCACCAGATTCTCTCAGCGAGGGAGTCTCATGAGTGGAGGAGGCCAGTGGGTCGACCACATGCCTCATGGTTGCAACAGGTTTACCATCATCTCAAGGAGATGGGGATGGGCCTGGCATCTGCCTGGGGCATGGCCAGACGGAGGCCCCTGGAGTACCGGCGGAAAGTGGACGCAGCGACGTGCTGTTCTGGCACATGCTCCCATACCTGACCTGACCTGAGGGGGGGAGGGGGTGATAGAGAGGGGGGAGGGGTGATCGAGAGGGGGGAGGGGTGAAGTGAGAGAGAGGAGAGAGGGGGAAGTGAGAGAGAGGAGAGAGGGAGAAAGAGTGAGAGAGAGGAGAGAGGGAGAAAGAGTGAGAGGAGGGAGGGGGAAGAGAGAGAGGAGGGAGGGGGAAGAGAGAAGAGAGAGGAGGAAGAAGAGAAGAGAGAAGAGAGAGGAAGGAGTGGGGAAGAGAAGAGGGAGAGTGAGGAAATTTGACAAATCTCACACTCTCACCATGTCTCTTCGAAAAGACCATTTGGAACCCCCCCCCCGCACCCCCATCTACTTTCTCAACAATCCTCTTGAAGAAGTCCTTTAATTCAAGATTCTGGGTCTCACTATTTGCCATTATCTTTCCTGGGAAACCACCTTTCTAACCTGGCCTCCAAAGCCAGTCACCGACTGGGAATCTTCCATTGTGCAAAGGCCTTCCTCGGCCCACCTGAGCTCCTGACCACATACAAAGCTTTCGTCCACAGCCTGATGGGGTACTGCTTTCCCTCTGGGCTGGTGCTCCTGCATCTCACCTTTCTCAGCTTCACAATCTGGAAACCAAGGCATTTAGGAACATTTGTGTCTCCCGCGGTTAGGCTGAGTCATTATGCCTCTCACTCTCTCACCGCAGGCAGGTCGGTGGTCTTTCTATCTTCTACCATCTCCCCTCTGGTCTCACCCCCTCCCCCACCCTGTCTGCAATATGTTTCCCCCATATTTCCGCAGGGCCATCAAGGTCCGCCAGCAACCCCCTTCTGGTAAAACTACCAAAATCATGAATCACTGTTCACCTTCACTCTTTCATTCCTCTTTTTCCCCACCTTTGGAATAAACTCCCACACTCTCTTCAATCCCATTCTTCCCTTCAGGTCTTCAAAAACGCTGTTCACCATCACCTCTTATCTTCCCTCATCCAAAACCATGATCTATTCGACCCCCGTTAATCCACCCCAAAAAGACCTCCTTCAAATTCCCTGCCTTCCTTCCCGAAAGTTCCCTGTCGTGTAAGGTCCTGAAAGCCCCTGTGTTATCCATCTTGTATACCTCATGTTCCCCGCCCCATCCCTCTCCCTTCCACAGATCTCCTCATATCTCTGTTCCCCACTGTTTTGTCCTTCCCTCTCCCGCCCCTCTTGTCTTCTGCCCCCCTGTTGTGCATTGTGTGTTAGCTCTCATACAAGCCTTGACAATGGATATAAAAAGGGGGGAGGGGAGGGAAGGCAGTGAGAAGTGAGAGTAAAGGAAGGCAGTGAGAAGTGCGATGGAGCGTCAATTGCAATTCATCTCATCAAAATGTTTCTGCATAGAATAACAGTGAAGATGGAAACAAAACAATGTCTGAAATCCATTTTCTACCGGTCATACTATAAATACCTCCCGGAGACAAACCACTGCCCGGACATAAACACCACCCAGACACGTCTGGATACCATCCATAATCCATCCCCAGCGGCGTGCTTTACAAGTTTTCATTTCTGGAGGTGGGGTGAAACGTTTTTGGCTCAGTTGTTGTTTTAAGGATGTGATTCCTTTTTATTTTAAGTCTTGCAAATGCAAAAACATCGAAAAAGGTCGCAGGGGGAAATCATATACTGGGAGAAATTTGCCTTAATCCCTACCTAATCAACACAGCACCACCCCCGTGCGGTGATATGTAACACTTTAGCTCAGTTTCCCGACTTGATTTGCATCGAGATGTCTCCTACACATCCACGGGCCATGCTCCTCTGCACAATCCTACCTTAACGATGAAGTTCCTCCATCTACCCCACAAACACAACAATACATACTGTACATCCGTTTTTATGTGGCTCAACGAGCACAGAGGGGTATTTGCTTTAAATTTATTATCTTGGTGATGGTACATTCCAATTCGATGAGGTGGTTTGGGGTTGTGTGGACATCATTGTCTAGGCTGCTTCAGGATTGCTGAAGTGTGTTAAGATACAAGCAGGTGCAGAAAGTGAAGGTGTGATTTCTCATGTGTTTGTAAGAATTTTCATGAAAGCAGTTGGTTAGATTTTCCAGCACTGGTCTAAGTACAGGAATGACATTGACAAATTACATTGATAACGAAGTGAGGGTGCGGTTGAAAATTCTGTTAGCTGAATGAAGTGAGATTCTATTGTTAGAGACAGAGACAAACAGTCGTGGCTCATGCTGAAGGGAACAAGCTTTGTCACACTACGGATAGTATAACAATGGAAAAGGCAGTAAATAACAACAGAAAATGCCCAGCCAACTCTGAGGATCTTCACGACCTTGAGCCGCGAGCAAGGTTATTATCGACGTATGAATCCAACTGATCTTTTGTCTGACACTCCAAGGGTACAGTGATATATTTTGCGTGTGGGATTCCAAAATTGTAGCTGGTTGCATGAGCTGCCAACAGAACTCAGTGTTTTAATCCCCGAAGACTCGTGATAATATATATGTATATTGTATATGTATGTATATGTATGTACATATATACATATATATATATATATATATATATATATATATATATATATATATATATATACATATATATATACATATATATATATATATATATATATATATATATATATATATATATATATATATATACACATACATCCTGTTTTATCATAATATACCTGAATGAACCACTGACTTTCCCTGATTTGAAGCTGATTATCCAACAATAATGTTGAGTGAAAATGGCCTCCTTGCATAGCACATGTTTGATTTCTTGGAGATACAGATGCCTCTTATTGAATGATTAGTGAGTTGTTTGTCCAAATAAAACAATCCCTATGGGTCCAGGTTTTAATTAATGGCCAGTTTTTAAATAACGATCCCTGTGGGTCCACCCAGACAATTGTTCCTGCAAATGCAAACCATTCAACCAGAAGGCACGTGATGTGATCGGCGGATAAAGCAAAACATGTGGAGAGTGTCAGGAGGTGCGGCTGATGTACAAACGACGAATGTGGTCATCAGTGGTTAGATATTTATCGGTATGCCATCCTGATGAGGGGAAATAAGTCCGAAATCCAGAACAGTGGCTCCGTTTGATGTTTAACTGATGTTGACCATGTAATCTTTGTCTGTTTGACAGTCACCGGGCGAGGCCAATGGGTTGTAGGTGACGCTTTGGTATAAGACGATGTCCAATGGAGATCGGGGGGAGTGCTTGTCACATTCCACATGTTTCAATTTACCCGCCGATCACATCACGTGCCTTCTGGTTTAATGGTTTGCATTAGTGGGAACAATCGTCTGGGTGGCAGACGGACGGTTATGCTTTACGGATTATGCGGTTTTATCAAATAAGATAATCTGAGGCGATGTTCACCAAAGCAGTCAGGAGGTGTGTGTGTGTGTGTGTGTGTGTGTGTGTGTGTGTGTGTGTGTGTGTGTGCGCGTGCGTGCGTGCGTGCGTGCGTGCGTGCGTGCGTGCGTATGTGTGTATATATATATATATATATATATATATATATATATATATATATATATATATATATATATATATATATATACTGTATATATCAATATATATATATATATATATATACTGTATATATATATATATATATATATACTGTATATATATATATATATATATACTGTATATATATATATATATATATACTGTATATATATATATATATATATATATATACTGTATATATATATATATATATATATATATATATATATACTGTATATATATATATATATATATATATATATATATACTGTATATATATATATATATATATACTGTATGTATATATATACAGATATATATATACCGTATTTTCACGACCAAAAGGCGCACCGTGCCAAAAGGCGCAGTCTAAGTTGTGTGTGCCGTTCCTGTATTTGACACACACATAAGGCGCTCCTCACGATAGGGCGCGGGTTTTATATGAATATCCTCTACTACGTACGTCCGCCGTACAACAACACACTCACACAAGCACACAAGTGTGCGTATTTAAAAATAGATCGGGAGCAAAATTGAGTTTGGTTGTGCTTTATTAAAGTATCACTTTCTGCACCGTGCGGCTCCTCCGAAATTTCTGTATTAAAGTATCAGAGTCACTTTCTGCACCGTGCGGCTCCTCCGAAATGATGCCGGCTTTAGCGAAAGCTCGGACAACAGTGCCAGCAGACACGTTAGCCCAGGCATCAACAATCCAGTGGCAAACTGTGGCGTAACTCGCCCGGCACTGCCTTCCACCCTTTGTGAAGCTGTGCTCTCCTTCGGTCATCCACCGCTCCCACGCCGCTCGCAGCCTCACTTTGAACGGCCGGTTCACGCCGATGGCTCGGCTGGATCCGTTTGTCGCAGATGTGCTTGCTGCAGTAGGAGCGGAAGTTTTCCATCATTTCTTGATAATCCGCCGGACGTTGCTGCGCTATCGTAGTCCTGGTCCGGATGGAAAAATGGCACCGTTTCATGAAGCGAAAGCACCAAGACGGACCTCCGTGGAAATGTTCGATTTTCATTTCCTCCGCTATCGATACTGCCTTCAGTCGGATCGTGACCGTCGAAACGCTCCTCCCACTTGCTCTTTGCTCAACGATCCACTGCTCAAGTCTTTCCTCCAACTCTGGCCACCTCGCCTTATTTCCACGGAAACTCAGCTGCGTCTTCTTCACCTGTCGCAGCTCGTTTTCCAGCTTCCTCCACTTTCGAACCATCGACTCGTTGATCTGGAAATTCCTCGCCGCGGCTCGATTCCCATGTTCCTCCGCATAGCTGATCGCCTTCAGTTTAAACTGAGCTTCATAAGCGTGTCTCTTTGCCATTTTCGGGGTTGTTAAAACAGCAATGTTCTGCATACCGCACATACCTGTTCTTTTATACACACAAAGGGCGCACTGCACTATAGGGCGCGTCGCACATTTTGACAAAAATCTAAGACGTTTATATGCGCCTTATAGTCGTGAAAATACGGTATATATATATATATATATATATATATATATATATATATATATATATATATATATATATATATATATATATATATATATATATATATATATATATATATATATATATATATATATATGTATGTGTATACCGTTACCTCGCTGGATCCGAGCCATAACCTGAGCGGAGGGTACCAGATTCCTGCCGGGTCAACAACTGTTGTGGATAGAGGGTTGCATGGACATTGACAAAATTGCTTGACTCGCTTTGGTAAAAGATGGGTGTTTGTATACATGTGTAATAATTGCCTTGTCTGTGCGAGGGTCTCGTCAAAAACTGAATCTGCTGTCGTCGTCTCTTCATTCCTCACCTGATAACTCACTTCACCTCCCACCCCTGAAAAAGAAAAACAATTCCAGAAGAATAAATAACTGTTTAATCAAAATAGTCAAAATAATCTTCATATATTGTTGTGGGGCCGAGTTTCGGTGACGAGCACGACCGCTAGATGGAGTAGTAGAGTCGGCTCCACCGAACACCCGGAATTTATAGGTCGTCACCCCGGATAACTCTGGAGCCGATGGGTCCCTTGTCGGACCGAAGATTGCCAATAGGTCGACCGCGTGGGATAGGGTCGATTTTCAATTTACCTCAATACCCACCTCGTCCAAACTACCGGGGAAATTCACCCTCGGCAGGATCTACGCGATCCGGGCCGTTACCGAGCCAGATCCGAGCCATACCCCGAGCGGAGGGTACCAGATTCCTGCCGGGCCGATTGCACGATTTTGGCAGCAATGAGGCCTCTTAGTTCCCATTCGCAGCGTGGCAAACCAATGATAGAAACACAGAAACGAGCTGATACATTCAACAATAAGGGTATTTATTTAGAATAGGCAGGGAGGGAACACAGAAGAGCAGAGTTATCCGACTATAAGAAATGCAGTCAATGTACAAGCAAAAGCACTTATAAAGTTGCTACTTAAAGACGGGCCCACACACAGGCACACACAGAAATGGGAAGGTCTGACTGTACAATAAAGTTGGATCTTTATTGAAAGCCTCCAGCTCGAGGACAGGTGAGCTAGAGACCAGAGCCTGTGCTTGAATCTGTCCACCTCGTGTGGTCTTCGACGATCCGGCTCGGCGGCACTCAAACCCGCAACATGATGCTGCTCCAAGCACCAGATACAGCGCTCTCCAACCGGCCACGCACCAATTGACCAAGGCCAAGGAGAAGATCAGAGGCGACGATGATCCAACTCGGCAGGACTCGAACAACACGATGATGATGACCACCACGATGACGACCATGACGCTTTTCACCGCCACGACCCTTTTTCACTCAGCCTGGCATTCCTTTTTATTCCTTTTTCCTCCAGGGTGAGCAAATCGCCGTCTGAGGTGCTCTCCACCCTCATTGGGTGGGGCGTCGTGGGAAAGTAGCTCTCTGTGGCCATCTCAACCCTCATTGGATGGCGTGCTGTGGGAAGGTCACTCTCTGTGGCAATCTGAATCCCATTGGCCGGGGTGCCATGGGAAAGTCGCCCTCTGTGGCGTGATTGGACAAGGGGCACGCCCCTGCCTTCCTGGGTGGAGTCCCGCTCTGAGGGGATTGAAATCTCCACCCACGTACGTAGCCGAACGCACGTGGGCTATGGCGTCGGTGTGTGAAGTGAAGTGAAGGAGATTTGTGGTAAACGAAACTCTGCAGCACACACATGTAATTCCCGTTAGACACAGGTAGGGGACCCTATCTATAAACACATACTTATCAAGATAACTAAGCTTAGGGGACCTGAATGTTGTGTGCAGTAAGCTTCCAAATTCGTAACAATATCACTCTGGTTGATCTACCTGTGCCAGCTCCACTGTTATTCCCACTCCTCCTCACCAAAACTCCACAGTATTCAACTGAAATGGCACTCGGTAGAGCACATACCTCTGCCAGGCTGAACAGTTTGTTTTGTAGCCCACTGAAAGGATGGATCTGGATCTGCACCTGAACTAAAAACTCATCGGCTTGTTCTCATCACCCACCAACTCATTCACCATGTTTTGTCATAATCAGTCCATAACTTTTTGAAATATTGTGCAATATATCATTTTGGCCCCATCTCTCAATAGTGAAAAATCACTCAGAGAATTAAAAAAACAAATTCTCGTATCCATATCTGAATCTTGATCTTCACCAAATCTAATCAATTTGTCCTTGTTACACACCCAAACTGTCTATAAAAGTACATCTGAATCAGTCCATAACACTTTGAGATATCATGTTCACAGGCAGACAGACTAAGAGGCAGTAGATGACTGAGAAGCTAGCAATATACTATGGATGAAGGCAGCACAACACCTGTACCTTGGCCTCGTGATGGATTACACGAATATTGCTCAGAGCTTTGCCTCCACATTCAGGCAGCTGCTTCAGCAACTCAGAGCAATTAGCTACTTCACATGACTTGGATGATGACTGTACAAAGTTGAAAAGTGCTCAAAAAGGACTTGAAATGGTAGAGTTGGTCAACTGTTTGCCTCGTGTTGAAGGCCACATTGGAAATGCTGTTCTCGCAACATAAAATATCTGAAGATAAGCCCAGGAGCTTAAGAGACTTTTCGGAATTCTGCACGTTCTTCTTGTTGGGGTGATGGACATGGAAGCATCAGCAAGATGGTTGTTTTTCTCCAGAATGGAACACACTGCTGTGCCCATGGAAGCAACATTTGGGTCAAGTCACTGTCTGACATACATTGCCAAAAGCATGAGATGTGTCACGGGGCATGACGCTGACCTTTTTCAGTTTAGGATATTGATCTATTGCTTTGGTAGAAGCATATCCACTGTTCACTGATGAAGACTGAGGCTCAACCTGGCTGTGATCAGATTATTTGAGAAGATAAATTAGTTTTGCATCTGCTCTGTTTGCACATTTCCGTTGTTTTGCTTTCAATTGGAAGCAGCTTGAGCAATTCATCGTTGAGAGGAGCAATGTTGGCACTTTTCTTTTGTTACATTGTGCTATTTCCTAAATTTGCAAATCTCAGAAGCTCTTCAGAAGAGTTCCTTCACTGGAGACAATCGAGAAGATCAGAGAAAAACTTTAATGACCTTATTGTCGATGCCAAATATTTAGCAGAGACAGGAGTCAAAGGATGATGAAGGCCACCCAGAATAATTTTTATCTTCTCAGGATGAAACCTCATTGAGTCCAGGTGGCTGAGTAAAGGTTGGAAAGATAAGGTAAAGGGAGGATTTCATACGATACTCGTGCAGGACACAAGTTTTCTTGAGAATATAAACATACTTGTCATGGGCCTTGCACCATCTCTCTCCTCTTCCTTTGATTTGCCTTACAAGTTGAAGAAGTGAGTTGTTTGATAGATTCTATCTCACCACAAGATGCACCACACCAAGGTGTGAAAAATTGGCAAGATAGCCGCAGGTGAGATGAAATGAACTGATTGATGCATCGAAGAAAATAGCATCCCAGGAGGTGTCTGTGCCCGAGGTGGAAAAGATAAATCTCTTGAGTACAAGGATAGATATCAAAGATTTTGATAGCCTTGGGAATGGGTACCATTTATCATATGTTTTGAACTGCATTACAAGGCCATCTAAAGTTGAGGGTTTAAGTTCCCAGGTCTGTGTGGATTGCTTTTATTTATTTTTTCTCAGCTGGGGTGAACTTTTAACGATATAAGTTAATATCAGGTGCAAAAGGGCCTTTCGCCGAACGTCAGTTCAAGGAAAACCACTTCAATCGAGAACAGGGCAACATCACTCCAGGCAATGTCACGGGAATTTAAAGTTGTCTTTTGCATCTCGCTCACATTGCGGATGCTGTGATTGATCGTTGTGGGGTCTTCTACGGCCAACCATAGGTGAAGATTTAATTTTCTTCACTTTGTTGTTCAATTTCCATGCAGATCATTTGTACGGTCAAAATAATTTCGAAATGGACGATCATTGGTGAATTGATCTGGGAATTCCTGTTCATGAGTTGTTTGAAGAGTGAGGAAAGTGTTACCATACTTTATTGTTGCTTAACTTGCATATATTTTCTGAACTACAGCTTTCTCAAATTCCTATCGCACACAGCGGTGGAAATTAAAATGAATAGAGTAGCTTGATTACATGATAGTTTTATATATATATATATATATATATATATATATATATATATATATATATATATATATATATATATATATATATATATATATATATATATATATATATATATTAGCATAACCCGCACTCTGCGCGACATGTTGGGGTGGGTGTGTTTGAGAAAGGAACTGATGCAGAGTATCAGTAGTAATTTTACTTTAATGCAGTAAGTGGAATATGATTTCACTGTTTCAGAACCATTTTATTTACTTTTTTGTACCATGCACCTCATATGGTCTTTTAGACCATGGGCCATACCCAATATTTCTGTGTAGTTTTTGATTTCCGTAGTCTCCTCTTGGGGGCTACCTGAAACCTTCTGATATATATTCCTCATATATATCTAAACCCAAAATCAATTGTTCCCAATATCAAAAAGTGAGTGTTACTCAGAATTTAACCAAAACAAAGAAATACATAAAAAAAATGGTTGCTATGGTAGTTTTACCCTAGCAACGGAGACATATAGGCATTTTCTGTGGGTTTAAGAGCACTGAAATATATCAAATGGACAGCAGAAATACTTTTAGAGGACTCCTTGCATGAAAACACATCCACAACATTTGTTAAATGCTGAGAAGATTGTGTTTTTAGTATCTTTTGACAGAATGAAATACAGGAAGTATAAATGGTCAAATAAGTACAGTTTTGAGCAGGTAGTAAAAAATCGGAATACCTCTGCCATCATCTTTTCATAAGAAAGTTAAAAATGCAAACTTCACATTGCCATGTACTTTCATTTTTAAAGAAAAAAAAATGCCCCTAATTTATTTTACATCTCTGACTGTTCACTGTGCCAATATTTGCTTGAAACAACTTCTTTCCCACCTACCATACTTATTTGCTTATCCTCCTATTTCATTACGAAATGTTTCCCACTTTTCATTCTCAGAAAACCTCATACACAGGCACTTTCTTTTCCCCTGCATTCCCTCTCACTCCCCTCCCCTTTCATTCTTTCTCCTTTGTCTCTTCTTAATATCACTCTCTTCTCACATCTTGTATGTATTAATACAAAATAACAATAGTACAATTAATTACATTTTGTGTCTTCACTGGTCGCTTTATTACAACCTGAAGCATGAACTAACCAATTTATAATGTTATTCAATTAAGGATGCATACTTTTACAATGTATTATATAGTGCATCACAATACATATATTATTTCAAAACCTCCAATATTTGTACAATATTGCATTATGTATAATTTCTCAGAACATTTATAAACATTATTGAGGTTGTAACTGGTCATTTACACAATTAATCTGTTTTTATCAATTCTATGAGGTCCTGATGTGATTATGTTAGTCATTAATGATCTTCAAGTTAATGGTTTTGATTAATACTTAAAAGCTGAAATATATGCTTAAATTAAAGCTAATATCAATTAGAAAACAAATATGAATGATTTTCATGTCAAGTAAAATGTGTGTTTATTTTCAGAAAATTCCTAGATCTGAAATATTATAGTCACAAATATATATGTACCTGCAACAACAAATGTGCAAATTTCTTCAAAAATCAAAGAGGATGCTGGGGTAAATTTGCCTCTTTTTCATACAAACATGTTCATGAGCATTAAATTTAAGATACATATCTAAAAGGTATTGTGTCCACAAACCATAAACTAAATCATATTTTTTTTACACATTGGTAGGGCAACATGTGAAATGAGATCATAAAAGTCTGTAGTTTAAAATATGACTTCCATGTATTTTGAATAACTTGCAAATGTATCAAAAATCATGCATCTATTGTACACATCAGTTCTTTGTTGAATAACAAGTGCACAAATTCATTCTTAACACATTCCAATATGTTCATCAGTCTTCTAATCTGTCACACACTTTTATCACAAGGCTTTCATGGCCTATCCTATCATCTTTTCTGCTCAATGTAATTCAAGTAAACCTGACGAATAAAATCAATAATTTGGTTTCTATGATCATTAACATAGTGCAGGTAACTTGCATATTTGTCCAACAACAAAAAAATGCATATTAAGTTGGTCACAAAACAAAGTGTTACACATCACATACGGTTAGGGATATCTCTTTTTAAGGTTACAGATTTCTGATGACATGCAATAGCACTAGGCTTCCCCAGAGACAAACTGTATCCCTCCATTACCATCCTTACATTAATGAATGTAATCGATTATAATAAAAGTAACCATGAACCCATTTGGAATTCAAATGCATGAAATTATAGCTAAAACCATATGAATTTAGGTGTGTTTCAGTGAAATAGAATATATTTATTTAAATCTAAGAATTTCAAGGTTCTTGATTAACACTAACAGTCAGAAGGCAATGCAACATTTGACAATCTATAAATATGGACTGTTATTGCATTGCCTATATTGCCTGTCATTTGTTTTGTACCACACACATACTAGTGTGTGTTATGTAAGGAATCTGGATCAGGCAGTGAAAGGGAATTTTTTCACTCTCTTTCAAAAGTGAACCCTTTGACCAAATTATTTTCTTTAATATTCATTGTTGCATTTTGAGGCATTCACTACCAAATGTAAATTTAATGTTGTTACCATTCAGAAAATACTTGGGCTTATTGATATCACATTTTGAAACGGTGAAATTTTGATGTGAAAGTTGAAGTCAAGAGGCAATTATTACAATACTGGAGATGCTAAAGTCCCTAACTTAAGCTAGCCTATGTGTGATTAAACAGTAATGTAATGCTGTATAGCCAATAGGCCATACAGCAAAATAGCCGTAAAGGCGTAAGGTCGCGACCTTACGGTCAGCGACAGTCGTGGATGTGCAGATCACACCTACTACGTATGTGGTCAATGAATATGCTATGCTATATTGACCACATACGGACAACTGTACAAAATCATGGCAATTTTTTTTGTACTGGCACACGTGTGTTATGTATAGGGTCAGGCAGTGAAAATGACTTTTTTCGCTCAGTTTCAAAAAGAACACTTTGACCAAATTATTTTCCAAAATTTTCATTTTTGCATTTTGATTCATGATTTTCATTACCAAATGTAAATTTAATGTTGTTACCATTCAGAAAAAAACTTGGGTTTATTGATATCACATTTTGAAAAGGTGAAATTTTGAGGCAAAATTTGGAAGTCAAGAGGCAATTGTTTTTACATTACACACATGCGA
>NC_140964.1:14286760-14299260 GCF_056783735.1 Eptatretus burgeri | reverse complement strand
GTTGAGGATTCTGTGTTTGGGGTTCACAGATCTAAGAACGCCCCCCTTGACACACATTATATACTGTTATACACCTCGGACTTGGCCCTCGAGTGTCCACAACGGTGTATAGTAGGAGGGAGTGAAGCGCCAACCTATTGCTCCCATTGCACACACACACATACACATCAACAAACAAAAGTTAAGCCTTGACTATTCAGTTGAGGATTCTGTGTTTGGGGTTCACAGATCTAAGAACGTCCCCCTTGACACACATTATATACTGTTATACACCTCGGACTTGGCCCTCGAGTGTCCACAAAGGTGTATTATCTGCTTAGTTTTGTCTTTTGTAATTCCTGTGAATAAAATGAACCTAAAATCTCTTCCCCTTCCAAATCATATATTTTATAAGTCCAAGGAACTGTATCTATTACATCAACAATTTTAAAAAGTTCTTTCGTCCATCGTTCAGTAAAACCCTTTTCAAAATGAGATTTCCACCTATATATTCTTACGATATCACCAACTTTGAACTTAGGTTTTCTGACATTAATCTCTTTTCATATTTTAATTTTGTAAATGTTTCTGATGGCTTCATATTCGTTGACGTGTGAATCGTGTCATTATACTTATTCACAATATCCTGAATAAAGATGACCATTGTTGTGAACCGAGTTGTGTGAATTTTTTATATAGTCTCTCTTTTAAGGTACGATTAAAACGTTCAACAACAACTGCCTTCCTTCATTAAAGGTACTGTATAATGTAATACTGTTATTTTTTAGAAAATTCATAAATGTCTTGTTATAAAACTCTCTACCCTCATCAGTCCACAATTTCTTAGGTTTTCTCTTACTTTTATTAAATATCTGTTGAAAAGCTAACATAAGAGTATTACCTGTTTTGTTTTTAAAGGGACAACCCACGATATCTACTCCTCAAATCAATAACGGTTAAAGCATACTTGTACCCCTTATCATTATTGAGTTCAATCAAATCAGCAGACCAGATATAATCAACTTCCTTGGAATAAACTTTCCTTCTCTGAAACTTTGTGAATATTGGTTTATGTAATTCATCAGCTAATTGCTCTTCAGTCTTAATGACATCATTAGAGCCTATAAGCTTTTTGAATTTCCAAGTCCAAGTTTCAATTTAGCACTAATCATCTTCTTCACGATGAACCTATCAACTTTTTCTCTCAAGGTTGAATTTTGTATCAGAGACAAATTATATAACATTTCTCTATCGGCTTCATGCTTTTCTTCCAACGTTGTGGTATTCCCATAATCAATATCGTGTCTCATGCACACTTCATCAACTCTATTGATTGGTTTACTCCAGGATTTAGGATTGTCTGCCTCATCTAATCTTTTATCCAAGTTTGTGCCTGGACCACAGAAAGAATACCCTGGAAGATGTAATTCCCCTGGTATTCCAGTAGTTGTAAATTTACTTCCTGTTAAAAACTTTTGTATATCTCCTCCGAGTTTGTGTTTGGAGATAAATTGATTTTTTGAACCACACACCGAACATATACCTTTTTGTATAACCCTGTTATTTTTACTTTTTAATATATGAAATATTTTTAGTATTAGTTTTCTTTTACATTTGAGACAATAACTCATTTATTTATGAGAAAAATTTCTGCAGAGTGTAAAAACCTTTTTAGTTTCAACATGCACATTTGAATCTTAATTTTTAAAACATAAAGAATCCTTAGAAATGCCTTCACTCTCTCCTCCATTTATTTAAGAAAAAACTTGAATTAAAATACATGTCTTCTCGATGTCGATAGTCTTGTCGAAAGTATTGCAAATAGACTTTTTAATTCTTTGTATTCCTCCCTGGTGAGATAAGTTAATTTCTTTAATACCTCTATTCTTTTTTTGAATCTCACTGGTTTCCATATTTTGATATTTATTCATTCTCTCTCTTTCCTCCCTCTCTCTCTTCTCTCTTCCTCCTTCTCTCTCTCCTCCTCCTCCTTTTCCTCCTCTTCCCTCTCTTCTTCAACTCCTTCCTCATCCCTTACTATACTTGAATCGTTTACACCCCATAGAATATTATACATATATTCATCAGGATTTCTTGTTATTCCTGTATCCAAAATAATTTTTTACAACAGGATACCAATAAAATTTCTTTGAATTTCTAAAAGAGCCTTACCTTTTCTTAACCTTATAATTTTTTTCATTATTTAACATTCTAATTAAATCTAAAGTTGTTGGTTTATCAACATCAGCATAATGCCAATCTTTTATTGAAAATACCTCATTCTTATGTTGTAGAACATATTTATTAAAATACCGAATACCCTTTTCTTGAAGGTATGCTTGAACACAGAAATGATAATTTTCTTGAAGCCTTCTTGCTGTCATTTATGTATTAGAAATATATGTTAGAATAATATTATGGCACGAAACACCTCCCCATCTTCCCATAGTTAAATCATTTTGTATTTCCTTACTTATTATATATAATCCTGTTTTTTCTGTTTTCATGAGATAAACAAGGGCAAAACCATTATTATATTTACCCTTATTAAATTCTTTTATTTGTTGTTTACTAATCGTGGCTCCACAAAACTCATTCTCGATACCAAGTGGATAATATTCTTCCTTACGAGACTGATTTAATTGTTCCAGGTCTTCGAGGTTAATTTTAAATGACCAATTATACCCTAAATCATTCATATCATACCCCCATTGTTCTATTCTCATACAAACGATACGCCCTTCTTTATAAAAATTTATTTTAATTCGAACTGTGAATTCTGTATGACCTGGAGATAATATCAACACTTCTGTATCTTTAGAATACACAGCCGTTTTATTTAAGTATATATATTGTGATAAATCGCTTAATCTCACCAAGTCATTCGCGTCAGTCGGGCTTGGATAATTTTTTAATTTATAAGCATTTTTCATGTTAATATTTTTGTTTATATTATATTTATATCGTTCAGCCTGTGCCTTTGTATAATAATTTGATAAATCAATATCCAGTTCTTGAGATACACCAAAGATAGAACCATCTTTACCAACATAAGTCATTTATATTAGATTAAAAATAATATCATAAAATTTTTTATTTTTTTTGAGTTGAAATAACACATATAGACATAATTGACCACAACACTTGGAATTTAATTCTTGGACTTGAAATGTTTGATAAACACCATTCTGTAAGAATTTTATGACTTCAACAGGTGGTGGAAGACCAAAACTATCAAAATAATATTTGTCTTGACTATTAAAAATACAAACCCAATGAGAACCGTTCCCATCATTATCTTCTAAGTTCATAATAATATTCTTTGTATGTTTCGACACATTTGTTAATTCATCTCTCATACAAATAACCACATTATGAATTTTTAATTTCTTACAATATTTGGCAAGTTGTAAATTTGATGTTGTATTCTTTCCAAATTCTTTCAACCACTCATCAATGCTCATTTATTTATTAGAAAGATATAATCCATTACCTCTTTTCGTTAATTTTACACCTGCTTGTGCTATAGAAGAAAGCATATCTCCAACTAACAATCTCGCTTTATCAGGCAGACCTTCAAGTTTTTCAGCAAAATCTACAATTACACCACTTCCACTAATTTGTTTCTCCAACTCTTTGTTATGTCTTTCCAATTCTTTTTGAGCCTGGAGTTGAGCCTTCCTTTCGTTGGCAGTTTTGACCGCTGTTGAAATACCACCCGTCAATGCTCCAACCGCACTTAAACCAGCAAATAAAGGAATTAGAAATGGGAGAAATCCTCCACTCGTCTCTCTTATTGAATATTTTTTTAACATTGGTTTTGTCATTTTAATTTTAAGTGAGCCAGTGTCATTCAAGATTTTAACCTGTTCTCTTGTGAGCAAAACATCAATTCTTACTGCTCCTTTTCTCTGAATTGTATTAACGTTAATCGTACAAGGCTTTTGATTTTGAACACAAGATGATAGTTTATGAAGATTGATTTGATTAACATATACCCCAGTTGGTACTTTGCCACTCATTTATTTAACAAAAAAATTATGTGAGACTAATCATCACACCATTATCTGTATTAATCTGCAATTCTGTTTCTTCCAAAAGCAAACAATATGTATCAACTTCTTCACTCTCTCCTCTTTCAATGTATAGGGAAGTATCCACTCGATTAGACTTTATAGTTTCTTTTTGAGCGCTCAGGTCAAACGTATAGATTGTATACAAACTTTTAAATGCTGTCATATCCAAAATAGGTTCTTTATTTCCATTACTTTCACACACCTTTTGGTAAGACTTGTATGCTTCAGCAAAATCATTTTTTCCCAATTAATTTCCAATCTATCTCGTGGATAAAATGTTCCATCTAGAGAAACGCGAAGTTGTTTCACCTTAGCATTATCACTCAATGCATTATTCTTATCAGTCGCAGTATCACCATCTGGCTTTTTAAAAATCATCCACAGATATCGTGGCTTTCCTTCCAGAACACCCAAATTCCACGTGTAAGTAGTTTGATTGAGTTTAACGTGTTGACATCTTCTTTTGAGGTATGATACACTGAGTGGTTTTTTTGAGTTAAGTCTTCGATTCAACATCTCTTCTGTTTTAAGATTAGGAGTATATTCACTGATATACCAACTCATCTCCTCAATTACAAATTTATTCTGATCACCAAAAGCATTACCAACACCAAAAAGCAATCTATTTTCATTATCATTCCTTTGTAGTTGAAATCTAATTTTAAGACCATACAGAACTTTATCATAATCACAAAATCCAAATATACCTTTAAGAGGAACTGCCACAGTAAAACTATTTTCTGCTTTTGTATCATCATTATACATTCCTTTCCTTTGAGTATACCCAGGGTCTGTGTTTGTTCCCGTTGACATATCAGGAATAAAACCTTCGACAGACCCCTTTCCCATTCTATCACTGAATGTATAGAGTGTAAATTTCATCATTTCAGATACAGCAGAGACATAATCAACCGCTTCAACTTCTTGTGTTCCAATATACAATCGCACACTATCAAACATTTTCCAGAAGAAATCATTTACAAGTGTAGCGTTTGTGTTATTCCCAGCCTTAGTGAATTTAAATTTACACAACAAGAAACTTTCGGAGAGATTCAAATAGGTTTGTTGATTATTTATTTCAAAACTTTTTGTACCATTTGTATTCCAGTCTGTTCCAGTTATTGCATTTACCTTGAAGTAATCTTCTTTTTTAGTGGAGTTTGAGATAATAATAGTATCATCCAAATCATAGATACTATCAATTGCTTCCATACTTGTATTTATTTAGGAAAAAAGATGTTAAAACTTTTGAAACCCTGATCCAAGTATTTGAATTATTTTCTGTCGTTCTTTGGGGACAACTGAGTTTTACCTTTCTTAATTTCTTTTATTGCTTGTAATTTATGAGATTCTTTCTGAGCATCTTTTATACTCTTTACAGCACCTGCTACATTTCCCACAGCAGAAGCAGTTGAACCAATTAGGTCTTTATGTTTAAGAATAGTTGAACCAATACCCATGAGAGTATCAATTATCCCATCTCCTCTAAATTGATGTCCGACACCCCTTTGTCTCTTAGGTTTATAGTATCCTCTACCAAGATACATACCTTCACCCTTGTAGTACGGGGAAAGGAACATCCCATCCCCTGTAATTATTTTATATTTTCCCAACTCGTGCTTCCTCACAATAACCATCGTATTTATTTATTGAAAAACTTCACGTAGGTGAATTCTGATGGATATAACTTCTCCATTAAAAGAGATCACACGATTATCTTGGTCGGTTATCCTAAAATTTACTCTGTGTATGGTTTTTCCTGACACAGGTAGATAAACCAAATTTTTAGGCTCCATATTGAATTTATAACCAATTGGGGTTGAGTATGCGCTGAATGAAAATATTGTATTTGTTTTTAATCCATCATTAAAAGCACCATCAATCAAATCACAGTGAATTAACACCGAATTTATTCCTGAGGATATTTGAATGACATTATCACTGTAAAACGTCCCATTAGTTTCAATCTTTTTTGAGGAGAACACTAATAACTCTCTAAATGAATTATCAATTGTGAAATCAACCTTGTAGTTATTTTTAACTTTAATCGTTGATTTTGAAGTATGTTTTTGAATGTTTATAACAATATTTTTTGGTTCATCACCCTGTTCTTTCATAAGACGAGCAATTTCGGAAGATATTTGAGAAATCTCGTATGCTCCGGTGAGACTGTTATCGTTTTGTATCCACTTCCCGGATTATAACTAAACTTGTCATTTTTCTCGGTTATATTAAATAAGGTATTATAAGTCTCCATGGACAATAAAGATGCCTCATATTCTTTTGTTGTGTCAAGTTGTAGTGGGTATGGGAATGAAGATGTGTGGTCGCTTGTTGTGAAATTAAAACTCAGGATTGTGCTTCTCATCTTATTTAATATGAGATAAAATGTCTTTATATTGAGATTTATTAATTATTTTCATGTTCATCAACTGGTCTAAAATGGCTGATGCTTCATTAAAACAATTGTTATTTCCAGCCTTCTTACTGCCGAACAACAATAACAGTCTATTAACTAATTGCGATGGGTCATTTGGAAGAAAACTAATACCTGAACCAAGGATACTTAAAGCCTGAATAATGTGTTTCTCCTTCTCATTCTTCCTACTTTTACCAGAAAGAATAACCTTATAATTTAGAGTGTTCAGCAAATCAATATATACTCTATCATCATTATTTTCCATATCCAATGGTTTATCAATATACTTTGATTCATCCCTCACAGTTGAACCTTGTCTTCCATCTTTTGTGAGAAGAAACATTAATCTCGGAGTTAGTTTAACATGGGTTGAGCAGAACTTAAGAACCTTAATTCATCATTAAATATCAATACCTTTTCTTGAACAAGATGAAATATTGCTGGTTGTTCTGTTGGAATGAGTCCTGCTTTGGTTTTTGAATCCGCTGAATATTCATTGTTTTGAACAGCATTCACAATATAATCAGGGGTTGATTAATCTCTTCCAGTTGTTGAAATAAACCTTCATCATCATATTCTAATTCTCCTAAATGCTCTAATTCTTCCTCCGTCATTTGACTGAAATCTTTTAACATTTGAAGCTTTCTAGGAGTATATTCTACTGTGGGAACTGTGGAAACATCTTTCATTTTTTCTTGGGAAGTTTTTAAAAGTGGTTTAAAAAATTTCTCTTGGTTTTTTTCAAATGCTTCTTAGCCCGTTAGTTTCTGTCTGCGTTTCTTCTTTATGTCTTCCTGTTGTTTTACAACTTTTTTGAAACCAACTCTTGATGTTCCTTAAATCTTCTTGCTCTTTCTTTTGTATCCATTTATTTATTGTAAAATATCATTTAATGAATTGTAAAGATCAACAGGGAAATTTTCCTTTTCTTCATCATTCAAGTAGATGTGTTCAAATAAATCCTTTTCTTTAAATATTTCATCAAATTCTTTATTAACATTAATGCGAGTTGTAATTTCTTCTTCACTAATCCTTGCATCTCTGCTTTTCATACGTTTGTGTTGAGTTTCTTCATCAACATCAAAACCGAATGATAAAATCTTCACTCCGCTCAGATATTTAATAATTTGTCTCGTTCCTTCTGGATTAGTTTCTAATATCCCAACACCACCAGATTTTAGTTTCTTTAACTCACTCTTACAATGTGAATATTTTGTTGTACCAAGAGAAACCTCCTCAAATATTTGTCCTTCATTCCTCAATCGCATATGTTCCTCCACTGAAATATAGTGATAATCTTCACCTTTTACTTCTCCAGGTCTTATTGCTCTAGTTGTTGTTGATACAATGCGTATCACGGGGTGTTTTTAAGTAAATTTACAATATTCTCATTTGTACTACACAAGAACCTTGATTTATGAAAGTTTTTTCCAGAAGCAGATTTACCCACAAGATTTATAATAATAGTTGTCATTTATATATGTAATTGTTTATAAAACAAAAAATATATCCCTTAATATCTCATCTTGTTTCACAACAATATATTTATATTTTTCAGTCGTGTCCTTCATATAATCCTCAAATTTCCTTTTACTACATAATGTAGAACAATTATCTCTCCAAAAATTATTGATATCTATTGAATTTAACTTGAATAAATTAAAAGTATTAGCATTGTTTCTGATGGAACGACGAGGAAGTTGAAAGTACGATTGACTAAGATAAATACAATTACAAGAAGAATGTCTCCCTCTTGTGTAGTAGCTGTCCATTACCGTTTGGTTTCTCTCATTAACACAATCATCAAAGATAACGAGGTTCTTTTTTGATTTATCCAAATCTTGGGGAGATGGTATATCATCCGTATTATCACTAAGAATACAAGTTATAAGATTTGATTTCTTTTTACATCTCTGTGTATCACAAAATAGTTGAATTATATCTTCAATGTTATAATCATTTAGGTTTTTTTGACGTTTAAATAAACCTATTATATCTTCTTTTTGAAGACCAGCATTAAAACCTTGTGAGAGTAGTTGATACTCTGGTTGAAAACTCGACTTTGTGAAAATTATTAAATTATCATAATCTAAAAAGTTGGGAGTGAGGAGCATTTTTAAAAGTAAGCAGGTTTTTCCACATCCACTTGAACCAACTATGAGACATCTTAATGAATTTGGGAGATTTTTATGGTTGTTAAATTTTATCTTATTTTCCCAAATAGGTAAAAAATCATTCATTTATATATTTGAAAAACAGGTTATTTAATTTATTATTGGCTTTTTTAGAAACTCTATATTTTATCCTAAGTTCAGGTTTAATTTCAAGATAATCCATTATTTTATTTATACAATATCTTGTGTTGATATTTCCCTGAAAATTACATCCATGAATAATATACAACAACAATCCTTTGAACATTTCTCTTATACGTTCAGTTTCTTCCTTGTAAGGAAAGGTGTGTTATCATCCTCATACTTTACATTCATTTCTCTAATCAATCTTGTAAAGTAATTCATTTTTGGTGTAAATCTAAAAGAATTATTTTCCTTTTTATATTTTTTATTATCATTAATTAGAAGATAATCACAGAATATACATTGTTTATAGGCTTTTGACTCTGTGTTTAATCCCTGTCTTTCACACGCAGGACAATTCTCAAATTTGTCATATGGAGAATCAGGAAAGTCTAGCATATTTATAAAGTAAAAACTTTACTTAAACTGAAATTCATCTATACTTTCAGTTGTATATTACCATCGATATCGATATACTTTTTTTCATTATCAGATTCAACGACAACATTTTTTATATTAAAGGTAATTTTAAAATTATCGTTAACTACTATTGAACGAAATGTCATTTCACCTGATATATTAACATCCTTTATTTCATCAAGATTTACATCTTTAGGGTTGTTGAAAAAAATACAAATTTCTCCTTGCATATTACAGATGGTCTTATCTTTTCTTTCTAAAGCTTCATCCATAAGGTTTTTGTTCTTTGATACTTTTTCTTGTTTCATTGCTTTTTCTAGTTTTGAATATATTACTAGAAGGAGAGGAGAAACTTTTGTTAGAGATACTTTAATTGATGTTCTACCAGGTATACTAAAAAGCCTTCCACTGAAGGAAATTGAAGAACTCATATTATTTACCATAATAGTTTTATCCAATAGTTGTTATATTTATCTTTGTTCAATTTTACATCCTTGACATATTTCTCAGTATCTTTAACAGATGAAGAGATTGATTGAAACTTGTCTTTTGTGTCTTGAAACATTGTATTTATTAAGTGAAAAAGTTGGAGGATAAAATGTTTTTAAGCACAGATTCACCTATAAATTAAACGAAATTTTCATCAAGAAAATTTTAGTTTAAGCAAAGTTTTATTCTATAAATATGGTGAATACAACGTACTGCGATGTTTGTAATCACGAATATAAACATTATAGAAAACACCTCCGAACCAACAAACACACATTTAATCTATTTCATCAAATATCTCCTCTTGAGTTGGAAAGAAAACATTGTGATATCTCTTCAAAGGATGTTTTAAAGAGTAGTTATAATCAACATCTTCAATCACAAAAACACAAGAAAAATGAGTTTAAAGTAAAGGGAGACTATTATATTAAAAACACTGATGAGGCATTTAAAGGGCATATAAAAATAAGGATTTTTCAATTTGGAGAACCCGGTCCATCATCAATAGCTGAATCAATTGAAATAGTGAAACCCGATGTTGAAAAATTTATTAAAAAGACATTAAAAGAAATAAAAACTTTAAAGTTTTATATGGGAGTGAAAATGAATATGAAAAGACAAGATGAAGAACAAACTCTTTATGAGAACAGATCTTCATTTTATAACATCATTTCAAGATTTTTTTGAATAGTGGGGTTTATGAAGAACTATCAAGACAAGAGGAGGATGTTGATAATACAGTGGTAGGAAGTGGATTCAATATTAAAAAAATCATCTTTTTAGATATACACATTCTAAAATCAAACCCTCTTAAAGCTTCTTCTTATATTGAATTACCAAAATAAATAAAACTAAAGAAGGCAGTTGTTAATATTAAGAACAATGATAATAAATGTTTTCTCTGGTCTGTTCTTGCTCACTTACATCCACCAAAATGTAATTCAGAAAGAGTAAAACAATATATGAAATATGAGAATACCTTGGACATTAAAGATTTTAAATTCCCAATGCCATTAACAGATATTCCTAAATTTGAGAAAAAGAATAATCTTTCTATTAATGTATATGGATTAACGGATACAAACAAAATTCAAATATTAAAAATTTCAAACAACTATAAAAATGAAGAAACACACATTGACCTTTTATATTTTAGTGTTGGAAAGAATTCACATTACACATACATCAATAATTTATCAAGATTAATCTCTTCTCAGGTATTCAGAACAGCAAACAAAATATATCCTTGTAAGCGATGTCTTAATTCATTTCATACAAAAGAACGATTAGAACAACATTCAAAATATTGTAGTAATCATAAATCAGCTGTAATTACAATGCCTAAACCTGGTGAAAAGATTTATTTTGAAGATTATAATAAATCTATCATGCACCCATTTGTGATATACGCTGATTTTGAATGTATCCTTAAAAAGATAAATACTGCTTCTCCTAATCCAAAAGAACCATATACAAATAAATATCAAAAACATATTCTTTGTGGTTTTTGTTATTATATCAAATCATCTGTTGGAGAAAAGTATAACAAACTTGAACATTATCGTGGAAAAAATGCTTCACAAGAGTTTGTAAAACGATTAGAAAAGGATTGTATAAGACTCACTAAATTAATGAAAGAAACAAATGAACCGATGAAATTAACCAAAGAAGAAAAATTAAATTTAGAATGAACAATATCTGTCATATTTGTGAGGGAAAATTAAGGAGTCTAAAGTTAGAGACCATTGTCATCTTACTGGTAAATATAGAGGTCCCGCTCATTCCTGTTGTAATCTTAATTATAAATTACCTTCTTTTATTCCAGTCTTTCTTCACAACAGCGTCTTAAATGATACACATCTATTTATAAATGAATTTTCAAAAACACCAGGGAATATTTCTGCTATAACAAACACAAGTCAAAAGTATATTTCATTTTCAAAAATGATATTCACAAAACCTTTAACTCGTATTAGGTTTTTAGATTCTTACAAGTTTATGGGAACACCACTAGCCTACCTCGCATCAAATCTAAGCTCCACAGACTCTTTTCCAAATCTTAATTCATTCTTTCCAAAGAGGAAATTCTCACTAAAGAGGAAATTCAGATTAAAGATGAAATTCTGATTAAAGAAGGAATTCTTACGAGAGAGGAAATTCAAACAAGGAATGAAATTCAAAGTAAAGAGAAAATTCTTACAAGTAAGGGAATTTATCCTTATGATTATATGGATTCATTTATGAGATTTAAAGAAACACAACTTCCTTCAAAAGAAAGTTTCTATAATAACCTTTATGAAGAAGAGATAAGTGATAAGGAATATAAACACGCACAAGAAATATGGAAAATATTTAAGATAAAGAACCTTGGAGAATATCACGATTTATATCTAAAAACAGATGTTTTATTGTTAGCTGATGTGTTTGAAGCTTTTAGATCACTCTGTCATAATAAAAATTGTTATGGATTAGATCCTGCCCACTATTTCACAGCTCCTGGTTTAGCTTGGAGTGCAATGTTGAAAATGACAAAACAAGATATAGATTTAATCAGTGATGTGGATATGCTTTTGATGATTGAGAAGTCCAAGAGAGGTGGAATATCACAAGTATGTTCAAAAAGATATGCTAAAGCAAATAATAAATATCTCCCAAATTATGATAGTGAAAAAGATAGTAATTATTTGATGTATTTTGATGCTAATAATTTGTATGGATGGGCAATGTCTCAATCTCTACCTTATGGTAAATTAGAGTGGGTGGAAGAAAAGAATTATGAAAAGGCTTTGATGAATATTGTTATTTCTTCTCAAGAGGAAT